>NC_040881.3:7840715-8150715 GCF_900634795.4 Betta splendens
GGTACAGTGAAGTAAATCAGTTTGTTTCCCATTGTTATGCTCAATAAAAGTTATGCTCTTTGTGATCTGAGCAGACAGATCTTTACCGTCTGAATGGGTAGATGGATCTGCACTGACAAAGGATTGAGGACTTTCTACATTGATTCAAATCCAGCCTAGAAAGTCTACATCTATATTCAAACTGTCTCTGACTGCCTTCCCTGTACCAACTTGGCAGCTTGGTGGGCTGAATCCTGCTGATGACAAGGACTGCATGGAGTTGTACCACTTCAAGCCAGAACAACAACAATACTGTAAAAAACAATTTTTGTTATTGAACTTCATGCTTTTACACACTGCTAGTTCAAAATTATCTGGCTGATAAAAATCAAAGTATATTTTGAAGTATATTGTTTTTCTTTTTTTTAATAATCTAATACAGTACATAGAACATAAAACATCTTTATTAGGGTTTGGTGAGTCTAAAATAGTTTTTGAGTGGTGTTTTACAGACCCAATAATTCTTAGAATTGCATGTTAGATCATTCCAGCCATTTTGTGAACCAAAGTTCTTTAATTCTCCACAGTCTTCATTTCCTGCATTGTTTGGTTCAGATTCTGCCCAAAACCTGAAACACAAATGAATACTCCTTAATGCCCACTGTATGCATACTGTAAATAACACGTCACTTAGTTTAACAATCAAAATGTTTGCACTACCGTTCAAAAGTTTGGGGTCACCCAGACAATTTTGTCTTTTCCATTAAAAGTCACAATTTTATTTACCAGCATGAGTTGTAAAATGAATGGAAAATGTAGTCTCATTGAAAAGGTTAAAAATAATTATTTGTATTTGAAATAATAATGTTTTTTAATCCTCAAACTTTGCTCCCGTCAAAGAACCCTCTATTTGCAGCAATTACATGTACAGCATGGCAGGTCTTTGGCATTCTGGATGCTAATTTGTTTAGGTAATCTGGGCCTTCTGACGCAATCAGCAGACACTTTGTACCATTACTACACTGCAGTGAAAGTGCAGTGCTAGAAATGGGCCTCTATACACCTAAGTAAATATTGCATCAAAAATCAGACATTTGCAGCTAGAATAGTCATTTACCACATTATTGATGTAAACAGTCTATTTTTGAATCGTTTAACGTTATCTTCATAGCAAAAAGAAGTGCCTTTCTGTCAAAAATATGGACATTTCTAAGTGACCCCAAACTTTTGAACGGTAGTGTACAGTACTGTATGAATAATTTGTTATATACTGTATCAACATTTTGTCGTGATGAAAACAATGTGAACCTCGGTCTCTCCAGCAGAGTCCCGTCCACCCACTTCCATGTCCCCTCTGTCTCAGCGTCCGTCAGTCCGATCCAGGCTCGTTTTTTCCAACTTCTTATGAATTCCTTGGCAGAGACGAACAATTAGTCATTGATTTCATGCTGTAGTTTGCTTATGTGCCATTACTGACTGTTTTTCTGAACACTCACCTGCTCCTCAGAACTGTTGATAATCACCAGGTCTGACTTTTTCTGCAGGCAGTCGTTTCTACTTTCTTGCCAGGATTTCATCGTTGATGAAATGTAATAGAAACTACCAGAAAAATACTTCCATTCTTGGGAATATAGAGCTGTTTCAAATAAAAAAATATATATTATTGGCTCATCTTCCACAAAGTAACAACTTATACAAACATATATACTGTATACTGTTAAAAGGTGGACAGATGAGGACCGTGTTGCCCTGCAAAGCAACTTTAAAGACACTGACTGGGAGGCGCTGTGTGAACCTCATGGTGAGGACATTGATGGACTGACAGACTGTGTTGCAGCCAGGTGACTGAGGGGTCTGAGGACAGCGCCAACGAACTTAAAGGAAAACCTCAAAGATTTTCAATGGGGTTGACCCAAATGATGGCAAGTAGTATTTAAAAATGAAGGGACATTCAGATTCCTCCATATTTCCTATGCAAAGAAATGATCATTTATTCTTCTGCAAAAGTCCTCTGAAACATCTCAGGAGATTGATTGCCATGGGCTCATAGACTAAAACCAGTGCTGTTTTTTCTGTACCTGCCTCAGTAATGGTCGTGGTGAGAGGAGGCGGAGCTAAAAGACAGGTAGGTCCATTCACGGTACGTCAGGTGATTCGTCAGAGTACAATGCATTCTGGGTGTTGTAGGATATGACAATTTTTAGCCACATTTCAGCCACACATTACATATTACAGTACTTCCGTTTTTCCTCTTTTTTTCTGGACATAGACCATCAATGGTAAATGTTGTTGCACATTTTTCCTGATAAAATGTAAAATATTTATAACACAGCTTGCTTTTCAGCTGTAAAATATCAGTAACTTCTTTAACAGATTCCAGGTTGGGTCTCTAAACCCCTTGCCTTTCACGACAGGCTCCCCATCACCCTCACATGACTCAACCAACCCCACCTCACAAATCATTGCAGCACATCAGGTGAAAAGAGAACTACTGTAAGCAAGCTCCACCCCACAAAGACTGCAGGACCTGATGAAACTAGCCCAAGGATGCTGAAAGTCTGTGCTCCCCTGTACAACTCCTCCTTTCTGAAAGGGTCAACCTGTAATAAAATTTTACAGTAGCTATTGTAGTAATTTTGATGTGAATGTGTGTACGTGTATATGTGTTACCATTTTTAAATTATAATTTTACTTCTTTGTGTGTACCTATATCTGTGACAGCAATCAAAAGCAATTTCCCTCTGGGAAGAATAAAGTTTTTTGAATCTTGAATATTTTTTTTCTACAGTGACAATTTAGCAGGCAGAGTTGTGACCATCAAAGCCAAAGACTAGAAACTGCACCTTAATTTTTTTTTAATCTTGGTTGGTGTGAACTATCTTGATATTCTTTTGTAATTATCATATAATTCATGCCAGAGTAAAACATTTTAGTCTCTGTAGTTACGGTGGTGGCTGAGGCTGCAAACAGAACATGTCCAGCAGGAAAAATTAAATAAATGTTTACCCTCAAGCTTTCTTTGAAGTTCTGTGTGAATGTCTTGAATTTGTTTTTGGAGCTGGTCAGTTTTTTGAGTCAGGTTGTTGTAACTGGTCTGTAACTGGTGTTTTTCTTTAGTCAAATTGTTGTAAGTGGTCTGTAACTGGTCTTTTTCTTCAGTCAAATTGTTGTAACTGGTCTCTAACTGGTCTTTTTCTTCAGTCAGGTTGTTGTAACTGGTCTGTAACTGGTCTTTTTCTTCAGTCAGGTTGTTGTAACTGGTCTGTAACTGGATCCTCTTCGTTTCCCACTTTGAGCTGCACTCATTGTCTGTGTTGGCACATAAACAGCAAAATAACTATTGTTAACACTGAAAAAATGACTCCTACCCCTAATAAACATATCTATAATTTTTAACGGTTAGGTTTTCAAATGGTTATGTGTTTATTTAAATAAACATAATGCAAATTTGCTCAAACATATACTATGTGCCAAAAAAAACCCTGAATAACCTTTACTTGAAATCTACAGTATGAAACAGGTTGGTCAGGTGGGTTATGCCATTAGATTACATTAAGTTAATGCAATTTTACACATAAAGCTTGTGTTTTGTTCAAATGCTGTACCTGATGTACAGATAATTAGGAATTTCATATTAACTTTAACTATTTCATCAGTTTATGGTTATGGGTCGCTCACCTCCAGTGAGGGAATGGATCAGGGGCAAGAACACTATTTGCCCAAGGAAATCAATGAGGTATGATTTATATTATTTTATGTATTTATTTCTCACCAACACAAAGTTTATGTGTAAAATTGCATTAACTTTATGTAATCCTTAATTTAATGGCATAACCCTAACCCGGCTGCAAAACTTTACATCAGATGTCGCCTCTAACCTGGTATTTATGTGATAAAATTACATGGTTACATTTACATGTAATTAAATTACATAAAGTCCAGGTTTGAGGCCTGCTTTTTTTGAGTGCAGCACCACCCACTGGTTTATCAGTTTGCTAATAGAGTACTTACATAAGACAAATAAAGTTATGAGTCCAACCAGCAGGAGGAGACACAGCACACCCAGAATCACTGTGGAGGCTCTGTAGGAACTGTTTCTTACTGTGTTGCTTCCCTGGAGAGCTGAAATCAGAAGACAGGAATTGTGATGTGTTTATACTCTATACTATACTTTTTATTATTCTTATTATCCCTGTCTGCATCTGATTTTGTGATTGGAGTCATTTTTTGCAGCTAACAGTCAATGAAACCCTTCCCTGGGTTGAGCATGTTCATAAATTCTTACTACCCTTTATCACTGGGTTAACTCCCTTCCAGGTGGTTCACAGGTGTCAACTCACACCTTACAGCATCTTCTTTTCTGTGTGGAGGATCGAGGAGGACCGAGCATGTGGGCAAGAGGAAGTGGATTTCCAAAAAGATTTAATAAAATTAAAAAAGACAACAAAATAACAATAAAGTTTTGTTCTGTGTCCTTAAAGGGGGCAACAAAACCAAAACCTAAGCAATATAGCTTCAACTGAATAGACTGACAAAGTCTAACTGACCTCAGGAAACAGGGGAAGATACAGTACAGTATAACATGTAACGGCTGATGTGAGACAGAGGTAGAAGTAATAATTCTAACAAAACCTCAATGAAAATGGTGTGACAGCAGCACATTCCAACATTACAACTCAATTAAAGTTCTGATTCGACTATTCCAACTCAGTCTCGCTTTCCAGCCCTCCTGTAAATACCTTCTCACTAATTCTAGGACAGTGGCTGCTCAGTCCGTTATTGCCCCAATCATATTAGTTTGCCCTCTTTAGGTTGGAGTGTGCCTGAACCTAGTCAGCTGGTGGAAGAAGTACATGTAATTACCTTAAGTGTATGACAGTCTCATGTATGAGACTGTGCAGACTCACTAGCATACTTGTTTGTTAAGTCAGTTTTGCTTCACATATGTAATGTGCACATCAGTGCTTTATTGGCACGTGTATGTTACCTGACTGTACAGGTCCAGTTCTGTCGGTCTCCACTGCACTCTTCACTCTTTCCCACTTGACGTGAGGTCCTGATGGTTCCTCAACATTGGCATAGATATCCTGATCATCCATTGTGTTCAGCTTTGCTGTCAGCTCAGCTTGACTCTAAAGTAACCCTCTGTGAAAATACCCTTTTATTAGAAAAGGGTCAACACATTCACACATGACTGTTAAACAGAAAATGGGGTTGGTCAAAAACAGATCTCATTTAAATATTTGTGAAGGTTGTCACAGTGATCTCTGCAGTGAATTGCTGCAAGAAATTGTGGTCATGAGTGGTTTGACTGGACATGGTGGGTTAGGGCACAGAGACACAGATCTAGATTATTATTGATATCAAAAGATACATAATCATTATTGTGGTAGTTTGAGATGCACCATTTTACGAAGCAGATATTTCTTACGCAAATGTACGGAGAAGGTTTCTGAACTAAACTTCTTAAATGATACAGTACATGTATAGTAAGTATGTGAAACTCTGGGAGACTTGTTGTGACAAACCGCCGGTTTGTTTCCCACTGAGCAGCCCCGGACTGTGCGCACACACAAACACACACACACACGCACCAGCTGATTGGCCGCAGAGAGCGGGTGCACACGCAATCGTGCGGCCATTTGGACATTTCACCACCATTACATCTTGTTACGCCTAACCACGTACACTTGTCACTTTTGTTGGTTTTGGTTTCTTGTGTCAGTACTTACGTGTCGGGAGTAGTCGGACTCCCGCGTCGCGCCGGCAAAACCGGACAGCTGGGCGACGCTCACTTTTGACGTCATTGCAGTGTCGCCTCGGCGCGAGGCGCGGGTCCGACGAAACCACTTTTGTTTGTTGTTATTATTTGGTCCTAGTCATTATTTGTGGGGTATTCTTATGTTATGAATCTGAGAATTATTGTGGGAATATGGGCGATTAATTTATACTTGTTTAAAGGTGAATATTGGGATTATAAATGTTTAGTTTCCAGAACGGTCTGGAGAATGGTTCCACCCAGTTGAAGGGGGCGGGGCCAGGCCTTTAAGAAGAGTGGCCAAACTCCCTTGTGGGGGAGAGTAGACTGGACGGAGAGCGAGTTGGTTGGTGAGAGAGTGTTGACAAAGAGAAGAGACAGTCCTTTTATTTGAGCAGTTTTTTTCCAGGTTGATTTCCTCATCCATAGTTGTCCTTATCATTCTGTTTTTTTTTTTTTTTTGTCTGTTGCACCCGCAGGGTTTTTGGAGCAACTGTAAATACTGCACCTGATTCTTTTCTGCACTATACTTTTGGACTGAATAAACTCACTATCTGCGAGCAAGCCATCTTTTTTTTGGTTGTTTTTGCACGGCGTTCCACGTCTCGAGTGAGCAGCAGAGCTCACTCACCACAGTTGGTGTCAGAAGTGGGATGGCTACTCGCAAGACAGCACCGAAAGGCAGAAAACCTGGACCTAGGCTGCGGTCGCAGGGGAAGGTGACAGCTGTGATGCAGGATGATGAGGACTGGAAGTCGGACGGGAGTGCAGAGTCGGTGATTCCCGGTGCCAAACCTGAGGAGGGAATGGTCTCTTTGATGCAACACTTCTTGAACGCACAGCAGCGCAGAGAAGAGCGGTTTCTGCTGGAGCTCCGGGGCCTACGGGAGTCCATTGTGGAGGCAGCTAGGCCGGACTCAGATGGAGAGAGTCCACGTTTGGAGCTGCCAACGCCAGCTGCTTCGAGGGTAGCTAGTCAGCGCAGAGCGGGCTACCACAGAGACTCCCCAGGTGTGCCAGTGCTGAGAGGGCCGCCCCAGCGGATGGAACCAACGATGCCATCTCTCCAACCTGGCGATGACATCGAGAACTACCTTCGACGGTTTGAGCGCCTAGCCAGGACCTGGAGGTGGCCTGAGGAGGAGTGGAGTTGTCGGCTAGTTCCACTGCTAACAGGACGAGCATTGGAGGCTTACCTGGCGATGGACGAGGAGCAGGCAGAGGTGTACGACGAGCTGAAGGAGGCTTTACTTGAGAAGTACGACATTTCACCTGAGACGTACCGACAGAGGTTCCGGTCAGCCACAGTTCCGGCAGGGGAATCGCCGACGGAGACCTACCACCGCCTGAAGAACCTGTACGAGCGTTGGGTTCGACCGAGGGAACACTCCAAGGAGGAGATTGGTGAGGCCATAATCCTGGAGCAGCTCCTAAGGGTTCTTCCGGTTGAGACACGCACCTGGGTTCGCGAGCATGAGCCAACGGCAGGAGTGGCAGCAGCGAAACTGGCTCAACAGTACCTGAACGCTCATCGCGGGACTCTTCGCACTCAACCACCATCAGGTACTGGGCGCACCCACCCGGGGGTGGAACGGAGAGGTGCGATGCCAGCAGACTCTGCACCAGGCTGGAATCCGCCAGGAGGAAGGCCCAAAGAACTGGTGTGCTTTTACTGTCAGCAGACAGGGCATAAAGCGTCTGTGTGTCCAGCGCGCAAAGCTAAACTGTCGGGGTACTGCTATGTCCCAAGAGAAGGGGATGTCGAGCTGCGCAGGGGCCGTGAGAGTCTCTCGGCATGTCATGTGACTGTGAATGGATGCTGCCTACAGGCTTTATTGGACACGGGGAGTGCCTTATCAATGGTCAAATCAGGTTTTGGGTCAAATGTAGACTATGTGAATACAGTTGGGGTGCAGTGTGTTCACGGGGATGTGAAGCGGTATCCGCAGGCCGAAGTACTATTAGAAGTACAAGGGCAGACATACCTGCTAATGGTGGGGCAGGGCAGGACTCCAACCTCTACCAGACATGGATGAAAGTCTGTGTCAGGGTGGAGACAGAGGCCCAATAAAATCACGCAGACTGAAACGTCTGGAGAAGTACCTGGGCACACCAACCTCGGAGGTTGCTGCAGAGTACCCGGAGGGTATTGGTTGGCAAGAACCAGAAAATATAGCGGAGCTACAGAAAGGGGATGTGACGTTAAAAGCTATGTTTGAAAAAGCGATGTCTGATCAACCCTCTAACCTATGTGAAGAAAAATGTGTGGTTAAGAATGACATTTTGTATGTACAAGCTGGGGATAAATCTCGCCTTGTTGTCCCGGTTAGCTGCCGCCCACTCGTCTTACACCTAGCACACTCTGTCCCGTGGGCTGGTCACCTGGGCCAACAGAAAACATTTGCACGTGTTAGCTCTCGGTTTCATTGGCCAACATTGTATGCTGATGTTCGCACCTACTGCAACTCTTGCCCAACCTGTCAGAAGACCAGTGCTGTGCCGCGGCAGCACAGGGCCTCATTGCACCCTCTCCCTGTGCTCTCTGAGCCCTTTAGGCGGATCGCCATGGACATTGTGGGACCGCTGGAGAAAAGCAGTGCGGGACATCGCTACATCCTTGTCATCAGTGATTACGCAACAAGATATCCGGAAGCTTTTCCACTGCGCACAGCAACTTCACCAAACATCGTCCGTGCCCTGGTACAACTTTTCTCCCGGGTGGGAATACCTGAAGAGATCCTGACAGACCAAGGCACCAACTTTACATCGCGGCTGATGGGGCAGTTGTACCGGCAACTGGGCATCACTGCCATCAAGACAACCCCATACCATCCACAGACAGACGGACTAGTAGAAAGGTTCAACCAGACACTGAAAAACATGCTACGGAAATTTGTGGCGGATACTGGAAAAGACTGGGACAAATGGCTGCCATTTGTCCTCTTCGCTTACCGAGAAGTCCCCCAAGCATCCACCGGGTTCTCACCATTCGAGCTTCTCTATGGTTGGCAGGTACGGGGACCGCTGGATCTGCTGAGGGAAAGCTGGGAAGAGGGTACGACAGCCAAGCCAGAGGAGCGAGGCATCGTGCAATACGTACTGGAGATGAGGGAGCGACTCGAGCAGTACAGAGACCAGGCAAGGGAGAACCTGCAGGCAACACAACGATCCCAGAAGCGGTGGTATGATCAGCATGCACGACTACGGCAATACCAACCAGGCCAGAGAGTGCTACTTTTGCTACCTACCTCAACGAGCAAACTTCTGGCAAAATGGCAAGGCCCATATACCGTGGTACGCAAGATGGGGCCAGTAACATACGAGGTCCATCACCCAGACAAGGGAAAGGCAAAGCAGACCTATCATGTCAATCTTTTGAAGGAGTGGAAGGAGTCACCGGAGAAGAAACCTGCGTCAGCCATGCTGGTACGGAAGGTGACGGGTGAAGAGGAAGAGGACGGTGTGGAAGGTGCGGAAAGGAAGATGTCTGTGTTGGATTTGAATCACCTAGACGACATCAAGCGTCAGGAGTTGCAGGGTCTATTAGACCAGTTTCCAGCGTTGCTTCGTCAGAGGCCGGGGCGCACAGCGCTGATCCACCATGCCATCCACCTCACAGATAACACGCCGGCCAGGCAGAGGCCGTACCGGGTACCGGAACGTTTAGTGGAGCCATTGAAGGAAGAAATTAAGATGATGAAGGAGCTGAGAGTGATTGAGCCATCTACAAGCGAGTGGTGCAGCCCAGTGGTGATTGTCCCGAAGAAAGACGGGTCTATCCGTGTCTGCATCGACTTTCGGAAGCTCAACGCCCAATCCCAGTTTGACGCCTACCCAATGCCACGGGTAGATGACCTCTTGGAAAGAGTGGGAAAGGCAAAATTTATAACTACCTTGGACCTCTGCAAGGGCTACTGGCAGGTTCCCTTGGATACAGCATCGAGGCCTTACACAGCTTTCAGGACTCCGGCGGGCCTTTACCAATTCACGGTCCTACCGTTTGGGCTGCACGGGGCCCCAGCCACGTTCCAGAGGCTGATGGACAGGGTCCTACAAGGATGTGAGGAGTGGGCCGCTGCCTATCTGGACGACGTTGTCGTCCACAGTAGCTCATGGGAGGAGCATCTGTCCCACCTGCAACAAGTGCTGCAGAAGATTGCTGAGGCTGGCCTGACCCTAAACATGGGGAAATGCGAATGGGCAAAACAGGAGGCACAATACCTGGGGTACCATCTGGGCAATGGACAGCTACGACCCCAGAGCCAGAGCCCAAGGCCGAAGACCAAGAAGGAGGTGAGGTCATTTCTGGGCCTGGTGGGATGGTACCGGAGGTTCATCCCGGACTTCGCCTCCATAGCAGCACCCCTAACGGATCTGCTGGGTAAGGGGGTACCAAACCCCATTCGGTGGACTGAGGACTGCGAGGCAGCATTTAGGGCCCTGAAGGAGAAGATGTGCTCCAGGCCAGTGTTGCAGAGCCCGGACTTCTCCCAAGGTTTCCTGGTCCAAGTAGACGCGTCAGCGGTGGGTCTAGGAGCCGTGTTGGTCCAGGGGCCCAAGGGAGAAGAAAAACCGATAGCTTACCTCAGTCGCAAGCTATTACAGAGAGAGACCCGCTATTCAGCGGTAGAGAAGGAGTGCCTGGCCATCAAGTGGGCCTTGGAAAGCTTGAGGTACTACCTCTTGGGAAGGACATTCGACCTTGAAACGGACCACAGAGCGTTGACTTGGCTGCATTCCACAAAGGACCACAATGCCAGGGTCATGAGATGGTACCTGTCGTTGCAGCCGTTCAACTTTAAAATTCGGCACAGACCTGGACGCCTGAATGTGGTAGCAGACTACCTGTCAAGGAACCCGACAGGCACTCTGCTAGGAGAGGGGGAAGGTGGTGTGACAAACCGCCGGTTTGTTTTCCCACTGAGCGGCGCACACACACACACGCACCAGCTGATTGGCCGCAGAGAGCGGGTGCACACGCAATCGTGCGGCCATTTGGACATTTCACCACCATTACATCTTGTTACGCCTAACCACGTACACTTGTCACTTTTGTTGGTTTTGGTTTCTTGTGTCAGTACTTACGTGTCGGGAGTAGGCGGACTCCCGCGTCGCGCCGGCAAAACCGGACAGCTGGGCGACGCTCACTTTTGACGTCATTGCAGTGTCGCCTCGGCGCGAGGCGCGGGTCCGACGAAACCACTTTTGTTTGTTGTTATTATTTGGTCCTAGTCATTATTTGTGGGGTATTCTTATGTTATGAATCTGAGAATTATTGTGGGAATATGGGCGATTAATTTATACTTGTTTAAAGGTGAATATTGGGATTATAAATGTTTAGTTTCCAGAACGTTCTGGAGAATGGTTCCACCCAGTTGAAGGGGGCGGGGCCAGGCCTTTAAGAAGAGTGGCCAAACTCCCTTGTGGGGGAGAGTAGACAGGACGGAGAGCGAGTTGGTTGGTGAGAGAGTGTTGACAAAGAGAAGAGACAGTCCTTTTATTTGAGCAGTTTTTTTCCAGGTTGATTTCCTCATCCATAGTTGTCCTTATCATTCTGTTTTGTTTTTTTTTGTCTGTTGCACCCGCGGGGTTTTTGGAGCAACTGTAAATACTGCACCTGATTCTTTTCTGCACTATACTTTTGGACTGAATAAACTCACTATCTGCGAGCAAGCCATCTTTTTTTTGGTTGTTTTTGCACGGCGTTCCACGTCTCGAGTGAGCAGCAGAGCTCACTCACCACACTTGTTTTACTGGTATCTTTAAAAGCAAAGAAAACCCCTCTAAGAAGTCAGACAGTCAACAGCTTCCTGTCATGTACATTATGTTTAGCAACTTTTGATATATATAGTTTAATGTTTTATATAAGTAAAATTTGCACAAGAAGTGGGATTTATAGTTTTTGGCTTACTATAGGATGGTTAACCACAGCAAGTTACAGTGGACCAGACACTGTAAATTTGTTTTATTCTCTATTTCCTTTTGCATTGTTTGGCTCTAATTGTGTCCAGTAACTGGAAATCAAAAGCAAAACATATATAAAATAAAATATACAACAACTTAAAGTACCTAAAAGTAGACAAATGAGAAGCCAGTGATACATTGTAATGGCATATAATAAATATATTTTTATTACACAAAAAATCTTGAAATGGGGAGGAATCCTTGATGGGGAAAAACCTGCATAATCTTTCCAGGGTCTTTTCTCTGTAGAGCTTAAAGAAAAAGAAGGGCTTTCTGCAAAATATACTGTGATGGTCTAAAAATGTCTTTCATCAATTGCAGAACTTCCATTTTTAAAGATGTAAACTAGGTCTAAACACATCTGGGTCTGTCCCCAACAGAAGTGGACGCCCCAAAATACTTTTTGAGGTTTCGTGATGGGGCACAGGACAGTGGCTCTAGAGCCAATTTTAGGAAAGCACTTACCGCATCTTCCACTTAACTGAAAACTGAGGGGTTTGTGTTAATTCATGTTAGATTTATGGCATTTTACGTTTATTCTGGGCATTACGAACAAAAAAATATCAGAAAAATGGTCTACAACTATCATAATTTATAACTAATGTATTTTAATACCTCCGTAAAAATATTTGCTAAACTTTAAACTTTCTAAAACTTTTTGTTTTTGTGTTAAAACAAATTATGCCTAGTCAAATTCAAAGGTATCTGCTTTGAAAACATTTGTTTGTTTGTACTGTACTTGTAATACTTTACAGCTAAAAAAAGACATTAAAAATCATTTTGCTGGTTCTTTATGTCCTAAAATCTCTTTTGGAGCTAGTTATCTTACAACTTCTCTACTGTACAGTATCTTACCTGCACCTTGTGTTTTTCTTCTCATGTTTTCGCATATCAGGATCATCACCAGTTGAAAAGTGGTGTTAGAAGATTTAGAAGTTATAATTCTGAAATGACTTTACTCAGGTCAGGTTTCTATTAATTATTAAGTTGTACTTCACAGATCCAGTACATTTTAATCTTACATCGTCCCAACTCATTTTCAAATCGTAATGCATTTCTGCAGAGTTCTCATTTCCATTTTTGTTATTTGGCTCAGATTTTGCCCAGTACCTAGAATTCAAAAATAGAACAAAACAAATTAACAGCTCATAACAATACTCAACTACAGAGTTGACTGTTACTCAACTCTGTCAGTGTTACCCACAATTCTAAGATGGTCAGGATTGTTTCCAATCTCCCACATCGTCAGTCCAATCCAGGTTTGTTTTTTCATACTTCTTATGAATTCCTTGTTGACAGAGAAGAAAAAATGTATCATCAGCATAGAGAGAAACAGCTTCATAGTGTTGTCTACCTCTGTGGACACAGACCTGCATGAAGTTTTCTTTGAAGGTTTATAGTCGCGACTTCAAGTTTGTTTTTAAGTTTTGCTTTTTCTTCTAGCGAGAAGGAGAAGACACAGCAGACCCAGGATCAGTGCTGAAGCTATGCTGGAACGCTTCTTAATATTATTACTTTCCTCAAGGTCTGAAATTAGAACAAAATGCAACTGTAGAGAATTTTTTGATTTTTTTTTATTCTTTTATAAATTTTAAGACAAATAAACAGCTGTTGAGCAGTTCTAGGCAACAGTTGAGGGGAAAAGAAAGCGGAAACCTGCAGTAAAAGCGGGTTGAGGGCAGACATGTGTTTCAACCAAACTGGATGAAATAACAGGGAAAAAACAAGCAGCAAACAAACACAGAGAATGTCTGGGCTGTAGAAAGGTAAGGTAAGGTAAGGTAAGGTACAGAGGGGGAGACAAAGAGGACGAAGCACAACTGTGAGAGACAAGACCACAAAGTCAATGACATTAAGTACAATAGTAAGTGGAAACAGAGGAGCTTAGAGCAACAATCCACGTCATCCAGCGTCTAAATACAGATGATCGACAGTGACCAGAGCCAATGGTGATTAGTTAAACGTACAGTAAAGAGGGTCTGATCCCCAAACTAAACTGAGAGCTGGCTCCAAAGGAGAGAAGCTCTGTGTTGAGGAAAACAAACTCTAAATCACCTGTAATCTTTCTTTTTACTAATCTAGTAAATAGTTCTTTGTGCTGTTCTAATGATTATTACAGTTAAATTGCTCCTCTCCGTGTTTGGTTTTTATCAGTAGTTTACCTGAGTGTGTTTTTGGGCTCCACAGTGTGACACGTATCTTCATTTACATAAATATGTATTTCCTGAACTGTTTTGTGCTCCTCTCCAATTGATCTGGGCACACGATGGTTCCACATTGGCATAGACTCAGTTTGATCCTCTTCTAAAAAGAAAACGTTAGTATTCAGCAAAATGACAACCGGAAAGAAGAGCTGGTTAAAGATTGATGTTTCATTTCCTCATCTTATGAGCCAATAGTATAAAGATGGCCTTATTTGAACATTACTGCAATTACTGGTACAGTAGGAATTAATACACATTCAAATAAATACCTAAAATAAAAGGCCTGTTAACTATATCCACTGATCTTCTACAACAGTACTTCATTGATTCTGTTTTTTTCATTTCCGAGAAGTTATTCTTTTCATAATAAAGTGCTGCCTTTTAATTATTTTTTTACTTTAATAACATTTTTTTATTTTTATTTAAGGGATGTTCAGAGTGTAATGATGTGTAGTAGACAGTAAAAAATAAAGGGAGAGCTAAGCAGAGTAGAGTGCATTGATTACAAGCTTTATGCTACACATGGTTTAATTTCCATATTGTAGCTGTGACATAAATTAGTTAGTTAATTAGTTAGTGTGGTCATTCCCTAAACTTTTTGTGCACATCTGACATCTATTTGAGCACAGATCATCTTTGAAGAGTTACGATTTCTACAAAATGCTATTATAATGTTTATGGGTTCCTAGTCACATCAAACATCCCACTGTGTATTAAGTCAGCAGACATATTCCGAAGGTTAAGTAACAAAATGGTCATAGATCAAAGTTGATGTTGTTTTAGTAGTAAAATCAGTAGTAGTAAAAAATAATGTTTCTTATATTAAGTTCTGGAAATGTTCTGCTTTTATTTCCTTGGAGTTATATGTACAACCAAATGTCATACAGTAATGAACCAACTAACCCATTTTGAATAGAATAAAATAGAATAGAAGTAGTAGAGCACTAGTACATGATATTCATAGAGTTAATGCAGTAACCAAGCTGATTAACTTATGACCTTTTCACAGATCCAGAATTTTTTGAAGTTACATGATACATCATTCCAGCTTTTAAACAAAATATATGGTATTATTTCTGCACAGTCTTCATCTCTGCCTGGAAATCCATTTGGCTCATGAACGGCCCAGTAACTGAAAAACAAACACAAACATTTGTTCACACTGACACACCAAAACTAACAGTAAAAGTATTATTCATTTCAATGTAAAATCAAAATGTTCCTCATCAATATTAGTGTATGTATTATTAGTATATTAGTATAAGTGTTAACCTTGTGGTCAGTGGAGTCCCATCCACCCATTTCCATGTTCCCTCAGTGTCAATGTCCGTCAGTCCAATCCAGGAGCTTTTTTTAAAACTTCTTGTAAATTCCTTGTTGACAGAGAAACGACCATCAGCATAATATGAAGGCAGCCTCCTTTGGCGTAACATCACATAAAGTAGACACGGACCTGCTCTTCATGGCTGTCGATAATCACAAGATCTGCACCTTTCTGCAAGCAGTCGTCTCTGCTTTCATTCCAGGATTTCTGCACTGAGGATACGTAATATAAACTCTGGCTGAAAAACGTCCATCCGAGGGATTGCAAAGCTGTTGGAAAAGAAGAGAATGAACAGCAGTCGCATGGTCGCATGCAGCATGACAAGCTATTGACTGTTTCTGAGATATCATGTTTAAGGTGTTAGCTGTGACACCAGATGTAGCGTAAAGCAGGCGCTGATGTAGAATAAAAGACATAAATTATTACAACTGCTGACATCTAAAAGTTAGCAATGCAATAGAAACCTAAATCCAGGATTTGTGGAATCTGTGGAATCTGTGCACTGGTTCCATATAAACTTTGGACCAGGTGTATGTTAAGTTTGAGCAGCTTGAGTTAGTGTATTAAATGACAACCTTGAAGCTTTTTCTGAACATCATTCCTCTCATTGGTCACGTCTTCAAATCTGTTCTGGAGCTGGTCTTGTTCTTCAGACAGGTTCTTGTTTTGCATCTGCACCTCGTTCCTCTCTCTGGTCAGGTTGTTGTATAATAGGTCCATTTCCATTTTGCAGGCAGATTTGCATTTTACGACTGTGTGGGGAGCAGAACACAGAAATGTTACTACACAGAATGTGATGAGAGCTTTATATGCATGGTAACAAACCACTTACGCAGGACAGCCAGAGTTATGAGACCAGCCAGAAGAAGAAACAGCATGACCCAAGACACTGCAGCAGCTCTGCAGCTCTTATTCAAATTCCCAGCACCTGAAGGTACAAGTTTCTGTATTTGTTATCGTTCTTTGATGTGAAACCCAAACCCACACTATTCCACCTGCACAAATGCGTTATCATGGTCACCCACTCTTCTGCTTTACTCCAGCTGAGGCATCACGGATAGTATTAATTTCACTACTTCACCAGCAGTGACATGAGAAAACAGCCACCATGCTGTACTGAACTACTGTAACAGTAACGTCACCCATAGATAGACCCAAATATTCTTGTACTGTATGTGTGTTTTACTGTAAGTAATTGGGTTAATCAAAGAAAAGTTAGGAAAACGGTGTAGATTAATCACAAGCACTGTGATTATTATTGATTATTAAGTCATCAATAAATACAGACTACACTTCCTCTTGCTTTTTTAATAATTTTTTCTGTTTTGCACATCATCTCTCATTTCTGTGTGAGCAATAAAGCATGTTTATCATGTTCATTACCTGAGACAGCAGGTTCCATCGTGTTTGTCTCCAAAGTGTTCAGCATGTCTTCATTTTCATAAATATTTTCAGAGCTGTTTATGTCGGTCTTTCTTTCCGTCTTACACTTGATACAACGACCTGAAGGTTTCTCCACATCAACACAGATGTCCAATAACTCCATAATGTTTGCCTGTATTTCTATTTCAAATTGGTCCGGAAAATTTGTAAAGTGCCTCTGAAAGTGCAACCTATGATTCTGTGCTGTGCTATTTCAACTACAGTATGCAGGAAACTGAGGGCTGGTGGGATGAATAATTTTAGTTTGCCTTCAGCTAACCTGCGGCATTAAGCACCTGCTTAATGCCACTTTCCATTTTAGAAACGTAGATACATGCATACCACACTTTACACAGACACATTTGAAAATGTAACTTAACCTGAGCATCGTCTACCTGTACTGTACCATCCAAGTTCCAAAAAAGCTGGTTGGAAATCTTATTTAACAAAGGCAAAGGGTAAATATTTACCACATATGCTGTTTGTATTGCTGTTAGTTGGGATAAAGAAAACATCTGTTCAGTAATTCAATAATTTGATTTTGTTAAAAAAAAAAGAAAGTCCAACAAACCCACAAACAGAGGATGAATAACAAAGCATGAACACCACACAGGGTTATGTCTGCTTTAGGGTTTGTGGACAGTAAAGTTTGCCTCAAAGTTCGTCTATCAAGCGTTTGCGTGTCAGTAAACAGCTGGGTTATGAACCTTATCTAGTGTCTCTGAAAGGTCACTGACGACCAGGTAGAGTCAAGAGGAACAAAAAACTTCCTGTTTTTGCTCTTCCTCTTTTTTACAACATCAATAGTCTCAGTATTCGACCTCTGCTAGAAAATAAATACAAGCGTTATATTAGGTTAAAAGGCTGCTTTGTACTGTAATACTTGTGAAAGGGCAGAGAAAAGAATATCTGGGTCTTTGATGACTGATAGTTATTAGAGACATAATGTCTGCACATCTCCACCCTGAGTCTGGCATCAACCCGAGCGTTTGCTCTGATCAGGACAAGATAGTGGACATCTATGTCAGCACGGAGAGCCTCCGAGTGTTTGACAACCCCTGGATGGAAAGCAAGTCTGCAAATGTGTCAGTGGCTCAGCACCCAGGTACAGCAGTGTGTGACACACAAATAGTTACATGTATTGTAATCTTAATGTTTTACAGTATCCTAACTCTCCTTATGCTGATGTTTTTCTGTTAAAGTGCCTCTGGTCTATGAAAGTTCAGTAAACAGACGTCATATCAGAATGGATTCAGTGTTTCTGATTGTGCTTTGTCTTTTCCTTCTCATTGGAATTATTTGCCTTGGAGTTCAAAGTGAGTTTAACAGAAATATGTATACTTTACAATTAATGTATTACATTACATAATACTATAAAATGACGCTCCTTTCTTTTGTCATTTACCTTTGCTATAATGCAGAGAACATAGAGGAAAACCAGCTACTGGCAGCTAATGCTGAGCTAAAATATAACAACACTGTACTAGAGAGAAGTTGTGCAACACGTTGCATTGTAAGTAAAATAATAAAAATTAAGTAATATTTTACTGTTTTGTCCACTGAGTAGAGTCACATTAATTTTCTTTTTGTGATAACATTTTGTGTTATAAAGTCTTAGTGAATTAAAAAATGAGACAATGAGGCACTAATTGTAAATGAATGTGTCTTGTTCTTCTTCCCAAAAGACAAATGCAAGAACCCAGATGACTGTGAACAGGAATGAATGGAAGGGACAACAATGAACACAAAACAGTACAGTATGTGTTACTGTCGTCTTGTTAAATACAACAACTTTGTGGGGTTTCTGTGTTTAAAGAATCTTTGAAGCTTGAATCTTAAAATCACACACGCACACACACACACACACACACACACACACACACACACACGCACACACACACACACATATGGAATTTCACAATTTAAAATCTGTTTTCAAATTGTAATTGTAAAAAATGTCTGAAACGTTCTTTGTCTTTGCAGGTCTGAAACATCACAAAGCTACACAAGGAAGACAAAGACCATACTTTGCCCAACAAATTCAACTTATTTTAAACCTTCAGTTTCAAGTCTCAAAGTAACATTAACACTAGTGTCTATTACATTCAACCTAAGCATAGGGCAGCAAATCATTAATATTAATGAAAATGAGTATCAATGTATGAACAACAGAACCTGAGATACCACATCTTTCATTTCCTGCTCTTCTGAAGTGAACAGGAACCTGTGTAGTGGTGAGGGTTACTCATGTACAAGTTTCCATTTGTAGATGCATGAAAGTAACTTTTTCCCCAAACAGGTCTAAAACTATTTAGACATGTGAGGACTTAATGAAAGCCACAAGAACACACAGATTATCCATCCATCCATCCATCCATTTTCTTAACCGCTTACTCCCTGGTGCGGGGTCACGGGGGTGCTGGAGCCTATCCCAGCTGGCTGTGGGCGAGAGGCAGGGTACACCCTGGACAGGTCGCCAGTCCACACAGATTATTATTTTGATTATTGATACGGAAAAAATAATAGTTATTGTGTTAGTTTAAGATGCACCATTTTACAAAAAATTGTTATCTACAGAGTAACTTTCTGAATTAAACTTCTAAGATGATACAGTACATGAAAAGTATATGTGAAACTCTGGGACATCCATGTCTTGTTTCATTAGCATCTTTAAAAACACAGCAAAACCCTCTAAAAAGTGGTGCCTTGTGGTAGTTCTATCCCCTCAGTCCTGACTACCTTTCCTATCCTTGCTACCATCCAACCACACTTATCCAGTCTGAGTGGCATTCTGATGTCTTGGCTGTATATCCTGGTGGTACTGTATGTATCAGAGAGTCAATATCTCATTCACTCTTGGCATACAGCTGGATGTCATCCATCTAGAGGAGTTGGCTGACGGTTGTGCTATTCCGTAGTCGGTACCCGTAACCAGTCTTGGTGATGATCTGAGGTTCAGGCCCACAGTATGCAGAACAGCAGCGAGGACAGAGCATTTTCTTGTTACAGTATATGCAGCACTTGATGTTGGGCAGTCAGGTTGAAGTTGGCCCCTAGGGCTGTTTTCTACTTCCCCATTGAGTTCTGGGTGAAGGTTCTTAGATTCGTGTTGATCTTGTGTAGTTCCAAGCATTCCATGATCCATGTGTGGGGCATTAAGTCATAGGCTTTCTTGTGGTCAATCCAGGCTGTGCCTATGGGATGGTACAGCTCCCTTTTAGGGGTCCTTCAGGCACTAAGCATTGTACTATCCTGTCTGACCAACGCATTATGCCTTCCTATGCTCCTGTCGCTTGACATTTGACTACTGTAAATGACTTGATCTGTACAATGCCTTGTTCTACTGTAGTTACAGTATTGTTCATTGCATGTACAAGCACTTGATTTCTTTCCTCATCATACCAAATTAACTCATTAGTGTCTTTGTTTGTTTGTTGTTTGTGTTACAGTATATACGGAGCAACAGGACGATGTTGTCTTGTCTTTTTTTGTGACCATTCAATGCCCTGAATAAAACAGACAGTCCAGTCATTCACACAGTTGTCTTCCTCTCGGCATCTTACTATGAGCTTACTCCCACCTGTAAAGGGAAAAATTGTGCCAGTTGGGAAGTTGTTAGTTCCCTTTTCAAATCTTAAATGAAGCAGACACAATCAGTTGAGACCTTCTTCAGGATTTTACTTGCAAGGAGTGAGCAGTTTACAGCAAAGGCAACTTCCTCTCACTGAAGAGAAGACAAGGATTCAGCTCACAATACTGTATGTATTGCATTCTGGGAGGTGCATAGACATACAGTACGTGGGAAATATTTTCTGCACAAAGCAAGCATTGTTCAAATCAGATGCTACACACCGGTACTCACAATACTGTATGTATTGCATTCTGGGAGGTGCATAGACATACAGTACGTGGGAAATATTTTCTGCACAAAGCAAGCATTGTTCAAATCAGATGCTACACACCGGTACTCACTATTTTTTGCAGAGCAGAAGGGAGGAAACTTCAAGGCTATAGCACAGCTAACGAGGCTTCAGCAGATGAGCAAAATGAATTCTAACAATGTTTCAATGATTAAATGCAGTATTTTTCCAACAGTGCCTTTGTGCCTTTTCTTATCCAACACAGTCGTCATGTGCTGGTTAGGTGCAACACTGAACATTCTCACACAAACAACTAATCTCTTGTGCCCTGTCGTACATCAAGTTTAAAAGATCTGATGTTCTGTTTGACTGACTAATAGTTTATGATATATGTTTGTCTTTTACACCCGGACTCTGGCTCCATCCTATCGGATTCCCCACCAGACCCAAGGCTGGTAAACAGAATGCATCCTGTCTTTGAAGCTTGGTGTTGCTTCCTTTGGATAACAAGACACGATGATGCAGAAGTGAGAAGGCAAACAATCTTACTCACAGCGAGATAAGGTGGCAAAAAAATTTTTATTGGTGCAGAGAGACATTCCACCAGAGCCAGAGAAAGGGGTTAAAAGGCAGAGACAACCTGAGGATTTCGAGTTATTTGAATCACACCTTCGTGGTGTGTGCACTGATCTCCCCAGCTGGTTTTTGGTTTGTTGATGTGCACGATCAACATCCATGTTTTTGATTTGCTTTCCCCATTATTTTTATTATCCTTTATTTTTATAATAAATCATACAAAAGATAACTTTCACATCTGCTTCTTTATGGGAAATTTCCACCACACACCAGAGAGAGAGGGCGCCCTTGGGCCAACAACAAGTGGAATCAACATTAAACTCTGTCACATTTGCACTGCACCTATGTGCTGTCTATCTCTGTTACAGTATCTCTGTCGTGCCGTCTGTCCGTACTGAAAGCCTTAATCAGAATGTGTCAGTGTTTTCTCATAAATACATCTTTATGATGTGGTTGTTAGCGATGATCCATTTCTGCTCACTCCAGACAGCTGCAGTTTAGAGAGGTCGTGCAGACTAAGACTCAATAGAACAAGTGCTGAGAAAATGATTAACACTCAGTAGCATGTACTTTTTAGTTAGAACTATATCACGGAATGCATCATACAGTATGCTCAATTACAGACATTTCATCTGCTGTAGGCAGACATACAAGAAAGAACAGTGTCAGACCATGTTTTAGTCTTTGAAACACTAAATACAGTTTAGATTGATGTCTGTACAGCACAAACTGTGAACGTTTTGTATCTTCACCTATAAAGACATTGTCTTTTCACAGATCCAGAAGTTTTGTGTTTCGCACAGTCCGTCATTCCAGCTTGTTTCTCCACTATGGTACCCAGTGACTGCACAGTCTTCATTTCTGCCTTTATAATTGTTGGGCTCATTGGGGCCCCAGAAGCTGACACTGAACAAAAAAAAAAGATTTTTAACAAAGAGCAAAAAGTTCAGCATCACAGAAATCAGCCAAGTGAAATTCTAAGCACTGGACCAGACCAAGACCAGGTATGATTTAAACAATTCATCTTAATTCAACTTAATACTGTAGAAAAATAATGTGTGAACCTTGTGATCAGCCCAGTCCCATCCACCCATTTCCACACTCCCTCTGTTTCTGTCAGTCCAATCCACATGGCCTTTTGGAACTTTTTACAGAAATCCTTGCATACAAAGGCAAATATCAGTTTATTACATAACTAAAGTAGCTGACTTTAACAGACACACACACACACACACATCCTTGTACCTACGGCGAACTGAGGACCTCTATTGACACAATGCCTTCCCTGACCCCTTACCCTAACTCAGGGGTCGGCAACCAAAAACAGCCAAAGAGCCATTTGAAGCAGAACAAAATAACACTGGGAACGCGGAACCGTGGAACCTCAAATCACAGTGGTGATTGTCATGATCTAGCTGCTACTGTTCAGAAAAGGCGTCTTCGTGTCATATCTGTTGCAGATGTGACATTTAGCTACTTCCGCAACTAGAATACGAGCAACGATCAAACTGCGTCAGATTACGCCTTGTAAAACTGTAAAGACTGTTCAGATCGTGTACAGACGACCAAACATTGTCAAGGCATCAACGAGGACAGATAACCCGCTTTTCTCTGCTTCATACAGCTGTCGTAACTAAGAAGTTGGTGACCAGTCAATCTGGAATTGCGATTTTTTCCAAGTCACGTGGACCAGAGCCACGGGTCGCCGACCCCTTAATTAATAAATAAAGGCAGCGTCTAACCTTTGCTCTAACTCAATTCTAACCTCACCCAAAAAAAGGCCTTTAAAGAAGTGTTTTGGTTCTCACTTCTATGTTCGATACACACACACACACACACATGCACGCACGCACGCACACACGCACACGCACACACACACACGCACACACACACACACACACACACACACACACACACACACAGACACACACACACACACACACACACACACACACACACACACACACACCTGTTCTTCCTTGCTGTTGATAATAATCAGGTCCGCCTTCTTCTGCTGACAGTCTTCTCTACTTTGTTGCCAGGTTTTCATGATGGAAGAGATATAATAGAAACTACCGCTGAAATAGACCCATTCATGTTGGGAATAATAAACTGTTGATGCATAAAAAGAAATTCATGTTAATATCAAATTAGTCCAAAAGAAAAGAGAAAATGTAGTTGTAATTTGTTACCGAGTACACAAGGTATAGAAGAAGTATAAATGGTTGGATTTAGTAAAATGTTACCAATACAGCTTTTGACTCCATCCTGATGATTGGAAACTTACTGAAGTCATCCAGCTTCTTCCTCAACATATCTCTCTCCTCAGTCAGGGACCTCTGCTGTGAAGCTGTGATTTTAAAACAAGAGCAATTACTGTATATAAGAATAATATTAAATAATTAATACACAAGCTTATTTTAGTCATGTTATAATTAGATGGGTCATCGCACATCAGATCTATCCATCCATCCATCCATTTTCATCCGCTTATCCGGGGCCGGGTCGCGGGGGCAGCAGTCTAAGCAGAGAGTTCCAGACTTCCCTCTCCCCGGACACTTCCTCCAGCTCTTCCGGTGGGACCCCAAGACGTTCCCAGGCCAGCCGAGAGACGTAGTCTCTCCAGCGAGTCCTAGGTCTTCCTCGGGGCCTCCTACCGGTGGGACATGCCCGGAACACCTCCCCAGGGAGGCGTCCAGGAGGCATCCGAACTAGATGCCCGAGCCACCTCAGCTGGCTCCTCTCGATGTGGAGGAGCAGCGACTCTACTCCGAGCTCCTCCCGGGTGACAGAGCTCCTCACCCTATCTCTAAGGGAGCGCCCAGCCACCCTGCGGAGGAAGCTCATTTCAGCCGCTTGTATCCGTGACCTTGCCCTTTCGGTCATGACCCAAAGCTCATGACCATAGGTGAGGGTAGGAACGTAGATTGACCGGTAAATTGAGAGCTTTGCCTTTCGGCTCAGCTCCCTCTTCACCACGACGGACCGATACACCGACCGCATTACTGCAGCCGCCGCACCGATCCGTCTGTCAAACTCACGCTCCCTCCTTCCCTCACTCGTGAACAAGACCCCAAGATACTTAAACTCCTCCACTTGAGGCAGGAACTCTTCTCCAACCTGGAGAGAGCAAACCACCTTTTTCCGGTCGAGAACCATGGCCTCAGATTTGGAGGAACTGATTCTCATCCCAGCCGCTTCACACTCAGCTGCAAACCGCACCAGCGCACGCTGGAGGTCCTGGCCTGATGAAGCCAACAGGACAACATCATCTGCAAAAAGCAGAGATGCAATCCTGTGGTCCCCAAACCAGACCCCCTCCGGCCCCTGGCTGCGCCTAGAAATTCTGTCCATAAAAATAATGAACAGAACCGGTGACAAAGGGCAGCCCTGCCGAAGTCCAACATGCACCGGGAACAGGTCTGACTTATTGCTGGCAATGCGAACCAAGCTCCTGCTCCGGTTGTACAGAGACCGAACAGCCCTTAGCAAAGGGCCCCGGACTCCATACTCCCGGAGCACCCCCCACAGGATGTCACGAGGGACGCGGTCGAATGCCTTCTCCAGATCCACAAAGCACATGTAGACTGGTTGGGCAAACTCCCACAAACCCTCAAGCACCCTGCTGAGGGTATAAAGCTGGTCCAGCGTTCCACGACCAGGCCGAAAACCACATTGTTCCTCCTGTATCCGAGGTTCGACTATCGGCCGAATTCTCCTCTCCAGTACCCTGGCATAGACTTTCCCAGGGAGGCTGAGAAGTGTGATCCCCCTATAGTTGGAACACACTCTCCTGTCCCCCTTTTTGTAAAGAGGGACAACCACCCCGGTTGTCCAGTCCAGAGGAACTGTCCCCCTCCTCCACGCGATGTTGCAGAGGCGTGTCACCCAAGACAGCCCCACAACATCCAGAGACTTGAGGTACTCAGGACGGATCTCATCCACCCCCGCTGCTCTGCCACCGAGGAGCTTACTAACTACCTCGGTGACCTCAGCCTGGGTGATGGGCGAGTCCGCCTCTGAGTCCCCTGCCTCTGCTTCCTCAGCAGAAGGCATGTCGGAGGGGTTGAGGAGATCCTCAAAGTACTCCTTCCACCGTCCGATAACATCCCCAGTTGAGGTCAACAGCTCCCCACCTCCACTGAAAACAGAGTTGGTAAAGAACTGCTTCCCCCTCCTGAGGCGCCGGACGGTTTGCCAGAATCTCTTTGAGGCCGAGCGATAGTCCTCCTCCATGGCCTCCCCGAACTCCTCCCAAGCCCGAGTTTTTGCCTCCGCAACGGCACGGGCTGCAGCACGCTTGGCCTGCCGGTACCCATCAGCTGCCTCAGGAGTCCTACAGGTCAACCATACCTGGTAGGACTCCTTCTTCAGCTTGATGGCGTCCCTTACCTCCGGCGTCCACCACCGGGTTCGCGGATTACCACCACGACAGGCACCGGAGACCCTGCGTCCACAGCTCCGAACGGCCGCGTTGACAATGGAGACGGAGAACATGGTCCACTCGGACTCTATGTCTCCCACCTCCCTCGGAATCTGGTCGAAGCTCTCCCGGAGGTGTGAGTTAAAGGTCCGTCTGACAGAGGGTTCAGCCAGGCGTTCCCAACAGACCCTCACAATACGTTTGGGCCTGCCAAGTCGTTCCAGCCTCCTTCTCTGCCAGCGGATCCTACTCACCACCAGGTGGTGATCAGTTGACAGCTCAGCCCCTCTCTTCACCCGAGTGTCCAAAACATATGGCCGAAGGTCAGGTGAAACGACTACAAAGTCTATCATCGACCTCCGGCCTAGGGTGTCCTGGTGCCACGTGCACCGATGGACACCCTTATGTTCGAACATGGTGTTAGTTATGGCCAAACTGTGCCTAGCACAGAAGTCCAATAACATAACACCATTCGGGTTCAGATCAGGGAGGCCGTTCCTCCCAATCACGCCTCTCCAGGTATCACTGTCGTTACCTACGTGGGCATTGAAATCTCCCAGAAGAACGATGGGGTCCCCAGTTGGAGCGCTTTCCAACACTCCCTCCAGGGACCCCAAGAAGGCCGGGTACTCCACACTGCCATTCGGCCCGTAAGCACAAATGACGGTGAGTGACCTATCCCCCACCCGAAGGCGCAGGGAAGCGACCCTCTCGTCCACCGGGGAAAACTCCAACACATGGCGACTAAGCTGGGGAGCTATGAGCAAGCCCACACCAGCCCGCCGCCTCTCACCGCAGGCAACTCCAGAGTAGAAAAGGGTCCAGCCCCTCTCAAGGAGTTGGGTTCCAGAGCCCAGGCTGTGTGTGGAGGTGAGCCCGACTATTTCTAGCCGGTACCGCTCGACCTCCTGCACAAGCTCAGGCTCCTTTCCCCCCAGTGACGTGACATTCCATGTCCCAATAACCAGATTGGTTATCCAGGGATTGGGGCGCCCAGGCTCCCGCCTTCGACTGCCGCCCAATCCACTCTGCACCGGCCCCCTACGGTTCCTCCCGCGGATGGTGGGTCCACTTGAGGACGGCCCCACGTCGCTCTTTCGGGCTGTGCCCGGCCGGGCCCCGTGGGAATAGGCCCGGCCACCAGGCGCTCGCATACGAGCCCCAACCCCGGGCCTGGCTCCAGGGTGGGGCCCCGGCTGCGCCATACCGGGCGACGTCTCTGGCCTTGGTGGTTTATCAGATCATCAGATCTAATTATTTAAAATGTCCAATTCAAACATTTTGTCAGAGAAGCCACCTTTTGATTTTTTTTTTTTCCAATAACGAGGACCCGAACAGTTGCTAGGAAGATGCTTCACTGACTGTGGAAATTTTCAAAGCTGACTAAACTTCTTTGGTGTTTTATGGTGGCTTGCATCCTTAGTGTTGCATTACCTCCACCTGCCATAGCCCTCACACAGTTAACCCTAACCCCGTGCCATATAAAGAAAACCAAACAATTATAATAATTGTTTTGCTAACCAAAACACAACTACCACCACCTTACTCCACTGCAACAGTAGTACCCCTACTACTGACGCCCTGGAGCCAAAACCTCCTGGCTCACCCACTCATTAAACTCATCCCTCACCTCCTCCCACTTTAATGCCCAGATGATGAACTGCAGCCTTTACAATAATCTGAATTCTTTCTGTCTTTGATTTCAGACGTAGCTTTTCAGACGTAGCGTCGCCTATGCCCGTCCTTGCATATGCAACAGAGAGCTTGGGTGGTGGTGGAAAAAAGATGGAACTTTTTATTGTGTTTCTGTTACACTTTGTCTTCCAGCTGCCAGGTGACGCTGTTTGGCCTGTTTGGTCATTTGTGGTGTCATGTGATTTTCTACATTTGGTTCTCGTTTGTAATCACTGTAACTTTTTTCGCCTGTGGGATGAGTTTAGGAAGTGCATTTGATTTATGTTTAGTCATTTGCTGGTTTTTCACTCTCAATGTCATTGTTAATGGTGGCAGTGTGAATAGTAATGTCGGTTACAGGCAGCTGTGTGGATGCAGCTAGACTTCTATAGTTTTGTTAGTTCCACAGTTCTGGTACGAAGGCATGTTATAACAGTTATAATGAACACAAGTGGATATTAAATTCAATAATTACCTACTACCATGATGTCTAAGAGGTTTCTGTTAATATACTATTGTTTTGGGGTTCCTTTGAACAATTAATTGAAGCGGTATTTTATATGCTGTATAGGTAAAGGAGCTTTGCCATGTACTGTACACAGAAAAAATGGAAGAAATACTTACTCTCACGCACTCTCTCTTTGAAGTGATGATGAATTTGTTTTTGAAGCTGGTTGTTTTCTTCCGTCAGGTTGTTGTAACTGTTCTGTAACTGTTCATTTTCTTCAGTCAGGTTGTTGTAGCTGGTCTGAAACTGGATTCTCTTCTTTTCCCACTTTGACTTGTCTGTGTTGGCACATAAACAGCAAAACAACCATTGTTAACCAGCACCACCCACTGGGTTAGCAGTTTGCTAACAGAGTACTTACATATAACTGACACCGTTATGAGTCCAACTAGCAGGAGGAGACACAGCACACCCAAAATCACTGTGGGGGTTCTGTAGGAACGGTTCCTCACTGTGCTGCTTTTCTCAAGAGCTGAAATCAGAAGACGAGATTGTGATGTATTTATAGTCTGCTTTTATTAATCTTCTGGTCCCTGTCTGTCTATTCCATGTAGCTGGATGCATTTGATTTAAGGTTTGTGGCTTTTCTTTTGCAGCTGACAGTTGAGGAAATCTTTTCCTTGGGTTGAGGATCAGCTATTCATCTTTTTCTACCACTGGGTTAACTCCCTTCCAGGTGTTTTTGACTCCAGTCACATGTGTGAGGGACCAAGAATGCAGGTAAGGGAAACATACGTGGATTTCCAAAAGAAAGATAAAAAAAATGAAATTAAAACAACATTTTTCTGGAAACATAAAAAAGGGCCACAAAACCAAATTCATAAATATTTACCAATAAGTGCAATATAACTTATAATAGAATAGACTGACTAACAAACGCAAACTGACCTCCAGGAAAAGGGGAACTGATACTGTGCAATATAATTATAATTATAATTATATTACAGTATATGGTTTTATATTACATGGTTTTTAAATAAAATTTAGCACCTACAGTATGTTCAAATTCACCAAGTAGATAAAACCCAACTCTGTTGTGGCAGCACATATGACCATTACACTCGCGGGTAAAGTGTTGCTTATGTCTATGCAACTATGTGTGTGTCAAGTCTTCTCAAATCACTAGACAATAGTAAGCAGTAAAGAACAGTAGAATTATATTGCTGAATCTGAAAAAATATAAAATATAAATATCAAGAAAGCAGGATTTATGCTATTATCAAAGAAAAAAATCATCTGTCATCTGGTACATGTACAAACATGCCCTGCAAACCCTGTTTTGCAAGTCATAGTTTTACTTCACATTACTGTCTTCACATACAGTATTAAATGCACACATCAGTGCTTTTTTTGCATATGTACGTTACCTGACAGTGTAGGTCCAGTTGTGTCGGTCTCCACAGAGTAACAT
Organism: Betta splendens; assembly: GCF_900634795.4. Classification (NCBI taxonomy): domain Eukaryota; kingdom Metazoa; phylum Chordata; class Actinopteri; order Anabantiformes; family Osphronemidae; genus Betta; species Betta splendens. The sequence continues at coordinate 7,869,819 of NC_040881.3, forward strand.
GCGTCTTCATTTTGATAAATATTGTCTGAAATCTTCACTCTTTCCCACTTGATGTGAGGTCCTGATGGTCCCTCGACATTGGCATAAACATCCTGTTTATCCATTGTGTTCAACTTTGCTGTCAGCTCAGTTAGATCTCTACATAACTTAATAAAAAAAGGTCAACACATTTACGCCACTGTTAACAGGAAACGTGAGTTGGTGAAATGCATCGCATTTGTGGTTGTCACAGTGATGCCTGCAGTGAGTTTCAGCAAGTCAATGTGTTCTCATATTTTGGTTGGACTGGTCATGCTGGGTAAAAAAGATGAAAAGAGCCAGTTGAAATTGTTCAAGTTGCAGTTTCAAGTCATGCAGTAACATTAACACTACTGTCTATTACAATAATGAAACCTAAGCCAAGAGCAGCACATTATTAATTATCACTGTATGAACAATAGAACCCACAGTACATACATCTTTTATTTCCTGCTGTTATGAAGTGAACAGGAACTTGTGTAGGGGTGAGAGTTATTCTGCTGACATGTACTAGTTTCCTTTTGTAAGTGTAAGAAAATAACTTCCTTCCACACGTCTAAAACAATTTCAGACATATGTGGGCTCGAAGGAAGCTGCAAGTGCACACAGATCTGGATTATTATTTATATAAAAAGATTCCTAATAGTTATTGTCTTAGTTTGAGATGCATTGTTTGTAAATGTAAAAGCAAATGTAAAGGTACATACAAAGTAGGTTTCAGAACCAAACTGAGATGATACATTACATGTACTGTATATACAGTATGAAACTCAGGAACTTTCATGACTTGTTCTTTTTAAAAAACTATTCTATTTTTTAAAAACAAAGCAAAACCTTCTAAGTTAGTTACTGTATCTAAGTTATGCCGTATCTTATTAGAAACTCAGCATTCTTGTTGATTTCTGTAAATTGTGATGCTTTCTCTTTTGCTTTGTAATATTTTTCCATCTGTTTAGGGAACTGCTTACTATGAATTTGCTGATTTGAGAAAAATGTTTTATCCATTAAGGGAGTCTTCATTTGAGATTAGTCTCAAATTTGAGAAGATGTCATTCAAGAAATGTTGAGTGCATGGCTTATGGAGTACGATGACTAGGCAGAGAATTACTGGTCATAGAAGGCATCATTTTAAGGTGTCAAAGGACTTCTTTGTCAGTCCAATTTCCAGGTGCTTTTTTTTAGAAACATCATTAAAACGTGAAAGCAGCCTAACAGATTCCTTCAGTGTAACTCTATAAAAAGTTTGCATATTCCTGTCTCACATTTTTCACATTAAATATAATAAAGCAGTCTAAGACTTGACCGTAGAAGAATATGCTAATTGCAGTGAGATGACTTCGAATAAACTTCTGACAGATGACAGTGCATCTGCACTAAAACATTACAGTAGGTCAAAAACTGTAAAAGCAAGTTGGCAGGTATGTGACAAATAGTTGTGTAACTAATCTTAATTGGAGTTAGTAACGGCCAGCTAGTTAGTTCAGCAAGCCTTTTTTTTGTCTGCTACTTTGCATTGTTGTATGTTTCATTATATGCATAGAATAAACAATAAAAGGACGTTGTCTTGGTTTCATTCACACAGTTGGCTTCCTCTCGGCAGCTTCCTCTCAGCTTATTCCAACCAGAGAGAGGGAATGCCCTTGAGCCAACAACAAGTGAAATCAACACTAAACTCTTACATTTGCACAGCCCTCTGTTACTGTCTATGTCTGTTTCCTTTGCAGTCTGTACAGACTGAAAGCCTGGTCTTAATCAGAATGCGTCAGCGTTTCCTCATAATTGCACCTGTATAATGTGGTTGTTACAGATGATGCATTTCTGCTCACTCACTGCAGTGTTGAGAGGTGTTTTTTTTATTTCAAATTATATCACAGAATGCATCATATGATCTATTACAGACATTTCATCTGCTGTAGGCAGGTTTCCTCATAATTATACTTATGTGGTTGTTAGCGATGATCCATTTCTGCTCACTCCAGACAACTGCAGTTTACAGAGGTCGTGCAGACTAAGACTCAATAGAACAAGTGCTGAGAAAATGATTAACACTCAGTAGCGTGTACTTTTTAGTTAGAACTACAGTACAGTATATCACAGAATGCATCATATGATCTATTACAGATCTTAACTTATAAAGACATTCTCTTTTCACAAATCCAGAGTTTTTCTTTTTCGCACGTGTCGTCATTCCAGCTATCTTCTCCGCTATGGTACCCAGTGACTGCACAGTCTTCATTAATGCCAAAAAAGCTGTTGGGCTCATTGGGGCCCCAGAAGCTGACAATGAACACAGAAAGGTTTTTAACAAGGAGCACAAAGTTGAGCGTCACAGAAATCAGCCAAATGAAACCAGGACCAGACCGAGACCAGGTATGATTTTTACACAGTTCAACTTAATAGAAAAGTACTGTGTGAACCTTGTGGTCAGCCGAGTCCCATCCACCCATTTCCACACTCCCTCCGTTTCTCTGTCGGTCAGTCCGATCCACATGACCTTTCCGAACTTTTGAACAAAATCCTTGAATACAAAGGCAAACATCAGTTTATTATATAACTAAAACAGTTGACTTTAGCACACACACAACCATGCACGCACACACACATCCTTGTACTTATTGTGCTGTATCCTAATCCTAACCATCACAAATAAAGGCAGATGTCTCACCTTTGTTCTAACTCAATTGTAACCTCAGCCCTAAAATAAATCGTGACCCACAAAAAGGCCTTTAAAAAGTGTTTTGGTTCTCACTTCCACACACACACACACACACACACACACACACACACACACACACACACACACACACACACACACACACACACACACACACACACACACACACACACACACCTGTTCTTCCTTGCTGCTGATAATGATCAAATCTGTGTTCTTCTGCTGACAGTCTTCTCTACTTTGTTTCCAGGTTTTCATGTTTGAAGAGATATAATAGAAACTACGGCCGAAATAGATCCATTCACGTTGGATATAATAATCTGTGGATACACAAAAAGAAATTAATGTCAATATCAGATTTGTCCAAGAGAAAAGAGAAAATGTTGTTGTAGGTTGTTACCGGGTTCACAAGGTATAGAAAAAGTATAAATGGTTGGATTTAGTAAAATGTTATCAATACAGCTTTTGACTCCATCCTGAAGATTGGAAACTTACTGAAGGCATCCAGCTTCCTCTTCAACTGTCCTAGCTCTCTCTCCTGAGTCAGAATTTTCTGCTGTAAAGCTAAGATATTTAAACAAGAGCATTTATATAAGAATAATAATAAATAATTAATACACAAGTTTTAACACAATTTCTTTCTTTCTTTCAATTTCTTTCTGCTGATACCCTCCGGGTTTCGCCACAGCAAATGATTTGCATAATAGATTTGGCAAGTTTTTATGCTGGATGCCCTTCCTGACGCAACCCACTGAACCCATTGCACCAGGAAATCTAATTATTTAAAATGTGAAGTTTAACATGTGGTGTAGTCATCTACATGTAGTCATCTGATTTTACAATAACTAGGACGAAGATGTTTCACTGGCCGTGGGAAAAAAAATCACTTCCATTAACTACCAGTGTACCAGTATTTCCAAACTGGCCCCTACTGGGATTCCGTTTATCACCCCCTTACAGTACATGTACTCCTTTGCTTCTGTCCCACTCTAACCACCTTTGTACCTTTGTAACCTTCACCTTTTCCACTACACTGCACTGACGTCTCTCGCTTTCCTCACTTGTGCCTCATCTTTGCACTCAATCAACAAATTACCATCACTCAATGTCCTTGCATACTTTATGTCTCCAACTTTGTTTCTAAAAGTTTCATTAGTCTTACTGGGCCCATCTCCTCTATTCCTCCTTCCACTCCAAACCGCATTACAATATTAATTGCTTGCTCACTTTCCCGTCTCATCTCCTCTACTCCTGCAGATTCCTCTGCTTTTGATGAATCCATTGTCTTTTTCCTTTTCCTCTGTTACACTGCAGCTAGACTTTTTTAGTTTTGTTAGTTCCACAGCTTGGTACAATAGCACGTTATAACAGTTTTTTTACTGTATATTAAATTTATCAATTACTTACCACCATGATGTCTAAAAGGTTTCTGTTAATATATAATTGTTTTGGGGTTCCTTTGAAGAAGGGTAAGAGGTATTTTATATGCTATATACTGTAGGTAAAGGAGCATTGCAATGTACACAGAAAAAAAGAAAGAAATACTTACTCTCACGTTGTCTCTCTTCTAAGACTTTGTCTCTACTCAGGTTGTTGTAACTGGTCTGTAACTGGCCTATTTCTTTAATCAGGTTGTTGTAACTGGTCTGTAACTGGCCTATTTCTTTAATCAGGTTGTTGTAATTGGTCTGCAACTGGTCTTTTTCTTTAGTCAGGTTGTTGTAACTGGTCTGTAACTGGTCTTTCTCTTCTCTCAAGTTGTTGTAACTGGTCTGTAACTGGTCTTTTTCTTTATTCAGGTTGTTGTAACTGGTCTGAAACTGGATTCTCTTCATTTCCCACTTTGAGCTTCTCTCATTGTCTGTTGGCACATAAACAGCAAAAAAACATTGTTAACCATCACCACCCACTGGTTTATCAGTTTGCTAACGGAGTACTTACATAAGACTGACACCGTTATGAGTCTGACCAGCAGGAGGAGACACAGCACACCCAGAATCACTGTGGGGGTTCTATAAGAACAGTTTGTTACTGTGCTGCTTTCCTCAAGAGCTGAAATGAGAAGATAGGAATTTTGATGTATTTATAGTCTGCTTTTATTATTCTTCAGTTTAAAAGAAAGATAAAAAATTCCAATACAAAAGAACATGAAAGATTTTTTACATGAAAAGGTTAAACAGTTAACTAAGCAATATAACTTTAACTGAATAAACTGCCTAACAAAGACGAACTAACCTAAGGAAAGGGGGAATATATTATTGCACAGTATATGTTATTCTGTGCAATAATTATTATTTTTACTGGCTTCACGACCGAACACGGCCAAGATGTTTACACCGGGCACATCTGTCTGAAAGCTGTTGATTCTTGCGTGTTGTATGCGACCTAAGGTATTGCTATGCGTTAGCGTTGAGACTCTTCAGCGTGCTCTCACTCCATTTACAACTTAAAACACTCAAATATTGTGCATTTGATCTGATTGCCTCAAGGCTTTATGATATCCTCCACACTATGCACTTGAACATAAAGTTCTTCCAACAAATCAAGGAAGAAATATGCTTCTGATCAAAAGATATTGGCATCAATCACTTTTTGGCAACGTGAAAATGCCATCATACTACATCTACTGGCCTCAGACAGGTACAGTAAGTGGTCAAACAGAGTGAACGCTTATTAACACTGTTACTTCAACCAAGCTGAAGACAATGGAGTTAAAATGAGGCAGAAATAAGCATATCAAAATATATTGGCGATAATCACTTTTTGGCTACTTGAAAGAGCATTTTACTGGTATTATTGGTCTCAGACAGGAACAGACAGTGGTCAAGTGAGCTGGATGGTCATTAAATCTATTATTATAACTCAGCAGAGCTCCATGAACTTAAAATAGGGGGGAATAAAGCTTTCAGTATAAACAGATTGCCACTTTGTGGCAACATAAAACCATCATGCTGCTGGTTCTACTGGTCTTAGGCAGGGACAGACAAATATCAAATGGACTGGATATTTATTACATCTGTAAATATAACAAAGCAGAGCACAGTGTATTTAAGATAAGGCAGAATTAAGCTTTTGATCAAAAGCTTTGGCTCGAATAATCACGTTTTGGAAACATGAAAGCATCTTACTGGTTTAACTGGTCTCATACAAATATTAAAAGTGGTAAAACAACTCTGTGTCACTCGAAAAATCTCAATCAGACACAAAATGTGTAAGAGCAAACATGTTGATGCAATAATGAGTCGCAGATCTGAGTCCTAGAGTCATGTCAGTTCAATAGTCACGATCGACGATCGCTGTAAAGAGAATTACGATGATTATTTCGGTCGTTCAAACAAAATCTAAAAGGCGTGGCCTCACTACGACCACTAGAAAAGGTGTAGCGGATAATATTTAGTTAATTTAAATTATGGCTTTTTGAAACCGAATAAGCAGCTGTAGTCCTACACAAACGAGCCAAACGCCCTAACGAGGCGATTTCTAACAGACAGTCACTTTTTGGCCCGACACCTGCAGCAGCTCCCTCCCCCCACGAGGAAAACGTCAACGAAACAGCGAAAGAAAGACAGAGAAAGTGTTTGACAAAGTAATTGTAAGGCCGTTTAATTCTGATTATTTCAGTTAAAAAAATTCAGAAAATACGGTAGGATCTACTTGGTGTAAGTAGACTAAAAACTACCCCCCCCCCCCGTTGTGGCAGCACGTGACCATGACACTCCGCGTTAAAGTGGCCTAATCTTATTTCTATATATATATAATCTATATATTTATGTTATTTCCCCCAAAAAGTAATTTCTTAATTTCTTGTTCTTTGGACAATAGTAAGCAGTAAAGTACAGTTGAACTACAGTATATGGCTGAATCTGAAAAAATGTCAAATATAAATATCAAAAAAGCAGGATTTGTGCTATTATATAAAAGTAGAAGATCGTGTGTTCTTTATACATACTCAGAAATACGTACTCTGCAAACCCTGTTTTGGAAGTCATAGTTTTACTTCACATTACTGTCTTTACGTATTTAATGTGCAGTGCTTTATTTGCATATGTACGTTACCTGCAGGTCCAGTTCTGTCGGTCTCCACAGAGCAACATGCATCTTCAGTTTGATAAATATTTTCTGAATTCTTCACTCTTTTCCACTTTATATGAGGTCCTGATGGTTCCTCTGCACTGGCATAAACATCCTGTTCATCCATTGTGTTCAGCTTTGCTGTCAGCTCAGTTTGATCCATGATGAACAAGGACCCTTTTATAAGAAAAGGGCCAACACATTCACTTGTGACTGGAAACGTTGAGTTGGTGAAATGCAGATCTCATTTAAATACAGTACTTGTGGTTGTCACAGTGTCTTTTGCAGTGAGTTCCAACAAATGATTGTGGCCATGTGTTGGTTGGACTGGATGTACTGGGTTAGAGCAGAATAGCACCAGTTTAAATTTGTCCACCATCTGGAAGAAAACAGCTGCACCAGGATGCAGGATGGGCAAAGAAAGATACCAGGTCACCAGAAAGTAGAGAAGTGGCAAAGAGACACTTGAAATTGTTCAAGCTGCAGCTTCAATTCTAGCAATAACTTAAACACTAGTGTCCATTAATGTAACCTAAACCAAGAGCAGCAAATAATTAATGATCACTGTATGAACGATAGAACCTACTGTACAGTACATATTTTATTTCCTGCCGTGAGGGTTTCTCTAGTGACAGGTACTAGTTTCCTTTTGTGGGTACATGGGTAGATGTAAGAAAGTAACTTCCTTCAACACAATTTAGACGAATGTGGGTTCAAAGGAAGCCACACAAACACACAACTCTGGATTATTATTTATATAAAAGAATTCCTAATACTTGTGTTAGTTTGACTAGCACTGTTTTACAAAGTAGGTTTCTGAACTAAACTAAGATGATACAGTACATGTACTGTACAGTACATACAGTATGAACCTCAGGAACTTTCATGACTTGTTCTATTGGTATCTTTAAAAACAAAGCAAAATTTGAATTCTTTGTCTCAGCATTCTTGTCAATATTTGAAAAATGTGATGCTTTCTCCTCTGCTTTATAATAGTTTTCCATGTGTGTGGGGAAGTGCTTGCTATGAAATTGGAGAAAAATGTTTTATCCCTTAAGGGAGTCTTCATTTGAGCCATAAGGTGTGCAAGTAATTCAAGAAATGTTGAGTGCATGGCTTATGGAGTACGATGACTAGGCTGAGAATTACTGGTCATAGCTGTGACGTTCTGCCTCCGCGCCGCTAGGGGCGCTCCTGGGGTTTTGATGTGGGTCTGTGGTGGAGGTTAATTTCCTTTTTGTAATTAGTTGACCCACCTGGTTGTGTTAGTATTTAAGGGATGTTTTTTGTTTCACTCATTGCTGGTGTGTACGCGTGGTTCAGCTGGATGCTACACCATTGTTACGTTAAGGAGAGATGCAAAAGAGTTTTTGGTTCTTGTTTATGTCCTGTCCCACCACGTAAGTTTTTGTGAGTGTCTTATGTTTAGATCTTATGTGTCATGTTTAGGACTTCTGCCCGTAGTGTACGGAGCGTTTAGTTTTACTAGTGAGTTTAGGTTATGAAATATGTTTTCCTGCATTGCAGTGATTTTTGGTTCTTCCCTTTTGTGTTGAACTGTGTCCTGCATCGCAGTGAGTTTATGTTGTGAGTGTATTTAATAAACCTTTATTGTTAATCATAGCTTCTTGTTGGGTCGTGCATTTGGGGTCTTCCCCCTCTCTTGTGTTCCCTGCGACCTGGTCTGCCGGTTGCGGCCAGGTGTCTGTGTGAGGGATTACACACAGTGCTGTGTGCTGGAAGCACGTCGGCCGTGGTGCCTGAAGCCTCCGCTCAGTGTGAGCGCGTTCTCCTCCCGGCTCCGTGAGAGCCGTAGTTCTCCCCGCTTGGAGCGGGTGCTGTCACCGCCTCTCTCCACCGCATTCCCTCTCCTGCCCCAGGGTTCCATCAAAGCCCCGTCGGTTCGGAACCGACGGGAGGAGTTAGTAGGTTCCCTGTCAAACCCCGCCGGTTCGGAACCGACGGGGCGAGTTTGTAACAATAGCATGCATGGGACCTAGTGAGAGTGGCCCTGATTTCATCTGATACATGTCTCACACTGGTCCTCGCCTGCCTCCTTGTCCTCTTCCATGGCCACGCCCACGTCCACGTCCATGTCCATGTCCACGACCAACTCCTCTCTCTTTGTCCTCCTCTCACTCTGACTCTCATTGCTTCTGTGTTTGCATAGTTCTCCACATGTCTGACTTGGGGCCTATTTGTAGCGCTGAAGCTCAGACTGATCGATGACAGTGCTCAAAAGCAGTGCTCATCTTGCAACTGTACTGTATCAGTTTCCAGATGTTTCACAATAAGCATGTAACAAAAATGAAACCAAAGTGCAAAGTTGAAAATGTGTTTAATCTATGCTTACACTGTGTTTAACATTGTACTATGTAGTATTGAGGCTTTTGCCTGTGTATTCGCTTTTAGTGTAGCAATAGGCAACAACTGTAATAGTTAATATACAGTTTATAATATATAATATACATATACTAAGGCTGAGGAGACATTGCCCCCCCCCACCCTGAATGTCTTTTTGCAGTTAAAACTGGGTGGTGATCTCTCCACCAGGGCCAGTGGGCGGGGCCCCAGGCCCCAGTGAAAGAGCCCACCCCCGGCCCTAAATGTATGTGTATGTGGCTAAGTATGAGGAACTTTGGGAGATCGCCAGTTCACCGAGGGGTCCAGCAGACAAAGCCATCAATGTGATGAATGTGGAGAAAAGTAGTTGGGAAGCACGGCAAGGGTCCGCAGAGCCAGGTTCCCGACTGGCCCTGCTACCCATCCCACCGCCCCCCACCACCCCCAGCCAGGAAGAGATAGATGAGACCCGGGGAGCGCAGTACTACTGCCCAGGCACCACACGCAGCACAGCCAGTGTCAATGATGTTTTATTGTTGTTGATTTTATATAGAGGGTTTAACCATTTTCATTCTGCATCTCAGTGTGTTGTTGTACACAGGAAGCTCACCGTAACAACTTCAACCCTTCTCTCTAGGCAGAGCAGCAGTGGAGAAACTGTAAGCATGAACATCTCGCTCAAACTGGTTTTCCTTCCCAACCCAAGCCTTAGCTGCATCGTTGATATACACTGTTCTTTGAATTTGCACGTGCATGAGCTGAATTGCAGAGGCTGCACGACGCAGGAGCACAGACTGTCATGTTTCACGCCACGTCTTGTTGTCACGCCACATCCTGTTTTATTTTGTTAAACTTCCTGTTCCAGTCAGCTGTCACTTACCGGTTCCCAGTATCCACACCTGTCAGCAATCAGTAATCAGCACCAGTATATAGTCCCACCGTTCACAGACTCATGTTGCCAGCTTGTTAGTTCCGAACTCTTTCCAGCATTTCATGTACAGCTTCTCGTGTTTTGACCCTGATCGCCTTGACTATTGTTTCCTGCCTGAACCTTGTGTATACCGCCGCCTGTGAGAGAACCGTGACTGACTACCTGACCGTGAGTTTGCTTATCCCTGCCTGTACCTTAACCGAGACCTCCTGTGTAACGAACCTCGCTTGTTTACTGGACTGGAAACTGCCTGCTCCCTTTGGTATATCCCTGCCAAGCGTTGTGTATGACCTGGACTGTCTGACTCTGTTTTCTAAAATAAAACCTGTGTTAATCGTCACCTTGCCTCTGCGCTGTGCATGTGGGTCCGCCGCCTGCCCCAAGCCTGACACAGACCTTCATGATTGACTGTGGTCGATGTGGAGTCTGTGTGTGATAAAGATGACACTTAAGTGGAATGAAAACTGCGAGGTTTGTTACTGAATGTACTTGTTTACAGGCAGCGTGTGAGGATCATCTGTTGGAGCTGAAAGGAGAACTCAGGTGTTCTATTTCTTAGAATCTTTAATTTGGCTTTGTCAAAGGTTAATGGACATTAAAATGTCCATGAGGAGGGAAAGTCTGTAGTATATTTACGTACCCTAAAATATATTATTATTATTATTAGTAGTAGTATGCTGTGTCTACTGAATGGACAGTTTGTTCTGGTCAAGTTAACAGTTTGACTGTTCTATAACCCTTGTATTTTAGCAGTCGTTGTCTAAAGAATGTCTGGGATGGACTCCAGGAAACCGACATTTACTTTTGAGTACACACCTGTGTTGGCCAGTGGTATCGGGCCAGAAGTTAGAACGAAACCAGATGTCTCGCTGACGTAGGATCAGGGTCTATAAGCTTGTGCCTCAGAGGTGGTACAGGTGCTAGGGTAATTTCGTACTGGTCTTACTGGTTTCTAATAGTTAGGAACAGACAGTTTTCCTTTGGTCACAAAGCTAAAACAATGGCGTTTAGACTGTTTGAATGACATCTGTGTTTTGCAAAAGAGAGGAGAAAATGTGTCAGTCGAATGTAAAATAGAGTTTTACATTTTAGGTTTACATATTATTATTTAAAGTTTTTTCACCTTATGGAAACTTTGAAGTGATTCAGGCAGGAAGAGGACTCGCTACTTTTAGTTTATTTATTTGTTTTTATTGGACAGAACCTTGTGGCTGTTTTGAACAGTGCTGTATAGTTTTTTTAATGAAGAACATGAGGCCAAGCTTTTTGCTGCAAGTGTGAAACCTTTTTCATAGATTTCCAAGGTTGGATGCTGAGTTACAGTTTCTTTTCACAAATCCAGTACTGTTCATACTGTAGTAACATGGTTCTTCGTTCCAGTTGTTTTCCTCTTTATGCAGCTTCACTTCTCCGCAGTTTTCTTCTCTATATTGATAGTTTATATAGTTTATATTCAGTGAAAGTAGGACAATAAATACATTTCTACTCAGATTCTTTGGCAAAAGTAATTGTGCATTTTAATGATTGAACTGTGTGAACCTAGTTGTTAGTGGAGTCCCATCAACCCAGTTACACATGCCCTGTGTCTTAGTCAGTCCATCTTTATTTACTTTTATTATGTACAGATAATTATGTTAATACATAAACCCACTTCTCTACTGTTGATGATGGTCAGGTCTGCACCTCTCTGCAGACAGTCCTCTCTACTTTGATTGCACATCTTCAGAGTGATGCAGTCTGTCCAGTCACTTAGATTTGTATCTACTGTCTTTGGCAACTCTGAGCGTCATGTAACAAATATCCTGCAATCGAACGTTGGCATTTAAGCTGGCATTTCCTCTCAGAGGCCTTGACATGAGCAGTGAGATTTCAATCATCTGAGTGCTAAATATGTGTAATGTGTGAAAGATTGTGCATGTGGTCATTGGTGCAGCTCTCACAGGACTGCAGAGTTTATGCTATTGAAGTAGTACTGAATATATACAGGTACAACAGTGAAAGTCTGGTCTTTATCAGAATGTGTCAGTGTTTCCTCATAACTATACTTATGTGGTTGTTAGCGATGAACCATTTCTGCTCACTCCAGACAACTGCAGTTTAGAGAGGTCGTGCAGATTAAGACTCAATAGAACAAGTGCTGAGAAAATGATTAACACTCAGTAGCGTGTACTTATTAGTTAGAACTACAGTATATCACAGAATGCATCATATGATCTATTACAGACAATACATCTGCTGTAGGCAGGTGAATGCAGACATACAAAGAACACTCAGTCAGAACAGTCTTTGAAACACCAAACACAGCTTAGATTGACGTCTGTACAGCACAAAATGACTGCTGTGAATCTTAACTTATAAAGACATTGTCTTTTCACAAATCCAGAAGTTTTCTGTTGTGCACCGGTCGTCATTCCAGCTTTTTTCTCCACTATGGTACCCAGTGACTGCACAGTCTTCATTTCTGCCTTCATAACTGTTGGGCTCATCAGGGCCCCAGAAGCTGACACTGAACACAAAAAGAGCACAAAGCTCAGCGTTACACAGAAATAAAAATTGGACCAGGTTAAAGATTCACAGTAAACAATTCAACTTGACTTAATAGAAAAGAACTGTGAACCTTTTGGTCAGCGGAGTCCTATCCACCCATTTCCACACTCCCTCTGTTTGTCTGTCCGATAGTCCAATCCACATGGGACTTCGGAACTTTTGAAAGAAATCCTTGCATAAAAAGGCAAACATCAATTTGTTTTACTGTATAACTAAAGACTTTGACACACACACACACACACACACCTGTTCTTTCTTGCTGTTGATAATGATCAAGTCCACTTTCTTCTGCTGACAGTCTTCTCTACTTTGTTGCCAGGTTTTCATGATTGAAGAGATATAGTAGAAACTACCATTGAAATAGACCCATCCGTGTTGGGAATAATAAACTGTGGATATATAAAAACATATTAATGTTAATATCCAACTAGCCCAAGAGCAAAATCTGGTTAAAGTTGGTTACCAGGTTTATTAGGTTTTTGTCATATAATTCAAAAAACTACTACTATTATGCCAGAACTACTATAAATGGTTGGATTTAGTACAATGTTACCAATACTGCTTTTGACTCCATCCTGATGATTGTAAACTTACTGAAGTCATCCAGCTTCTTCCTCAACACATCTCTCTCCACAGCCAGGGAACTCTGCTGTAAAGCTGACATTTTTTTAACTCATTTGGTTTCTCAATAAAGCAACAAAGCTGCTATTTTACTCTGCAAGAGTTTCAAATGTTGATAGTCAAAAAATAGTTTAAAATAGAAGTTTATGTTTCAAAAACATACTCAGATTCCGGATCAACTCCTCCCTGTCGTCAGTTTGGTTCCCTGGTGGAGATGTCGAAACTTTAAGCCAAACCTTATTCAGTGTGTGTGTGAATGCTCATGTAAAATTGGATACAGCGTTATTTGTCATGTGTCACAATTTGTAATTTTTCTACAGTGTTACAATGAAATTTGTCCTCAGTACTTTGACCCACGTCCAGAGATAGCAGTGTGCTGCCACTAATGGTGCCCTCGGAGCTAATGCAAAGCATTGCTCAAGGACACAGCTGGTGGGATCAAACTACCACCCCCCAGGCCGATTTTCTACCCACTGAGTTTAGTTTTTGGACAGTTCGGTGCTCCAGCCTTGGGAGGCACTGTTGGGGTTTTGTCCAGTCTGGGGTTGATGTGTGTGGATGTGATGTGATGTCCTGCTCTTGTTTCCTGTTTCCTCTGATAATAATGTTCATCACTTACACCTGTTTCATGTTTCAGTAATTAAAGACTCATTTTACTTTATAAGGTAAAGTACATCCATATGCAATGCACAGACCTACATTGTCATTGTAGTTTCAGATCAGTTTTCTTGTGCGTGGGCAGTCCAAAGTGGAAACTAAATAATTGTACAATATTGCACATATACTCTCTTTTTGATCCTAATTATATATACTGTTTATAAATATATATAGCTTAATTAACTGTATTTAAATTTACCATCACTGATTTTCTTCATCCCCTTTGTTTCAGCAGTCAGATTTTGACAGTTGCCTTCAGCTCCTGGAGAGTTAATCAACAATATAATTCAGTTTAAACCGTTAATTTATATTTTAAATTAGCAGGGGTTGTAGAACCAAAAATATGCTTAATAATGGCAATGAATATATAAATGTACAATAATGACAACTTACGGAAAGCCAAATGTAGGAAAATGTTGAGAGCAACCTGAAGAAAACACAAGCCGCAAAAGCTCAGAGCAACCCATCGATGCCAGTTTTCCTCTGCTGGCAAAAATAACACACAAAGTGAAAACACACATTCCTTTGAAGCGTACAGAAAGGTGTACAGAAATATTTAATTAATGAATATGCTTACACAAAACTTTATATATAATATGTATGATTTAACAACATCAACATCAGAAACACAACTGCCTTCTGTTATAGTGTCATGAGCTCCCCCTTCAATGGCAATGTCTCACCAGGAGCTACAGCAGCAGCAGCTTTTCCCTCTTCACGTGTGGAACGGCTCATGGCCGAATTCGCAGCTGAAGCATCGGGGGCAGCGTCCATGAGGATCCCTGTTCGTAAACAACGGCTTGCTTAATGTCGGTGGTCGTTGTTAAACTGGTCACTGCTGTGTGATCTGCTTCTTCTCTATGTGAAGTTGAACTTTCACTTCCTTAATGTTTAGTAAAGTAACATAAATGAAGGACAATATTAATCTGAATGCCGTTATTGTAATTCATATTTTTCATATGTAATTTCATATTCATCAGTATGAAAACATATTCCCTGTTTGTGTGTATTCACTCTTCATTTGTATTTTTAGAGCTTGTTGATTTCTGTAATCAGGTTTGACGTCTTGACCAAAATGATTGTGCAATTTGATGTCATGATGTCTGGCCTGTCACTTCCGGTTTCCTTTCCTCATACGTCTGTTGTTTATTGGCTGCTGCTAAAGACAAACAGGCACTTTCTTTCTGCAGTCTGCCAAAATGGCAATAGTACAATTCTAACATAAAAAATGGGCAGGCATAGAGCCTTCATGGTTTGGGTTTTGGTCCCGGTGACAGTATTTTAATTTCTCCTCATGTAAAAATGTTGACATTATACATGTAGCGAGAACAACTACACGTTTTGTGGCAGAGGAAGCTGATGTTTAATAAACGTGTATATATGTATTTTTGTGTGGTTTTATCGTCACACTTACAGTACCAACGTGAGTCAACTTCTTCTTCAGCTCCTCTCTCTCCTCAGTTACATTTTTTAAATTTATCCTCGAGGTCAGAAGACGACTCTCAACTGATTTCAAAGCAAGCAGCCGTCAGTTGTTATTTTTGTTTCAATTCTTTACTTACTCTTTCATCATTCTTAGCAAATAATGGTAAAGTGAAGATCCAGTTAAAAACAGCCCAGACATAAAGATGCAGGACACTGTTGAGAGCAACTTGTACGATACATAAGAGTCCGAAGCTGACAG
Source organism: Betta splendens (assembly GCF_900634795.4). Lineage (NCBI taxonomy): Eukaryota > Metazoa > Chordata > Actinopteri > Anabantiformes > Osphronemidae > Betta > Betta splendens. The sequence continues at coordinate 7,885,365 of NC_040881.3, forward strand.
CCACCAGCCTGTAGACGTTTCTCCCTGAGAGTCACATGTCAGTTACACAACTTTTAATAAAATAAGTAAACCATAAATGTGCATTAAGGAGCCTGTACAGCTCATAATAAAGTAGTCAGTGAGTTTACCTTTAGCTTCAAATATCTCATGCACACATGGCTGGTTATTCTTCCACATTTTGTCTTGACCCACACAACATTTGACAATCTTTGAGGCACAATTAGATGCGTTCAAGGAGCCATATGAAAAGCAGAAATGAATAACACAAATGTCATCAGAACGTTCCGTCATTGCAACATATCTCGGTTCCGTATCAACGCTGTGACCCAATGATGTGTTGTAACACAAAGGGGATCTACAGTATGTCCTACAGCAGCGTGCACATGACATAAACACTGTCATCTGATATATTTTGGCAGATATATACAGTGGTGGGACAATATATATTTTCAATAAAGGTTTATAATTACACAAGAAAACTGAAAAGCACAATGAATTTTTGCCTTGACACAAATTTGACAGGAGAAATAGTTTCTTCTCTTACGGTTGGATCTTTAAACTCCACCGCTATGTCGTAATGTCAGCATTAGGGCACACACACAAAGAGACGACACACAGTTGTCAGATTTGAAGAGCTCCTCATAAGCTGTTCAGTCAGTCGGCAGGATGACTAAAACAGAAATACCAGAGTATGTTAATGAGAAACCAAGACCCGAGCAGAAGCATCACAGCAACACAGGTAATAACACAAATCAATTGAATTGAATTCATTCATTATGTTAGTTTTTTTTTTTTTAGCTTATGCTAACTAATGTCACCTTTCTGTAAATGTCACATGTTTGTCTTGTTTTAGTTCAGGTCACTAGCAAGATATATTAATCAAAAAAATGTTTGAATTTAGCCTTTAAAAGCAATAAACACTTCTGGTTATAGCCATTAATAACTATAACTTTCTCTGCAACTATAAGGGATATTTGAATGCATTTGGTGTCATTTTATAAAATAAGATAAGATAAGATATAAGTCTTATACCGTTTTGAACAAATGTTGCACAGATAATTTGTTATTTGTTGCACATTGTGTAAATATGGAGTAGACAATTCATAATTCACAGAGTTTGCACAAATATTGTGCAGAGCAGGTTACTACAGTATATAAACCACTGATGCAGTGGGTGAGTGAAAGTAGCGGGACGTGGTTAACACTTCTTCATTGTACAGTCTGACAGCAGCAGGCAGGAAAGATCTGCGGAATCTCTGCTTCACACAGTGAGGTTGGATTAGTCATGTCATATAGTATTTTTTTGTTTATTACTGCCTTAAAACCAAATAATGTATTGCCGTGTTTGCTGCATGAAAGACATTTATAAAGCATTGTAGACAGGACTCTACTGTTTGAGTTGATATATGACATGTCTATATTCCCCTTATAGTCAGTGCATGCTAAATCCTTCAAACCACAAAGGGACTAATCTGACGTCTCAGAGGGACCCGACTGGTTTCTTATGGGGGTTTATTAGGCAACCACAGATGCTCAGTGTCAACGGTCTAACTGAACCCCCCCCCCTTTACCCCCCAAGTGGAACCGACACTCATACGCAACCATGGTTGCGTTGTGGTGGCTGTATTAAACCTATTGCTGATCATCTGTTTTGGTAACTGTGTAGAAAGAAGAACCACCAAGCTGGTGGTCTACAGCTTTGCTGCCCTGTGTTTCATACAAGCTGCTCTCAATGTTTCTTTACGACTCACTTGTGAGTAAGGTGTCCTCTGTCTGAATATGTCTTTATATTATTTTATATATTTAAAAAATGAATTAGTTGATAAAGTAAAAATATTTTTTCCAATTCTCAGTGCACTTCAGCAAGTCATCAGCTTATTTAGGCTGCAACATAACTCACTGTGATGATGGAAATCAGACAGTGATGAACGAATGCAGCGGATTGAACAGAAACCGAGAATGTTTTGAAAACATGATCACTGAACTCACCAACATGATTCATATGACGGAAAATGAGAGGGAGAGGCTGAAAATACATTTGAGGGGTGAGGACAGATGCTTCGTCTATTTGTCCTTTAGAGCTATTGGAGGTCTCTGCAGCGGTCAATGTGTGACTTCTCTGATCGTGCAGACCTGGCTGCTTGTGCGCCCGCTCTGCGGTGTCCTGCAGGGTGGAGGAAGATCGAGTCCAGATGTTACTTCCTCTCTGTGGAGAGTAACACATGGGAGGAGAGCAGAAGATACTGCCAGCGTCAAGGAGCTGACCTGGTGGTGATCAACAGCGAGCGGGAACAGGTACAGTGAAGTAAATCAGTTTGTTTCCCATTGTTATGCTCAATAAAAGTTATGTTCTCTGTGATCTGAGCAGACATATCTTTACCGTCTGAATGGGGAAGATGTTCTCCTGTTCTGGATTGGTCTGAGGAAAGGGGGTAGGCTGTTCGAATGGGTAGACGGATCTGCACTGACAAAGGAGTAAGGACTTTATGATCAATAAGTTGACTTAAATCCGGCCTAAAAAGTCTGCCTTCAAACATAAATCACCTCCGCTGTATCTTCCAGGTACTGGCAGGATGGTGAGCCGAATCTTGCTGACAACGAGGACTGTGTGGAGTCGTACCACTTAAGGCCAGTGCTGAGCAACTGGAATGATGCCCCCTGTTCAAAAAGGCAGAGATGGTTATGTGAAAAAGATCCGTTTTAACAAGTGGATTTAATGGTGAATGGACGGGTGAACCTGAGGAAAATAGGGCTGGTCATTCGCCAGTGAGTTCAGAATCAGTAATGATGTCATTTCTTTTAATTAAATGTACTTTAAGTGCATATAAAATATTTACATATACAGTATTTCTCCACAGTCTTTATACATGTGAATGCTGGAATTTCTCCCATAGACTTTTAATGCATTTGTCTGTGAGACTTTTTTGGAGAAACACTCGAGTGACATTTTGAAATTGCGACTGTGGCCACAATTTTTAGTCTTCAAAACTTACACCAGCTCATTAAAGCCTTGGCATTCAAAACGTTGAGTTACTGTAGGTATTATGGTTTTGCTGTAAGAAACCTGTTTAGCAGCGGTACAACAGCGCAGCTGCACCTTTGACTGACAGGTCATTCTCCTGTTGCTCGGTGTAGTAACTCTATGCATATTACTGATTCGTTTATCACACTGTTTAATTGTTTAATAATTAATCACACGCTTCCTCTGAATCCTTTCAAAATAAAAGCACCAATCCAAATTTTTAGCTTTAATAGCACTATTTATGCTTTTGAATGGGTAATTATGAATCTGCAATGAGTCTATTTTACGATAAAGTAATTACTGGTACTGGTACACAAGCGTTCTGTAAATCATTTCAAAAAAAGAGCACTAAACTTAGTGCTACTAACTAAGCTCTAGCCTGCTTTTGTCTGTTTTTTTTTTGTTATTTACTGTAGGACTACTTAAAGAGCACTTATTCCTGTTTAGCAATTTAGGACACACACTTCCTCAAATTCCTTTCAAAATAAAAGCACCAATCTAATTAGCCTAAATATCACTTTTCTGCATTCGACTAGTCAATTACGACTAGTTAATGAAACTATTTACTGTTCAGCAATTACATGCATACACACTACCTTCAAAGCTTCAACTTTTCTCAATTTAAATTCAACAACTTGTTCTGCAGCAAATTTCAAATATTCAGCACTGTTTAAACAATTCCTAATTCTCGTTAGATACATCTTTAGATTTATTTACTGTATGATTTACATGCTTGAGCTTTTTTCATCTGTTTTAAATGTTTCAGCTCCTTTGAGCAATTCCTCAGCAATACATTTTACATTCTACAGTCACTATTAACATTTTGTTCTACTTGATAACATTTGCCAATAACGTTTTTTACACTGACACAGACTGTGCATTTGTTCTCAAAAGTAACTGTGAATTGAACAGGAACCTGTGTGGTGATGATGGGCTACTCTGCTTATCACCTACCAGTTTCCTCTTATAGTTGCATGAAAATAGCTCCCTTTTTAAGCTCATGCTCATCCAAGTGTACAAGAGAGGACACAGAAAAATCAAACTGAATAAACATGTTATTTACTATACATATCACATTTTATCACAGTTTTTTTTTCTATATCATAAGATTATGTGGTATATACAATAGGTAATTTTATTTGAGTATAGAGAGCTTGAGAACACAGGAACAAAGCAAAACCCTCTTTTTAACCCTCTAACATTTAAAGTTAGACCTGTTTTATTCTGCAGTGCTTAGTTCAACTGTGACGTCAGATGGAGATGTCAATCAACAGCTTCCTGTTATGTACATTATGTTTAGCCACTTTTGCTAAGTAGTTTAGTTTGTGTATGTGTGTATGTATGTATGTGTGTATGTGTGTATGTATGTATGTATGTATGTATGTATGTATGTATGTATGTATGTATGCGTGTATGTATGTGTATGTATGTGTATGTGTAGTCCCTTCTATAGATCTAGATCTATAAAGAAACTTTAATTTTGAATCGTTTGACTCAACATTTCTTGTCAATTTCTGTAAAGTGTGATGCTTTTACTTATGCTCTGTCATGTTTTTTATGTGTTTGGGGAACTGTTTGCTACAGATTTGGTGATTTGGGGAAAACATTCCAGAGCAGTTCTGTTCACAGTCCACAAAACATTTAAAAAGCTGGACTAGACAGTGGTGAGAGCAGCTCTGCTCTATGGGTTAGAGATGGTAGCAGTGAGAAGGAGATGGAGGCAGCAGAGATGGAAGTGCTTACCTAAAGGTAGAAGGTAAGGTAGAAGACCCGTGTGGTGGAAATTTCAAATCAACAAGCAGATAAGTATTGTCTTTTGTGTGAATTATTATAAAAATAAAAGAAAATAATAGGGAAAGCAAATCAAAAACATGGATGTTGATCGTGCACGTAAACAAACCAAAAACCAGCTGGGGAGATCATTGCAGACACCACGAAGGTGTGATGCAAAAAGCCCACGATCCTCAGGTTGTCTCTGCCTTTTAACCCCGTTTCTCTGGCCCCAGTGGAATGTCTGTCCGTACCAATAGAATTGTTTGTGCCGCCTTATCACCTTATCACAGCGCATTACCCTAAAATATACTAATTACCCTAAATTATTGTGTTTAGGACACTACTGTGCACATATTCTCGCACAGCTATACTGTACAGCCAACAAACTAAACAGCACCAAGGCAAACATGCATTAACAAGAGAAGAGGACCCAAATGCTAAGACCCAGAGACAAATGCAGGATATTCAATTCTTTAATTAATTAACACAAAGGGACATACAGTACACACTAAAGGCGATGCATAAGCAGGGTTGATAGTAACTACACATTCAAACTGACAACAGACTTATCAAAACTAAAAAACACTGCAAAGGCAGGGGAACTAATAGCTACACACACCTGAACTAATAGCTACACACACCTGAACATGTTTTCTCACATGTAGTTAAATGTGCAAAAGTCTAAATGTAAATGTTAAATGTAAATGTTAAATGTTCGCCGAGTGTAAACTGAATATTCATGAATGTGCAAGTAGACTCCACCCCTACCCTCAAACAGCGCTGGTCTAAGATCAGAGACGCGAACTCAAACACCTCCAACAGTGCGTGCAAACCCCGCCAGAACAGCAGTTTGAAGCGGAGCCTCAGCCCGCACACCTGCCGCTACAGCCTGTTCAATCTTCACTAGCGGGAGCGAGTCGGAGCTGGCGGCCATGATGGCTTCATCTTCAGGCTTCTCTCCAGTATTTTCGTGCACCGATCCAGAGTCAGATGTGGGCGGAGCTATGCGTACTGTTTGACGTGTTTGAGTCTGCGTCACTGATCTAGGATAATAGGGGGTGGAGTCTACTTAAATATTCAGTTCGAACATTTAACATTTAGATTTAACATTTACATTTAACATTTAACATTTAACATTTACATTTAACATTTACCATTTATATTTAACATTTACATTTAGACCTTTGCACCTTTAACTAAATGTGAGAAAACTAGTTATAGGTGCTCCTTTTACATTCGGCACCCCATAACTGAGAGCTTAAATACCAACAAAAACAGGTGACACTAATCAAACTGTTAACAGGAAGTGACATGGAACAGGAAACGAAATGACAAAAGAAACCAGAGGGTACAGAACAAAAGGAAGTGAGAGTGCCCTCTGGCGGCATTGAAGCTGACTCACAACAGATACAGATATTGTAGATGAACTTTAATGATCCCAGCAATTGGGAACAAAACAGTCTGCTGCCTTTGCTGTAAACCGCTCAGTTGTTTCAAATAAATCATGTAGGAGGTCTCCACTGATTGTGTCTGTTTTATTTAGGAAGTAAAAAGGAATTCACAATTTCCCCAACACATATATTTAAACGATTCCATTACAATATAATAACATTTAAAAAGTTTTTAAAATATTTTCTCGGTAGAAATATATACTAAACTTTGTTCTTGTGGTGACACCATTTTAACACCTTCAGCAGAGTTAGATTCAAATGTATTTGATTCAGAAACAAGTTTGGAAGTTTTACAGTTTACCACAAACATTAAAAAAAAACATATTTTTTCTAACTGAAGTTAGAAGATTTTGAAAGTTAAAACTGTAAAAACTGATTTTATTCAGATGAGTTGTACTTCACAGATCCAATACATTTTAAAGTCACATGACTCGTCATACCAGTTTTTTTCCAAATTGGAACTACTGATTTTTGCACAGTTCTCATTTCCATATCCGTTATTTGGTTCAGATTCTGCCCAGTACCTAGAACCCAAAAACAGAACAAAACAAATAAATAGTATGTAAAATATATTTGTGTATATAAACTGCTTGGGCTTTAAGTACTTGTGGTGTTGTCTAATCAGAGCTAAATGTTAAAACTCTCTTGTTACACTATTCATGTTGACTGAGCGATAGTTCAGTTAGCTTTTACTGCCACTAACTGAGAACAAATGAGTGACCACACTTATGTACCATATAAATAGGAAACATAAATATATCAACCTTAGGCTCCCCAGCAGAGTCCCATCCACCCACTTCCATGTCCCCTCTGTCTCTGCATCTGTCAGTCCAATCCAGGTTGAAATCTTCCTACTACTAATGAATTCCTTATTGACAGAGAAGAAAAAAAAGTATCATCAGCATAGAGAGAAACACTTTCATACCGTTGTGTACCTCATGGACACAGACCTGCTCTTCAGGGCTGTTGATAATCACCAGGTCTGCACCTTTCTGCAGGCAGTCATTTCTGCTGTCTTGCCATGTTTGCATCGTTGATGAAATATAATAGTATTTATCCGCGAAATACGTCCAACGTAGAGCTTTTTCAAGGAAGTAAAGAAAAAGAAAGAGGAATTTAGTCTTTCACTCTGAAACTATAGTTGGCAAACAATGCAAGATTTGGTTGCAATGGTAGAGAAACATCCTCATCACCATGCAGCAATGTGCACAACTTAAAAACGTAAGATTCAAATGTCTCCTTCTATTCTATGTACTAATTACAAGTACATTATTTATGCCAGAATTAAAAACTTTAAAATTTAAACAAAGCGCTGAATAATTATCATTATCCCACAAGAAATAAGTATTTACCTTGAAGCTTTTTTCGAAGGTCTGTAGTGGCGTCTTCAAGTTGTTTTTTAAGTTGGGCTTTTTCTTCGGTCAAGTTGTCATAACTGGTCTTTAACTGGTGGTTTTCTTCATCCAGGTTGTTGTAACTGGTCTGTAACTGATGTTGTTTTTCAGTCAGGTTGTTGTAACTGGTCTGTAACCGCAACATCTTAAGTTCCCAGTTTGACTTGTCTTTGGTGTCTGTGTTTGGCACATAAACAGCAAACAAACACGGTTTTATTAAGTGTTTCTGTTTAAGCATTTCTGTTTCTGTTAACAGTATAACATTAAGTGCTTACACAGGAAAACCAGAATCACGAGTCCAGTAAGAAGGAGAAGACACAGCAGACCCAGGATCAGTGCTGTAGCGATGCAAGAACGCTTCTTAACTGTATTACTTTCCTCAAGGTCTGAAATTAGAACAAAACAATGCAACTGGAGAGAATTTTATAAAAGACAAATAACAAATATTCCGTGAGCAGCTGTAGGCAGCAGTTGACGGGAAAAGAACAAAGAAGCCTGCAGTAAAATTGTCAGACTCAAACAAAGACAAAACAAGAGTCCACATGACAAAATCAAGGTCCGCGAACGGGGAAGACACGAAGTTCAGGGATTCCTTCACGGAGGGTGAAGGCGCGGCGAGATCCTGCTCAGCGGCCTGAGCTCCGGAACCAGCGGCGTCCTCCTTGGACCACCGCGACGAGACACGGGAACCAGCGGCGTCCTCCTTGGACCACCGCGACGAGACACGGGAACCAGCGGCGTCCTCCTTGGACCACCGCGACGAGACACGGGAACCAGCGGCGTCCTCCTTGGACCACCGCGACGAGAAACGGGAACCAGCGGCGTCCTCCTTGGACCACCGCGACGAGAAACAGGTGCAGATGCGGCCGGAGCCGGGCCGCCAGGAACCGATGCAGGTGCGGCCGGAGCCGGGCCGCCAGGAACCGATGCAGGTGCGGCCGGAGCTGCGACGGGAACGACCCCCTTCTGGGGGTCCGCCGGGACTGCAGCTGGCGCGACCCCCTCCTGGAGGTGCGCCGGGACTGCAGCTGGCGCGACCCCCTCCTGGAGGTGCGCGGGAACTGCAGCTGGCGCGACCCCCTCCTGGAGGTGCGCGGGAACTGCAGCTGGCGCGACCCCCTCCTGGAGGTGCGCGGGAACTGCAGCTGGCGCGACCCCCTCCTGGAGGTGCGCGGGAACTGCAGCTGGCGCGACCTCCTCCTGGAGGTGCGCGGGAACTGCAGCTGGCGCGACCTCCTCCTGGAGGTGCGCGGGAACTGCAGCTGGCGCGACCTCCTCCTGGAGGTGCGCGGGAACTGCAGCTGGCGCGACCTCCTCCTGGAGGTGCGCGGGAACTGCAGCTGGCGGTTCCCCAGGAGGAGGCGCGACCTCCTCCTGGAGGTGCGCGGGAACTGCAGCTGGCGCGACCTCCTCCTGGAGGTGCGCGGGAACTGCAGCTGGCGCGACCTCCTCCTGGAGGTGCGCGGGAACTGCAGCTGGCGGTTCCCCAGGAGGAGGCGCGACCTCCTCCTGGAGGTGCGCGGGAACTGCAGCTGGCGGTTCCCCAGGAGGAGGCGCGACCTCCTCCTGGAGGTGCGCGGGAACTGCAGCTGGCGCGACCTCCTCCTGGAGGTGCGCGGGAACTGCAGCTGGCGCGACCTCCTCCTGGAGGTCCGCGGGAACTGCAGCAGGCGCCGCCTCCTCCTGGAGGCCGGCGGGCACTGCGGCTCCGAGGGTGACAGGGACTGGAACGACCTCAACATGGCCGACAGGGGCAGGAACGACCTCAACATGGCCGACAGGGGCAGGAACGACCTCAACATGGCCGACAGGGGCAGGAACGACCTCAACATGGCCGACAGGGGCAGGAACGACCTCAACATGGCCGACAGGGGCAGGAACGACCTCAACATGGCCGACAGGGGCAGGAACGACCTCAACATGGCCGACAGGGGCAGGAACGACCTCAACATGGCCGACAGGGACAGGAACGACCTCAACTTGGCCGACAGGGACAGGAACGACCTCAACTTGGCCGACAGGGACAGGAACGGCCTCAACTTGGCCGACAGGGACAGGAACGGCCGCAACATGGCCGACAGGGACAGGAACGGCCGCAACATGGCCGACAGGGGCAGGAACGACCTCAACCTGGCCGACAGGGGCAGGAACGACCTCAACCTGGCCGACAGGGGCAGGAACGGCCGCAACATGGCCGACAGGGGCAGGAACGGCCGCAACATGGCCGACAGGAACAGGAACGGCCGCAACATGGCCGACAGGAACAGGAACGGCCGCAACATGGCCGACAGGAACAGGAACGGCCGCAACATGGCCGACAGGAACAGGAACGGCCGCAACATGGCCGACAGGAACAGGAACGGCCGCAACATGGCCGACAGGAACAGGAACGGCCGCAACATGGCCGACAGGAACAGGAACGGCCGCAACATGGCCGACAGGAACAGGAACGGCCTCTAACGGGTTGACAGGAACTGGGACGACGTCCCCTCCGGAGCCGGCATGACTGCTTACAGCTGCCGAGCTCGACGGAGGAGACGTCGGGCCTGATTGGGTGGAACTAACAGTTGTCAGACGGACGGTGCCCTCTGACTGGGACAAGGACTGAGCGTGACTGGACTGGACTGGGACGTGACTCGACTCGAACGGCCGCAACATGGCCGACAGGAACAGGAACGGCCGCAACATGGCCGACAGGAACAGGAACGGCCTCTAACGGGTTGACAGGAACTGGGACGACGTCCCCTCCGGAGCCGGCATGACTGCTTACAGCTGCCGAGCTCGACGGAGGAGACGTCGGGCCTGATTGGGTGGAACTAACAGTTGTCAGACGGACGGTGCCCTCTGACTGGGACAAGGACTGAGCGTGACTGGACTGGACTGGGATGTGACTCGACTGGACTGGAACATGGGCTAGACTCGGCTGGACCTGAGCGTGACCGGACTGAACGGGGGCCTGGACGTGACTCAACTGAACTGGGATCTGGACTGGGCTCGGCTGGACTGGGCTCGACTGGACTGGGCTCGACTGGGCTGAAACCTGGACTGGGCTCGACTGGGCTGAAACCTGGACTGGGCTCGACTGGGCTGGGCTCGACTGGAGCGGGGCTAGAGCCCGGACTGGGCTCGACTGGACTGGAACCTGGACTGGGCTCGACTGGACTGGAACCTGGACTGGGCTCGTCTGGGCTGAAACCTGGACTGGGCTCGACTGGACTGGGGCTGGAACCTGAGCGTGACAGGGCTGCACTAGAGCATGAGCGTGGCGAGGCTGAACGGCGACTGGAGCCTGAGCGGGGCATGGCTGACCTGGGGACTGGGAAAAACACGGCTGAACTGGGGACTGGGCAACACACGACTGAGCTGGAGACTGGGCAACACACGACTGAGCTGGAGACTGGGCAAAACACGACTGAGCTGGAGACTGGGCAAAACACGACTGAGCTGGAGACTGGGCAAAACACGACTGAGCTGGAGACTGGGCAAAACACGACTGAGCTGGAGACTGGGCAAAACACGACTGAGCTGGAGACTGGGCAAAACACGACTGAGCTGGAGACTGGGCAAAACACGACTGAGCTGGAGACTGGGCAAAACACGACTGAGCTGGAGACTGGGCAAAACACGGCTGAACTGGAGACTGAACAGCGCGCGGCTGAACTGGAGACTGAACAGCGCGCGGCTGGGCTGGAGATTGAACAGCGCGCGGCTGGGCTGGAGATTGAACAGCGCGCGGCTGGGCTGGAGACGGGGGACCGCATGAGTGCAGGAAATCCTCCCAGCGGAACAACCATGGAGCTGGGCAGGTTGGTGCAGACACGACGGTGCGACGGGGCTGGGAGGAGGAAACCGAAACCATCGGCGGTGCGACCGGCGCTGGCGTGGTGCGGAGCGCGTCGCTTAGCTCATCAAACCTAGCGCACAACCGCTCGTAGAGGCGACGAACACTGGGGCGCTCAAAAACGCTGTCCTCGTCCTCCAAAGTCAATATCGCCACCTCCACGGCGCTGCGCTGGTTCTCCGGGTTACGCGCTCGTCGGTAATCCTCCGCGAGGATTTTAAAATAAACTTGGAGGTCGCTAGGTAACTCGGCGCAGGTAAACTCCATGCTCCCTCGGGTGAATAATATTCGCCGTAAAAAAAAGGCAAGAAAAACAGTCACTGACCTGACCGGAGGCTGAGTGCTGGCTGGGTCCAAGTTTGGCCAGATTGTTCTGTCAGACTCGAAGCAGGCGGCGGACCCACATGCACAGCACGAAGGCGAGATGAATATTAAACGCAGGTTTATTTCTCAAGGCAAGGTCAGACGGTCCAGGTCATACACAAGAAGGCTCAGTGATAAGAACAAAGGGGAGCAGGCAATCTCGAGTCCGGTATACACGCAGGGTTTGATACACAGGAGGTCACGGCAAAAGTACAGGCAGGGATCAGGCAAAAACTCACGGTCGGTTAGTTAGTCCAGGGTCAGGCAGGATACACGGTGCAAAGCAAAACAGGAACAAAACACGAGGAACACGAAACACGGGAAACTTCAAGACGCTCAGGAAACTCACGAAACTCAGGAGACACAAGAAACTCGGGGACTCAGGGAACTCAGGAAACTCGGAACACTCAGGAGACACAAGATACTCGGAACTCTCAAGAAACACGGGACAGTAATGAAACTCGACAATCTGGCAAGGGACTATGGGAACAGGAGCTGACTAAATACACAGGTGAGTGATTAACTGATTACAGACAGGTGTGGGTAATGAGCTAGGGAGAACAACAGAACTGATAACAGGAAGTCAACAAAATAAAACAGGACATGGCGTGACGACAGGAAACAACTAGAAACAAAACCCAAATCATGACAAAATAAGCTCAAATGACAAAAAAATGACAAAATGACAAAGAAACAAGCAGCAGAGCTGACTAACTGATAAATTTACGATAGAGCGGATACATATACAGTACATATTTTGTATGTTCTATAGTGTTTCAATTAAATTTGTCCTCTGCATTTAACCCATCCTCTTGGGGACAGTGGCTGGTGCCAGAGGTGGGGCTTGAGCAAGGCACGTTCTGCTTCCCAAGGTGTGCTCTACCAACCGAGCCGCCAGGCCACAAATGGTGTGATTCTAAAATCTTCAAGGTGACTGTATTTAGTGACAGATTTTATTTGATTAGTTTGAACTTTATTGTCTTAGCACTTGTAGAAGTACAAGTAGAAGGAAGTGACACAAAACTCAACAGCAATAACTTACTAACGCACTAACTTACAGTATGGAAATTGTCTTTTTATGCAAATTAGATTGTGACTTCCCACCCATACTGCCACAATACTATATGTATATAAAAGGTTCACGACATCTCTTAAACATTGACTATAATGTATAGTAATGACCAATTATGTATTTCTAAGAAATAATACAGTAAATTTGCAGATTGTAAACTTACTTGCTCACAGTCACTTCCTCTTTCAAATAAAAAGTGCTCTCAAAAAAAATGGGGAAGTATTATAGAAAAAAAGTGAATATAGATGTAAACCTTTAATAATGACAAACGATCACATCATATGGAAACTTAAATAATAGAGATGGACATTTCTATGGGCACAGTAAGTGATCTTATGTATAAAGTTTTAAGGAAAGAAGAATCCAGTTTTGTATTTTCATGAAAACTTGATGATCTTAGATTTTTTTGAACATTTCAAGGAAACCAAACTCTAATCCACTGCAGTCATTGTCTTTATAAAAATATAAGTAAAGTGTATTTTTCACTGTAAATATTACAATTATTAGTTATTTTCACTCCCTATTTGCATGAAGGAGCTGTCACTGTCCCGCTTTACTTAGTGCTCGCATAACATCCTTGGGCTCCACACAGAGCCCTGCATCTTCATTCATTTTCATTTTCATCGATGTGAAGACACTGATTGTGTTAAGGGTTTCTCACTCAGTAATTATCAACAATGTTAGATAAAAAAAAGATAGGAAACAGGAAATAATACATATCTGGTTGATTTTTATATTTTTCAGTCAGTTTTACTTCACATTACTGTCTTTTTATATTTAATGTCCACATCAGTGCTTTATTTGCATATGTACGTTACCTGACAGCGCAGGTCCAGTTCTGTCAGTCTCAACAGAGCAACATGTGTCTTCATTTTGATAAATATTTTCTGAACTCTGCACTCTCTCCCACTTGATGTGAAGTCCTGATGGTCCCTCGACATTGGCATAAATATCCTGTTCATCCATTGTGTTCAGTGTTGCTGTCAGCTCAGCTTGCTCATAACCTTTTGTGAAAATACCTTTTTATTAGTAAAGTTTCAGCACATTCACACATGACTGTTAACAGGAAATGGGCGGTTGGTGAAAAACAGATGTCATTTAAATTTGTGAAGGTTGTCACAGTGACCTTAGCAGAGTTTCAATAAGTCATTGTGGTCATGTGTTGGTGTGGTGGAAATTTCCCATAAAGAGGCAGATGAGAGAGTTGTCTTTTGTGTGATTTATTATGAGGAAAGGAATATAAAAATAATGGGGAAAGCAAATCAAAAACATGGATGTTGATCGTGCCATCAACGAACCAAAAACCAGCTGGGGAGATCAGTGCATTCACCACAAAGGTGTGATGCAAAGAGCCCACAATCATCAATTTGCTTCTGCCTCTTTACCCCTTTCTCTGGCTCTAGTGGAATATCCAGCTCCAGCTGGTTCCTTCTGTGAAATATCTGGGGATACAAATCACTAATAACTCACCTGGAGAAATAACACCTCCGTCATTAAAAAGGCCCATCAGTGCCTGTACTTCCTAAGTAAGATGGAGAAAGCAGGACTGAGCACTTCCACCCTCACCTCCTCCTTCAGGTGTGTCGTGGAGAGCACACTGACCTCCACCATGCTTGTGTAGTATGCCAGCTGCACACAAGAGGTGAAGCCGACGCTGCAGCATGTGAAAACAGCATTAAAATCATTGGCCGCAGTTTACCCTCACTCTAAGAAATCTAGAAAAAAGATGCAGTCATGAGGCTCAAAGCATCATGAGAGTCCACCATGTAAATACATGAACTGTTTACCCCCTGCCTTCAGGTAGGAGGCTGCACAGCATCAAGGCTAAAACAAGAAGCTTGAAGGGCAGCTTTTATCAATATCAGGATTAATACTGTATCAAAATATGGAGAAATTAGATAAATTACAAATATAGAAAAGATGATGAAATATAATTTAAATAAATAGTCACAACCTTGGGTTTCCAGACGCAAACTAGTTCCGCTTACTGGGGCGGAAGGACACTACTATGCACATATGCTCACACAGCTATACTGTACAGCCAACAAACTAAACAGCACCAAGGCAAACATGCACTAATGAGAGAAGAGGACCCAAATTCTACGACCCAGAGACAAATGCAGGATATTAAATAATTTATTTAATTAACACAAAGGGACATACACACTAAAGGCACTGCATAAGCAGGGTTGATAATAACTACACATTCAAACTGACAACAGGCTTATCAAAACTAAAAACCACTGTAAAGGCAGAGGAGCTAATAGCTACACACACCTGATACTAATACAGAGTACCTACAGTAACTAAGCATCACTGCATGAGCAGGCAAGCTAAAACAAAGGAACTAAACATGTGAATAAAGACAGAGACAAGACATTCAAACAGACAAAGCTGAACATGTGCCATGAACTCATCTGAGCCAAGGGTAAAAACAAACCAACAAGGACTGTGCACAAACTGAGAGCTTAAATACCAACAAATACAGGTGACACTTATCAAACTGATAACAGGAAATGACATGGAACGAATGAAAATCACAAAACAAACCAGAGGGTACAGAACAAAAGGAAGTCAGAGTGCCCTCTGGCGGCATTGGAGCTGACTCACAACAGGTACACAGATACTGTATTGTAGATGAACTTTAATGATACCAGCAATTGAATTTCCCAGGTGTGGGAACAAAACAGTTTGTGTGTCTGTTTTATTTAAGAAGTAAACAGGAATTCACTATTTCCCTAAGACATATATTTAAATGATTCCATTACAATATGAATAGTATTTAAAATTTGTTTTAATCTTTTCTCAGTAGAAGTATATGCTAAAATATGTTTTTGCTGTGACGCCCTTTTAACACAGAATTAGATTCAAATGTATTTGATTCAGAAACCTTTGCTTGAAAACAATAATTTGTAAGTTTACCACAAACATTAAATATATATTTTTTTCTAACTGAAGTTAACTTGTGAAATGATTTTATTCAGATGAGTTGTACTTCACAGATCCAGTACCTTTTAAAGTCACATGACACGTCATTCCAGCTTTTTTCCAAATTGGAACTACTGATTTCTACACAGTTCTCATTTCCATTTGCGTTATTTGGTTCAGATTCTGCCCAGTACCTAGAACCCAAAAACAGAACAAAACAAATAAATAGTATGTAAAATTAATTTGTGTATTTGTGCATCAGTGAAACTCTGATTCTGATCTTGATAAAAACTCATGTTAGATTTACACTGACTAAACTGCTTGGGCTTTAAGTACTTGTGGGGTCTAATCAGAGCTAAATGTTAAAACTCTTCTGTTACACTATTTATGTAGACTGAGCGATAGTTCAGTTAGCTGTTTTTTATTGCCACTGACTGAGGACAATGTGTGACCACATTTATGTACCATATCAATAGAAAACATAAATATATCAACCTCAGGCTCCCCAGCAGAGTCCCATCCACCCACTTCCATGTCCCCTCTGTCTTTGCATCTGTGAGTCCAATCCAGGTTGGATTCTTCCTACTTCTAATGAATTCCTTATTGACAGAGAAGAAAAAAATGTATCATCAGCATAGAGAGAAACACTTTCATACCGTTGTGTACCTCATGGACACAGACCTGCTCTTCAGGGCTGTTGATAATCACCAGGTCTGCACCTCTCTGTAAGCAGTCATTTCTGCTGTCCTGCCATGTTTGCTTCATTGATGAAATATAATAGTATTTATCCACGAAATATGTCCAATGTAAAGCTTTTTCAAGGAAAAAAAAGAAAAAGAAAGAGGAATTTAGTCTTTCACTCTGAAACTATAGTTGGCAAACAATGCAAGATTTTATAAATCAAAATCTACTGTACAGTATGTGCAATAAAGGTTGCAATGGTACAGAAACATCCTCATCACCATGCAGCAAAGTACAGTACAAAACATAGAAATGTCTCCTTCCTTTCTATTCTCTTACTGCAAATACAATATTTATGCCAGAATTAAAACCTTAAAAACTGAAACACAGCGCTGAATAATTATCCTTATCCCACAAGAAATAAGTATTTACCTTGAAGCTTTTTTCGAAGGTCTGTAGTGGCGTCTTCAAGTTTTTTTTTAAGTTGGGCTTTTTCTTTGTTCAAGTTATCATAACTGTTTTTTAACTGGTGGTTTTCTTCAGTCAGGTTGTTGTAACTGGTTTGTAACTGATGTTGTTTTTCATTCAGGCTGTTGTAACTGGTCTGTAACCGCAACATCTTAAGTTCCCAGTTTGAGTTGTCTTTGGTGTCTGTGTTTGGCACATAAACAGCAAACAAACACTGTTTTATTAAGTGTTTCTGTTTAAGCATTTCTGTTTCTGTTATATAACTATGTGCTTACACAGGAAAACCAGAATCACGAGTCCAGTAAGAAGGAGAAGACACAGCAGACCCAGGATCAGTGCTGTAGCGATGCAAGAACGCTTCTTAACTGTATTACTTTCCTCAAGGTCTGAAATTAGAACAAAACAATGCAACTGGAGAGAATTTTATAAAAGACAAATAACAAATAATCCGTGAGCAGCTGTAGGCAACAGTTGATGGGAAAAGAACGAAGAAGCCTGCAGTAAAAATAAGCTCAGAGCTGCCTCGACCAGAGGGAGCGACAAAATGATGAAGAAACAAGCTGCAGAGACTAACTGATAAATTCACCATAGAGCGGATACATATTGTCATGATCTGTGTTTTTGTTCTTGTCATGATCTGTGTTTTTGTTCTAGTTGATTCCTTGTCTTATTTTGGTTCCAGGTTCCGTTTCCTGTTTTATTTTGGTAGTCTCCCGGTCTCTGTTTTGTGTTCTAGCTTCACTCCCGAGTCATGTCACGTCACAGCTGTTCTTGTTTCACCCGGTCGTTATCCTCACCTGCGCTGCATCAGTAATCACTCACCCGTGTATTTAGTCACCTCCTGTTCCCGTAGTCACTTGCCAGATTGTTAGTTGAGCGTCCCGTGTTTCTTGTGAATCCCTGAGCTGAGCGTCCCTAGTTTCCTGAGTCCCCGTGTTTCGTGTTTCTCGTGTTTTGTTCCTGCTTGCACCGTGTATCCTGCCCGACCCTGGATTATCTACCGACCGTGAGTTTTTGCCTGTTCCCTGCCTGTACTTTTACCGAGCCTTTTTGTGCATGACCTGGACCGTCTGACCGTGCCTTTGAGAAATAAACCTCTTGTTGATTATACTCTCGCCTCCGTGCTGTGCATGTGGGTCCGCCGCCTGCCCGAGTCCCTGACAGAACAATCTGGCCACTCTTGGACCCAGCCAGCACTTAGCCTCCGGTCAGGTCAGTGACTGTTTTTCCCTTGTTTTTTTTTTTTCGGCAAATATAACTCTCCCGCGGAAGTATGGTTTCGGTTTCCCCCTCTCCGCCTCGTCGGATCGTTGTGCCTGCACCAACCTGCCCAGCTCCATGGTTATTTCCCTGGGAGGATTTCCTGCTCTCACGCGGTCCTCAGTCTCCAGTTCAGCCGCGCGCTGCTCAGTCGCCAGTTCAGCCGCGCGCTGCTCAGTCGCCAGTTCAGCCGCGCGCTGCTCAGTCTCCAGTTCAGCCGCGCGCTGCTCAGTCTCCAGTTCAGCCGCGCGCTGCTCAGTCTCCAAGTCAGCCGCGCGCTGCTCAGTCTCCAGTTCAGCCGCGCGCTGCTCAGTCTCCAGTTCAGCCGCGCGCTGCTCAGTCCCCAGTTCAGCCGCGCGCGGTTCAATCTCCAGTTCAGTCGTGTTTTCCCCAGTCTCCAGCCCAAGCTCCAGACGCCGCGGTCCCGGTTCACCATGCGGGTCCCGGTACAGAGGTCCGGTCCACACCGCTCCCAGCGCCCCAAACAACGGACAGTCGCAGCTGCTCCGGACGGCGCCGGCGGCGGCGCGGTTCCAGGATTCCGGGTCCCGCGGTCTCGGTCATGGGGACCGAGCAGTCTCCTTCTCCGACAGAGGAGCCCCTTGATTCTCTAACTGACTGTGTCTCTCTGATAGCGGGCATCCCAGACAGCGTCGCCCGACGGGTCCACCTCCTCTGCTCTCCTCCGGTGGCGTTTCTCTTCGCCCACCTCATGAACACCGCCGATTCGGCAGCAGACCAGGGCGCGAGAGAACAACTGTTCCAGGAAGCAGCCGCTCTCGTCCTGAGGGAGCCTGTCCTGCGTGAGGCCCTGCAACTCCCGGGCCTGCAGCCAGCGGCCGCTTCATGTCCCACCTCTCAGTCAGGTCAGCCTCGCCATGCTCATGCCCTGGTGCAGCCCTGTCGCCTCCAGGCCCCAGCCCAGTCGAACCTAGTCCAGACCCCAGATCAGCCGTGTGTTGCCCAGACCCCAGATCAGCCGTGTGTCACCCAGACCCCAGATCAGCCGTGTGTCGCCCAGACCCCAGATCAGCCGTGTGTCGCCCAGACCCCAGATCAGCCGTGTGTCGCCCAGACCCCAGATCAGCCGTGTGTCGCCCAGACCCCAGATCAGCCGTGTGTCGCCCAGACCCCAGATCAGCCGTGTGTCGCCCAGACCCCAGATCAGTCGTGTGTTGCCCAGACCCCAGTTCCGTCCTTGTCCCCGTCAGAGGGCACCGCCCGTCTGACGATTGTTAACCCCACCCAATCAGGCCCGACGTCTTCCCCGTCGAGCTCGGCAGCTGTAAGCTGTCATGCCAGCTCCGGAGTTGACGCCGTTCCAGTCCCTGTCGGCCATGTTGCGGCCGTTCCAGCTCCTGTCGGCCATGTTGCGGCCGTTCTAGTTCCTGTCGGCTCCTCAGAGGAGGACGCCGTTCTAGTTCCTGTCGGCTCCTCAGAGGAGGACGCCGTTCCTGTTCCCGTCGGCCATATTGAGGCCGTTCTAGTTCCAGTTCCTGTCGGCTCCTCAGAGGAGGACGCCGTTCTAGTTCCTGTCGGCCACGTAGAGGTCGTTCCAGTTCCTGTCGGCCATGTTGAGGTCGTTCCTGTTCCTGTCGGCCCTGTAGAGGCCGTTCCAGTTCCTGTCGGCCATGTTGAGGTCGTTCCAGTTCCTGTCGGCCATGTTGAGGTCGTTCCAGTTTCTGTCGGCCATGCTGAGGTCGTTCCAGTTCCTGTCGGCCATGCTGAGGTCGTTCCAGTTCCTGTCGGCCATGTTGAGGTCGTTCCAGTTCCTGTCGGCCATGTTGAGGTCGTTCCAGTTCCTGTTCCTGTCGGCCATGTTGAGGTCGTTCCTGTCCCTGTCGACCAAATTGAGGTCGTTCCAGTTCCTGTCCCTGTCGGCCATGTCGAGGTCGTTCCAGTTCCTGTCCCTGTCGGCCATGTCGAGGTCGTTCCAGTTCCTGTCCCTGTCGACCAAATTGAGGTCGTTCCAGTTCCTGTTCCTGTCGGCCAAGTTGAGGGCGTTCCCGTAGGCCAAGTTGAGGGCGTTCCCGTAGGCCAAGTTGAGGGCGTTCCCGTAGGCCAAGTTGAGGGCGTTCCCGTAGGCCAAGTTGAGGGCGTTCCCGTAGGCCAAGTTGAGGGCGTTCCCGTAGGCCAAGTAGAGGGCGTTCCCGTAGGCCAAGTAGAGGTCACCCCTGTCTCTGACCCCGTTCCTGCCGACCCTGTAGCGGTCGTTCCAGTCCCCGTTCCTGCCGGCCCTGTAGCGGTCGTTCCAGTCCCCGTTCCTGTCGACCCTGTAGCGGTCGTTCCAGTCCCCGTTCCTGTCGACCCTGTAGCGGTCGTTCCAGTCCCCGTTCCTGTCGACCCTGTAGCGGTCGTTCCAGTCCCCGTTCCTGTCGGCCCTGTAGCGGTCGTTCCAGTCCCCGTTCCTGTCGGCCCTGTAGCGGTCGTTCCAGTCCCCGTCACCCGTGGAGCCGTAGCGCCCGCCGGCCCCCAGGAGGAGGTCGCGCTAGTCGCAGTTCCTGCGCACCTCCAGGAGGAGGTCGCGCCAGCTACAGCTCCTGCGGAGGAGGCCGCGCCAGCCGCAGTTCCTGCGCGCCTCCAGGAGGAGGTCGCGCCAGTCGCAGTTCCTGCGCACCTCCAGGAGGAGGTCGCGCCAGTCGCAGTTCCTGCGCGCCTCCAGGAGGAGGTCGCGCCAGCCGCAGTTCCTGCGCGCCTCCAGGAGGAGGTCGCGCCAGCCGCAGTTCCTGCGCGCCTCCAGGAGGAGGTCGCGCCAGCCGCAGCTCCTGCGCGCCTCCAGGAGGAGGTCGCGCCAGCCGCAGCTCCTGCGCGCCTCCAGGAGGAGGTCGCGCCAGCCGCAGCTCCTGCGCGCCTCCAGGAGGAGGTCGCGCCAGCCGCAGTTCCTGCGCGCCTCCAGGAGGAGGCCGCGCCAGCCGCAGTTCCTGCGCGCCTCCAGGAGGAGGCCGCGCCAGCCGCAGTCCCGGCGGATCCCCAGGAGGGGGTCGCGTCAGCCGCAGTCCCGGCGGATCCCCAGGAGGGGGTCGCGCCCGTCGCAGTCCCGGCGGACCCCCAGGAGGGGGTCGCGCCCGTCGTAGTTCCTGCCGACCTCCAGGAGGGGGTCGCTCCCGTCGTAGTTCCTGCCGACCTCCAGGAGGGGGTCGCTCCCGTCGTAGTTCCTGCCGACCTCCAGGAGGGGGTCGCTCCCGCCGTAGTTCCTGCCGACCTCCAGGAGGGGGTCGCTCCCGCCGTAGTTCCTGCCGACCTCCAGGAGGGGGTCGCTCCCGTCGTAGTTCCTGCCGACCTCCAGGAGGGGGTCGCTCCCGTCGTAGTTCCTGCCGACCTCCAGGAGGGGGTCGCTCCCGCCGTAGTTCCTGCCGACCTCCAGGAGGGGGTCGCTCCCGTCGTAGTTCCTGCCGACCTCCAGGAGGGGGTCGCTCCCGTCGTAGTTCCTGCCGACCTCCAGGAGGGGGTCGCTCCCGTCGTAGTTCCTGCGGACCCCCAGGAGGGGGCCGCTCCCGTCGTAGTTCCTGCCGACCTCCAGGAGGGGGTCGCTCCCGTCGTAGTTCCTGCCGACCTCCAGGAGGGGGTCGCTCCCGTCGTAGTTCCTGCCGACCTCCAGGAGGGGGTCGCTCCCGTCCCGGCTCCGGCCGCACCGGCATCGGTTCCTGGCGGCCCGGTTCCGGCTGCGCCTGCATCGGTTCCTGCCTCTCGTCGCGGTGGGCCAAGGAGGACGCCGCTGGTCCCTGCCTCGTCCTCGTCTCGGCCGCCGGACTGGTGGTCTTGCCCTCGGCGCCTCCTGCTGCCCGGATGGCGCTGCCTCCTGCGGCGACGTCCGCCTCGACTCCTCAGCCCATTGGATCAGCGTCCGCCTGGAGGACGTTGCCATTCGGGGTGGCTCCCGGGGACATCGGTCCAGCCCAAGGGCACTAAGAGTGCCACCCCGGCTCAGCGGCTGCTGAGCAGGATCTCGCCACGCCGTCACCCTCCGTGACGGAATCCCTGGACTTTTTTTTTTTGTTTTTCCTGTTCATGGACTTTGGGGTTTTTCGTGTGGACTCTTGTTTTGGCCCTCCTCCGGTCCTCCCTCCACCCACCCTGCTCGTTTGCCTTGAGGGGTTGGGATTCGGTCCCTCCTCCTGGGACCACCCTCCGCCCGCCCTGGTTCGGGGGGGGGGGGGGCTTCCGTGGGCGCCGTGGAAGGCGCCATAGGGGGGGGGGTACTGTCATGATCTGTGTTTTTGTTCTTGTCATGATCTGTGTTTTTGTTCTAGTTGATTCCTTGTCTTATTTTGGTTCCAGGTTCCGTTTCCTGTTTTATTTTGGTAGTCTCCCGGTCTCTGTTTTGTGTTCTAGCTTCACTCCCGAGTCATGTCACGTCACAGCTGTTCTTGTTTCACCCGGTCGTTATCCTCACCTGCGCTGCATCAGTAATCACTCACCCGTGTATTTAGTCACCTCCTGTTCCCGTAGTCACTTGCCAGATTGTTAGTTGAGCGTCCCGTGTTTCTTGTGAATCCCTGAGCTGAGCGTCCCTAGTTTCCTGAGTCCCCGTGTTTCGTGTTTCTCGTGTTTTGTTCCTGCTTGCACCGTGTATCCTGCCCGACCCTGGATTATCTACCGACCGTGAGTTTTTGCCTGTTCCCTGCCTGTACTTTTACCGAGCCTTTTTGTGCATGACCTGGACCGTCTGACCGTGCCTTTGAGAAATAAACCTCTTGTTGATTATACTCTCGCCTCCGTGCTGTGCATGTGGGTCCGCCGCCTGCCCGAGTCCCTGACACATATACAGTACATATTTTGTATGTTCTACTACAACTAAAGGAGACCTACAGTAGAAGAAGCCACTTGTTTTATTATACTGTATGATGATAATGCTCATTCTTTATTTGTTATGGTGTTACAATGAAATTTGTCCTCTGCATTTAACCCATCCTCTTGGGGACAGTGGCTGGTGCCAGAGGTGGAGCTTGAACCAGGCACGTTCTGCTTCCCAAGGTGCGCTCTACCAACCGAGCCGCCAGGCCACAAATGGTGTGATTCTAAAGTCCTCAAGGTTCAAGTGAAAGATTTTATTTGATTAGTTTGAATATTATTGTCTTAGCACTTGTAAAAGTACAAGTAGACGGAAGTGACACAAAACTCAACAGCAATAACTTACTAGTGCACTATAGTATGCAAAAGGAGAATTATTATAAAAACGGGAATATAAACCCTTAATAATGGGAAAAGATCACATAATATGGAAACTTAAATAATACAGATGAACATTTCTATGGGCACAGTAAGTGATTTTATGTATAAAGTATCAAGGAAAGAAGAATCCAGTTTTGTATTTTCATGAAAACTTGATGATCTTAGATTTTTCTGAACATTCCAAGGAAACCAAACTCTAATCCGCTGCAGTCTTTGTCTTCAGTTACATAAATTTTCATAAAGAGTATTTTTCACTGTAATTATTACAATTATTAGTTATCTTCACTCCACATTTACTGTATGCTGGTTTTTATCAAAAGCCTATTGTTGGGCTCCACAGAGGAACCAATATCTTCATTTACATAAATATTTCGTGAATCGCTTTGTGCTCTTTCAATATAAGATATAATATTGAATATTATTCAGCCAAATGTATCAATGTAACATCAGGAAAGTAGAGTTTGTTGAAAATGAATGTTTCATTTCCTCATTTTTGAGGAAGGCTGTAGCACAAACAATTATTTCTGCATATTTACTGGTATTAATTAATAATGTGTGTAGTGTACACTGCAACAGTACAATATGATATATGCAGTGGCTTGATTCTTGTTTTCTTCATTTCAAGAGGTTTTCTTTCAGAATAACACTGGAAGTAGTTTAGAGATATTCCTTTCATAGAGTAGCAAAGAGCAGAACAGAGCTTTGATTTGAGCTTTCGTCGTGACCGGTTTACAAATAACCTCAGGTTTTCTAACATTGTTCTGCTGCATACTAGGCACAGAACACAAGGCTAAATGTAGCGAATCTTTATCACTATTTTGAATATTGTAACCATTTAGCGACGGCAACAGGGAAGAGCAACCATGTTGTACGGCTAATTTGAGGGAATAACCTGGTTACTGAATTCTATACTTAACTGGAAACTGAAAGTTAGTGGTCTGATGTTTTTCTGACCAGCTTTACCAAACTGCTGTTGCAGCTGTATGAATGTGCAGCATCCTCCACTTTGTACAGAGCTAATATGTTTTTTACAGACTTACGCTCTTTTCTGTCTATATATGCCAGATAGGCTACCACTGGCTGCCCATGCTAGAAAGGCTGCTTCAGGGTCAATTAACTAGGCCGGCTCAATTTAGAGCCTGGACACAATGAACAACAGGTGAAATACAAAATATAATAAACTGAAAATCAGTGTTGCTGTGCACACTACACACACAGGGTTTGGGAAGTGTTTATACTCGGCCTGTATTAATCTTCTGGTCCCTGAGTGTGTAGTTGGATGCATTTGATTATCTGATATTGCTCCAAGCTCACCAGTTCCTTCTCTTTAGTTGGGGAGGTCCTTCTACCTAGTCTCTACTGAAACATGCGAAGGGCTACCAGTTTGTTACAAGCTTCTAAAATCACAAATTTCATCAATTTGCTTTAAATTATATGTCAATAGTAATAGTTATGCTAAGTAATCAGTGTCTTCTCAATGCAAAGACACTGATTATGGTAATGGTTTCTCACTCAGTAATTAGTATAATGTTTTAAAAAGATAAGAAAACAGGAAAAACATATCTGGTTGTTTTATATATTTGTTAATTTTTACTTCGCATTACTGTCTTTACTTTGTTTGAAGTCCACATCAGTGCTTTATTTGCAAATGTACATTACCTGATAGCGCAGGTCCAGTTCTGTCGGTCTCCACAGAGCAACATGCGTCTTCATTTTGATAAATATTTTCTGAACTCTTCACTTTTTCCCAATTGATGCGAGGTCCTGATGGTCCCTCAGCATTGGCATAAATATCCTGCTCATCCATTGTGTTCAGCTTTGCTGTCAGCTCAGCTTGCTTTTATGTGGAAAGACCCTTTAATTTGAAATGGGTCAACACATTAACAAATGACTGTTGACAGGAAATGTTGGGTTGATCTGGTTTAAAAACAGATGTCATTTAAACATTTGTGAAGGTTGTCACAGTGATCTTTGCAGGGAGTTTCAATAAGTCATTGTGGTCATGTGTTGGTTGGGTTGGACGTGCTGGGTTAGAGCAGAATAGCACCTTTTTGAATCTTTCCACTATTTGAAAACAAACAGCCGAACCACAATGCAACATGGGGAAAGAAAGATACAGTACCAGGTCACCAGAAAACAGTTGTAATTGTTCAAGCTGCAGTTTCTAGTCTTACAGTAACATTAACACTGGGGTCTATTACATTAATTTAATCTACCGTGAGCCAAGGGCAGCAAATCATTAATCACTGTATGAACAATTGAACCTGAGAAACCACATCTTTTATTTCATGCTGTGAACAGGAACCTGTTTAGGGATGAGGGTTTCTCTGCTTACAGTACATGTACTAGTTTCCATTTACTGTAGAGATGGAAGTTGGATGGAAACTTTCTTCTACACGTCTAAAACAATTTAGGCACACACAGATTATTGATATGAAAAAATATTATTTAATTTTAATTTTTAATTTAAATCTACGGAGTAAGTTTCTAATTTAAACTTCTGAGATGATACATTACGTGTACATGTATATGTGAAACTCTGGGATGTTCATGACTTGTTTTGCGGGGATCTTTAAAAACAGAGACAGACAAATGCTCTAAGACATTAGACATATTTAAATCTGCACTGAAAGAGATTAACTGTGACATGAAATAGAAATGTTAAGCAACAGCTTCCTGTCATGGACATTATGTTTAGCAACTTTTGGTAAGTAGTTTAGTGTGTGTACTGTATGTCAGCAGGTGTGTGTGGGTGTGGCTCCTTCTAGTGTCGCTCTCCTGACACTAGATCTTTTTGGAAACTATTGAATTTATAGTCTCAACTTTTTTTGTCGACCTTGGTAAATAGTGAAGCTTTGTCAGGAATGGCAGGACCCAAATACACAGCTCTGAGACAGGACATGAATGAATACGAGCTTTAATGGAGTCAGGTCCTAAACTAATGAATATAATCTAAATAATTTCTACACTTACTTTGAAAAAAACCTGAACAACCACAATTCACACCAAGTTCAGCCTTCTACCTGATGAGCCTGTGTGCAGTGTTACAGCAGCTGAGGTGAGGTCCCCCCTGCAGCAAGTGAACCCCCACAAAGCAGCAGGTCCTGATAGGACTTCAGGCAGATTTCAGGACTGTCTCATTGACTAACGGCCAATCACACTGACCCCTATAATCATGAAGTTTTAAGAAGCAAGTAATGACACACATAAACAGGGAAATTAATCTAAGTACGGATTCCACAGATTTAAATGGATCCTGAATTTTCTAACAGCAAGGACTCAGACTGTGAGGATTAACAACATCTTATCCTCCAGCATCATCCTGAACACTGGTTCTCCACAGGGGTGTGTCTTTAGCCCCCTCCTTTACATAATGAAGACAACACATTCAAACAGACAAAGCTAAACATGTGCCATGAACTCATCTGAACCAAAGGTAACAGCAAAGACTGTACACAAAGTGAGGGCCTAAATACCAACAAAAACAGGTGACACTAATCAAACTGATAACAGGAAATGACATGAAACAGGAAATAAAATGACAAACCAGAGGGCACAGAACAAAAGGAAGTCAGAGTGCCCTCTGGCGGCATTGGAGCTGACTCACAACATATACAGATATTGTAGATGAACTTTAATGATCCCAGCAATTGGGAAAAAAAACAGTTTGCTGCCTTTGCTGTAAACTGCTCACTTGTAGCAAGTAAATCATGTAGGAGGTCTCCACTGAGTGTGTCTGTTTTATTTAAGAAGTAAATAGGAATTCACAATTTCCCTAATGCATATATTTAAATGATTCCATTACAATACATATAGTATTTAGAAAGTTTTTAAAATATTTTCTCAGGAGAAATATATACTAAACTTTGTTTTTGTGGTGACGGCATTTTAAGACCTTCAGCAGAGTTAGATTCAAATGTATTTGATTCAGAAACCTTTGCAAGTTTTACAGTTTACCGCAAACATAAAAAACATATTTTTTCTAACTGAAGTTAGAAGTTTTTAGAAGTTAAAACTGTGAAATGATTTTATTTAGATTAGTTGTACTTCACAGATCCAGTGCATTTTAAAGTCACATGACATGTCATTCCAGCTTTTTTCCAAATTGGAACTACTTATTTCTGCACAGTTCTCATTTCCATTTGCGTTATTTGGTTCAGATTCTGCCCAGTACCTAGAACCCAAAAACAGAACAAAACAAAAAAATAGTATGTAAAATATGTTTGTGTATTTGTGCATCTGATGTCTGAAATTCTGATTTTCTGATTCAGATCTTGACAAAAACTCATGTTATGTTTACACTGACTAAACTGCTTGGGCTTTACTGTAAGTACTTGTTGTGTTGTCTAATCAGAGCTAAATGTTAAACTCTTCTGTCACACTATTCATGTAGACTGAGCGATAGTCAGTGGCAGTAAAAGAGCAGCTAACTGAACTGAGGACAATGAGTGACCACACTTATGTACCATTTCAATAGAAAACATAAATATATCAACCTTAGGCTCCCCAGCAGAGTCCCATTCACCCACTTCCATGTCCCCTCTGTCTCTGCATCTGTCAGTCCAATCCAGGTTCGTTTTTTTATTTTTCTTATAAATTCCTTGTTAACAGAGAAGAAAAAATTTATCATCAGCATAGAGAGAAACACTTTCATACCGTTGTGTACCTCATGGACACAGACCTGCTCTTCAGGGCTGTTGATAATCACCAGGTCTGCACCTTTCTGCAGGCAGTCATTTCTGCTGTCTTGCCATGTTTGCATCGTTGATGAAATATAATAGTATTTATCCGCGAAATACGTCCAATGTAGAGCTTTTTCAAGGAAGAAAAGAAAGAAAATAGAAGGAAAAATTTATTCTTTAAGTCTGACACTATAGTTGGCAAACAATGCAAGATTTTATGAATCAAAATCTATATGTAAATCTATATATAAAATCTCTATGTGCAATAAAGGTTGTAATGGTACAGAAACATCCTCATCACCATGCACCAAAGTGCACAACATAGAAACATAAGATTCAAATGTCTCCTTCCTTAGTATTCTCTTACTGCAAATACAATATTTATGCCAGAATTAAAACACAAGAAACAAGTATTTACCTTGAAGCTTTTTTCGAAGGTCTGTAGTGGCATTTTCAAGTTTTTTTTTAAGTTGGGCTTTTTCTTGAGTCAAATTGATATAACTGGTGTTTAACTGGTGGTTTTCTTCAGCCAGCTTGTTGTAACTGGTCTGTAAGTGATGTTGTTTTTCAGTCAGGTTGTTGTAACTGGTCTTTAACTGGTATTTTTTTTCAGTCAGGTTGTTGTAACTGGTCTGTAACAGCAACATCTTAAGTTCCCAGTTTGAGTTGTTTTTGGTGTCTGTGTTTGGCACATAAACAGCAAACAAACACTGTTTTATTAAGTGTTTCTGTTTACAATAAGTGTTTCTGTTACTGTTAACAGTATAACATTATGTGCTTACACAGGAAAACCAAAATCACGAGTCCAGTAAGAAGGAGAAGACACAGCAGACCCAGGATCAGTGCTGTAGCATTGCAAGAACGCTTCTTAACTGTGTTACTTTCCTCAAGGTCTGAAATTAGAACAAAAAAATGCAACTATAGAGAATTGTATAAAAGACAAATAACAAATAATCTGTGAGCAGCTGTGGGTGGGTGACCATCTGCCTCGACCAGAGGGAGCGACAAAATGACGAAGAAACAAGCAGCACAGCTGACTAACTGATAAATTCACCACGGAGCAGATACATACAGTATACAGTACTGTATATATTTTGTATGTTGTACTAAATTTAAAGGAGACATAGAAGAAGCGACTTGTTTTACTGTATTGTATGATGATAATGCTCTTTCTTTATTTTATTTATCTTTATTTGTTATAGTCTTACAATGAAATTTGTCCTCTGCATTTAACCCATCCTCTTGGGGACAGTGGCTGGTGCCAGAGGTGGGGCTTGAACCAGGCACGTTCTGCTTCCCAAGGTGTGCTCTACCAACCGAGCCGCCAGGCCACAAATGGTGTGATTCTAAAATCTTCAAGATGACTGTATTTAGTGACAGATTTTATTTGATTAGTTTGAACTATTGTCTTTGCACTTGTAAAAGTCCAAGTAGAAGGAAGTGACACAAAACTCAACAGCAATAACTTACTAACGCACTAACTTACAGTATGGAAATTGTATTTTTATGCAAATTAGATTATATGACTTCCCACCCATAATGCCACAATGCTATGTAAAAGGTTCATGACATCTCCCAAATATTGATTATAATGTATTGTAATGACCAATTATGTCTCTAAGAAATAATACAGTAGATTTGCAGACTGTAAACTTCCTTGCTCACAGTCACTTCCTCTTTCAGATAAAAAGTGCTCTCAATAAACAAAAAGGGGAAGTATTACTGTATAGAAAAAAAGTGAATATACATGTAAACCCTTAATAATGAAAAAAGATCACATCATAACACTGGAAGTAGTGTAGACATATTCCTTTCATAGCAAAGAGCGGAGCAGAGCTTTGATTTGAGCTTTCGTCGTGACTGGTTTACAAATAACCTCAGGTTTTCTAACATTTCTCTGTTGCATACTCGGCACACAACATAAGGCTAAATGTAGTGAATCTTTATCACTATTTGGAATATTGTAACCATTTAGCAACGGTAACAGGGAAGAGCAACCATGTTGTACGGCTAATTTGAGGGAATAACCTGGTTACTGAATTCTATACTTAACTGGAAACTGAAAGTTAGTGGTCTGATGTTTTTCTGACCAGCTTTACCAAACTGCTGTTGCAGCTGTATGAATGTGCAGCATCCTTCACTTTGTACAGAGATAATATGTTTTTTACAGACTTACGCTCTTTTCTGTCTATATATGCCAGATAGGCTACCACTGGCTGCCCATGCTAGAAAGGCTGCTTCAGGGTCAATTAACTAGGCCGGCTCAATTTAGAGCCTGGACACAATGAACAACAGGTGAAATACAAAATATAATAAACTGAAAATCAGTGTTGCTGTGCACACTACACACACAGGGTTTGGGAAGTGTTTATACTCTGTGTGTATTAATCTTCAAATTTGATACATTTTCTTTTAATATCCATGGTTTCTCACTCAGTAATTAGTATAATGTTTTAAAAAGATAAGAAAACAGGAAAAACATATCTGGTTGTTTTATATATTTGTTAATTTTTACTTCGCATTACTGTCTTTACTTTGTTTGAAGTCCACATCAGTGCTTTATTTGCATATGTACGTTACCTGACAGCGCAGGTCCAGTTCTGTCGGTCTCCACAGAGCAACATGTGTCTTCATTTGGATAAATATTTTCTGAACTCTGCACTCTCTCCCACCTGATGTAAAGTCCTGATGGTCCCTCGACATTGGCATAGATATCCTGTTCATCCATTGTGTTCAGTGTTGCTTTCAGCTCAGCTTGCTCATAACCTTCTGTGAAAATACTTTTTTATTAGTAAAGTATCAGCATATTCACACATGACTGTTAACAGGAAATGGGCGGTTGGTGAAAAACAGATGTCATTTAAACATTTGTGAAGGTTGTCACAATGATCTTTGCAGGGAGTTAAATAAGTCATTGTGGTCATGTGTTGGTTGGGTTGGACGTGCTGGGTTAGAGCAAAGTAGCGCCTGTTTAAATCTTTCCACTATCTGAAAACAAACAGCTGAACCAGAATGCAACATGGGGAAAGAAAGATACAGTACCAGGTCACCAGAAAACAGTTGTAATTGTTCAAGCTGCAATTCCTAGTCTTACAATAACATTAACACTAGCGTATATTGCATTAGTTAAATCTACTGTGAGCCAAGGGCAGCAAATCGTTAACAGCTTAACAGGGCTCGGACTGGACTTGAATGCTGAGCTGGAGCTCTTTTTGAGTTTGTTTGATGTTTTCCACTACATGGGACCATGTTTTTAACAGAGTGCTTTTATTTTGTTCAGAAAGTTTTTGGATGAGTCAATGGTGGGAGAGTTTTTCTTACTAGACTCATACTAGTCAAGCTTTGTGTCCCACTTCCACGTACAGAGAGCTGCTTTCATACTCATATTAGTCACACTTTGTATTCCATGCTTTGTATCCCAGCCAAACCATGTTTTCCCTAAGCCATCTCTTAAAGTATTGTTCTTATGGCCTGAACAGCTGCAAAACGATGTTTTAGTGTTTCTGCATTGGTTTCTAACAGTGTAAATTATAAGCATAGTTGCACTTGCTGTGACTTAAAGTAGTGTTCTTATGGCCTGAACATCTGCAATATGTTGTTTTAATGTTTCTGTATTGGTTTTACTATAACAGTGCAACTTATAATGGTCATGTTCTGATGCCAGGCTACTATAAAACAGCACAATACACCTTAAAAGCACAGTTGCACTTGCTGTGGCTTAAAGTAGTGTTCTAATGGCCTGAACAGCTGCAAAACAATGTTTTAGTGTTTCTGCATTGGTTTCTATCAGTACAACTTATAATGGCCATGTTCTGACGCCAGGCTACTGTAAAATAGCACAATACACCTTAAAGTTATCCTGAACTCATACAGTTTGCTGTACGATTGTTGTGATCATGGAGTCATGTCTGCAGTCAGTTTTGTTAATTGCTTTCTTGTTTTCTTTATTGTTTCCTAGCTGCATTTGGTCATTTAGTTGCTAACCTTAGTTTAAGTGTTCAGTTGTTTAGAGTGTTTTGTTACCTTTTGTTTGAGTTCTTTACTAAATACTTTAATGTGCAACAGAAACTTTGTGTCTCTCACTTACTGTAGATTCCACAGACTTTCACCAGCGGCTTCGGACGTTATCACATCGTTCAATGGTCATTATCAGTGGTTATCAGCCCATACATATGGGCCGGTAGCTGCCCATCTAGCTGCTGGCAGCGGTGAATAGGTGCAGTAAATCACTGTCAATGATCCGTAAGGTTGATCACGGCTCGGATGATTTAACCAGCAGAGTCAGTAGGGGCGCTGTTGAGCGGTTGTTGTTCAGACGGGACGATCGAAGTTTTTGATTTTGATTTATTAGCGAGCATAACTTAGCAAATAGCTAGCGGTATTGTGTTAGCTAACTGTAACCTGAACCCCCCACCCGTTATCCAGCCCTAACCCTAACCACAATAACCTCTAAAGCTGTTAAACGTAGCAACTTAGCTAGCTGTTAGCTGTTCGCGAGGAGGCAGAGCGGGCGCCTACTGGCCCGTACAAATGCGCTGATAAGTTCTGATCAGCCCATTCGTTATGGCTGATAACATCCGAAGCGGGTGCTTTCACAGAATCATTCCGCCATCTAAAATGGTTGATCGTAACAGAGAAGTGGCATTTATTATTTTGGAAGTAATTATTGCTTTCATTACTGTGGGTTGGTTAACCACAGCACGCTGCTGTTACAGTGGACAAGATAAAGCCCATGTTGGTGGAAACCTCAGGACAGTTTCTGTTTCTTTCAGTTCTTCTTGTTCCTCCACTGACACTAAACACACCTCCTGGACACACAAAGTTCTGGACAAGCGGCTCTACCTCCTGTCTGTATGCAGACTCATCACCGTCCTGGATCAACCCAATGACAGTCATGTGTTGCATACTTCAGGAGTTTCACAGACGGGTTCCCTGAGGTGCAGTCGTTGGTACAGAAGGAGAAGAGCAGTGGGTAGAGGATGCATCCCAGCGGTGCGCCGGTGCTGATGGTGTGGGTGCCAGTTGTGATGCTGCCCAGCCTCACCTGCTGCCTCCTGTCAGTCAGGAAGCTCCTGATCCACTGGCACATGGGATTGGGGACGGTGAGCTGGGTCATTTTAAGGTGGACTATTCCAGGGGGTCTGTGATGTCTTTCAGATGCCTCAGCACCAGCTTCTCAAACATCTTCTTTACCACAGGCTGGTGATGGTTGACTTCTTAGGGAGGGGCACAATGGCGGACCGTCTAAAGTAGTTGGGCACTGTAGACAGCTGCAGAGAACGGTTGTAGATCAGGGTGAAGATTGGCGCCAGCTGGTCAGCACAGACTCTCAGACGGGTTGGGGTCACACTGTCCAGGAGCCTTTCTGGTTTCCTGCATTTGATGAAGGAGAGAGACATCTCCTTCACAAACCTTCAGTGCTGGGGGGTGTAGTTGAGCCTTTTGTGTGGCCAGGAGGTGTGTTGTGGTTCCTGTCAAACCGGCACCAGAACTTATTAAGGTCGTCTACCAGACATTTGCTAGCCTCAGCGTGTGGAGATGGCTTTCTGTAGCTGGTGATGTGCTGCAGGCCTCTCCAGACTGCCACAGGATCGTTTGTTAATAGGCTTCTTCCTTGGCCTGGTGCAGCTTCCTTAAGTCTGGTGTGAACCATGGCTAGTTGTTGTTGACTGTGCATACAGTACTACCCTGAACTATCCTAATTACCCTACATTTTGTTTGTTTGTATGTTTTGTAAATACAGAGACCTTGAGTGCAATGTCAAAATCATTTAAGAAATTAAAAACATTACCAATATAGAAAAGATGATTAAATAACAAATATTAACAAGCATGTTTACTGTATTAAACACATTGTTGCATAATATATATATAATACAGTAAATACAGCCCCTCCCTCATGTCTCTGGCTGTTGGTCCATTGTTTCGGTTACTGAAGCTTCTTCATTTCAGGTTGCGTCTCTGTGAATAAATGTTCGGAGTCTGTGTCTGTTGTGCTTTAGTGTTGTGTTCATGTCCTGCATTAACCGCAAATTTAGCTTCTTTTGAAATCATCTGTTTATCTGTGTATTAAGATATTGAATGTATAAGTTTGAGTGGGTCTTGCATTTGGGTTCTTCCTTCGAGTACCTTAGTCCAGCCACTTGAGTGGCCAAGTAACCTGGGTCTACTGTGTTCAGTCGTCCCCAGTGATGGGTTCAGTGTAGTTACAGTAGGCTACTGGCTCCAAGTTGAGCAGGGCCCTGAGTCCAGTTAGTTGAGGTTTCTTCAGTGAGAGATTTTGTTCAGTCTGTCCTGGGAATTTTTTGAATATTAACATCCAGTAACAATAACAGGGAAGTGGAACCATGTTGTAGAGCCAATCTGAGGGAAAAACACAGTCACTGAATCCTTTCCTTACTTAATTGGAAACAGAAAGTTAGTGGTATGAAAATCACAGGACAGGATAATACTAAGAACATAACTGCTGCTGCTAAAAATGACTTCTAAGCAGGAAGAAGTCTACAAAATACCCAGTTAGCACATGACAAGACATACAAAATACAACCAACACAAGCATAAAACGTGAAAACACAACTATGACAGACAGGACCTTGACAGACAGTGTTACGTGAGTAACAACCATAACAACTTGACAAAGGACGGAACCCAAACCAGGACTAAATACAAATCAAGGCAAAGATAAAACTAATGACAATAACACATCAACCAGTAATAACAGAGAGGGCAAAAACTGAATGGACAGCAAAAGGCAGCTGAAGGGACCAACAATATATACATACTGACCAGCCAGGAGCTCTTTGTTTCGCGTTTAAGGCCTCCTCCCTGCTGTTTAGGGAGAACATGGCGCACCTGTATGTAGCATTTTCATCTGTGATGGCATGTGATATGTGCAGAAGGTATTTTCTCATGTACTGTTGTAATGGAAAAATTGTGCCTTTGTGCTATTTCTCATCCAACACAGTCGTCATGTGCTGGTTAGGTGCAATACTGAACTGAACATTCTTACACAAACAATTAATCTCTTGTGCCCTGTCGTACATCAAGTCTAAACATCTGATGTTCTATTTCACTGACTAATAATTTATGATATATGTTTGTCTTTTACACCCGGACTCTGGCTCCTTCCTATCTGACTCCCCACCAGACCCAAGGCTGTTAAAGCGAATGCATCTTGTTTTGGAAGCTCGATGTTCCTTCCTTTGGATAACAAGACACGATGATGCAGAAGTGAGAAAGCAGACATTCTCACTCACAGCGAGATAAGGTGGCGCAAACAATTCCATTGCTGCAGAGAGACATTCCACCAGAGCCAGAGAAAGGGGTTAAAAGGCAGAAGCAACTTGAGGATTGTGGGCTCTTTGCATCACACCTTCGTGGTGTGTGCACTGATCTCCCCAGCTGGTTTTTGGTTTGTTGATGTGCACGATCAACATCCATGTTTTTGATTTGCATTCCCATTATTTTTATTTTCCTTAATTTTTATAATAAATCACACAAATACAACTCTCTCATCTGCCTCTTTATGGGAAATTTCCACCACAACTGTCGGGTGGAAGCTAACTATAAAATGAACTGTACTTTGCCTTTGTTGCCTTTAAGTAGCCTTTGCTGTAAACTACTCACTTGTTGCAAGTAAACTGATTGTGTCACTTTATTTTTTAAGAAGTAAAAAGGAATTCAAAATCTCTGTAACACATATTTAAATCATTTCATTACAATACATATTCTTTAATAACTTTTAAAATATTTTCTCAGTAGAAATAGTTCAGAAACCTTTGCTTAAAAACAATCATTTGTAAGTTTACCACAAGCATTAAAGATATATTTTTTTCTAACTGAAGTTAAACTATGAAATGATTTTATTCAGATGAGTTGTACTTCACAGATCCAGTAGATTTTATAGTCACATGGCACGTCATTCCAGCTTTTTTCCAAATTGGAATCACTGATTTCTGCACAGTTCTCAAATCCATTTGCATTATTGGGTTCAGATTTTGCCCAGTACCTAGAATCCAAAAACAGAACAAAACAAATAAATAGAATGTAAAATATATTTGTGCATCAGTGAAATTCTGATTCTGATCTTGATAAAAACTCATGTTATATTTACACTAACTGTTATTACCTTTTTTTATGTCTTTACTTTTTCATCATACAGTATATAAAACTACTTGTTGTGTTGTCTAATCAGAGCTAAATGTTAAAACTCTTCTGTTACACTATTCATGTAGACTGAGCGATAGTTCAGTTAGCTGCTCGTTTACTGCCACTAACTGAGGACAATGAGTGACCACACTTATGTACCATATGAATAGAAAACATAAATATATCAACCTTAGGTTCCCCAGCAGAGTCCCATCCACCCACTTCCATGTCCTCTCTTTCTCTGCATCTGTCAGTCCAATCCAGGTTGGACTCTTCCTACTTCTTATGAATTCCTTATTGACATAAAAGAAACATGTATCATCAGCATACATAGACATCAGCTTTCATGCCGTTGTGTACCTCGTGGACACAGACCTGCTCTTCAGGGCTGTTGATAATCACCAGGTCTGCACCTCTCTGTAAGCAGTCATTTCTGCTGTCCTGCCATGTTTGCTTCATTGATGAAATATAATAGTATTTACCCGCAAAATACGTCCAACGTAGAGCTTTTTTTAAGAAAGAAAATAGAAAGAAAAATTTAGTTTTTTAGTCTGAAACTATTTGGCAAACAATGTAAAATTTTATGAAGCAAAATCTACTGTATGTGCAATAAAGGTTAAAATGGTAACATTCACATCAAAATTTTTGCAAATACATTATTTATGCCAGAATTAAAAACTTAAAAACTTAATTGAATAATTATCATTATCCCACAAGTAATAAGTATTTACCTTGAAGCTTTCTTCGAAGGTCTGGAGTGGCATCTTCAAGTTTTTTTTTTAGTTGGGCTTTTTCTTCGGTCAAGTTAACATAACTGGTCTTTAACTGATGGTTTTCTTCAGCCAGGTTGTTGTAACTGGTCTGTAAGTAATGTTTTTCTTCAGCCAGGTTGTTGTAACTGATCTGTAACTGATGTTGTTTTTCAGTCAGGTTGTTGTAACTGGTCTGTAACCGCAACATCTTAAGTTCCCAGTTTGAGTTGTCTTTGGTGTCTGTGTTTGGCACATAAACAGCAAACAAACACTGTTTTATTATATAGTTCTGTTTTTTGTTTCTGTTAATAGTATATAATTATGTGCTTACAAACGAAAACCAGAATCACGACTCCAGTAAGAAGGATAACACACAGCAGACTCAGGATCAGTGCTGTAGCGATGCAAGGACGCTTCTTAACTGTATTACTTTCCTCAAGGTCTGAAATTAGAACCGAACAATGCAACCGTAGAGAATTTTATAAAAGAACATTCCAAGTCTTTGTCCTTAGTTACTTAGACTATATTTTTATAAAGTGTATTCTTCACTGTAAATATTAGATCTATTAGCTATTTCTACTCCATATTTGCATGAACCAGTTGTCACTGTCCTGTTTTTTATGTGCTCTCTACATTTAAGATGTTTTTGATTAAAAGTTTACCTGAGAGCGTATTGTAGGGCTCCACATGACCAGTATCTTCATTTAAATAAATATTTCCTGAACCACTTTGTCCTCTCTTCCAATATAGCTGAGCACCTAATGGTTTCTCCACATTAGCATGGATTTCCTCCTCATCCATATTGATCAGCGATACTGTCAGCTCAGTTTGAGCCCTCTCTGAACAGAAAGTGTTATTATTAAGCCAAATGTTCACATGACATCATTATGTTTCATTTCCTCATTTTTGAAGGCTGATTTTATAGTCCTCTCCTTTTCATACAACTCGTGCATTCTTCCTGTGATGGTGCGTCATGGTGGAGGCTCACAAGTGCCGTCATTCGTTTTGATTCTATTAACGTTCCTCAGACCGACATCTTCTAACTTTAATTGGCCTGCAGTTTGTAGCTAACCACTTAGCTGTGGCGTTTGTTAGCTTGCCTAAGGTATAAGTAAATATAAAGCTGGTCATGAGCCAATTTGTTCAAAATCAGTAGTTTGATGTAATTTATTTTTTTTATGCACAAAACACAAAACATCCTTTATTTTTGTCCGGTGAGTTTTAAATGGCTGCTGAGTTTTGTTTCACAGATCCAGTGGTTTTTAAGGTTACACATTACATCATTCCAGCTGTTTTGTGAATCAAATTTTCTTATTTCTCCACAGTCTTCATTTCCTTCATTGTTTGGTTCAGATTTTACCCAATACCTGAAACACAAAGGAACCCTCCTTAACACCTCCTGTATGCATCCATTAAAAAGACAAGCCACTCAAATACATCAGTCAAAATGTTTAAATTAGGTTTTTATCATTTAATAATTAATTTGATATATATTAGCATTACAGTCAACATTACTGACTGTTCATCTGAACACACACCTGCTCCTCAGGACTGTTGATAATCACCAGGTCCGACTCTTTCTGCAGGCAGTCGTTTCTACTTTGACAGGATTTCATCGTTGATGAAAAGTAATATAAACTATGACTAAAATACTTCCATTCTTGAGAATGTAGAGCTGTTTCAAATTTTTAAAAAACACAAATTATTGGTTAGTACAGTAGTTATTTTGAACTAAAAGTAATAAATCAAACAAACATGCTTTCCTGTAGTGACAAATTCAGCAAGAAGAGTTTTGGCTATCAAAGCCAAAGAACAAAAGCCGCAGCATAAATTACAATGTTTTTTTTAAATCTGAACTTGCAAAACTGCATATGTTGTTTGTTTGTGTAAAAGTGTAAAATCTCCAGGACACATTTGGGTTCTCAATGAAAATGTAACCTTAACTACTAAAAGCCTCAATACACATTCAGTCTTAGGAATTTAATTTTCCACAGTTACAGTATCCTATGGTTTTGTTACAATGCTCATTGGTAATTGATAAATTAAAGTTTTTCTATGTTGCTTTGCCTCATTTAAAAAAAATAAATAAATAAAAAAATAAATAAAACTAGGACCACAAAGTGTCTGTGGAAGTCAACGGTAGGACTGTGGGACCCAAGTCAGAGTGTGACAGAGCTGCTGGTAAAAAGTCAAGTAAAATAATTAAAAAACTCAAACCAAATAAAGGTTAAACTAACGTGAGCAACAAAAGGAGCAAATTAATCTATGGCACAAGGAAGGAAACAATAAAGTAGCCAGGAAAACATGTAACGGTCCAAAGGACTGTAAACTGGCTAACCTTGGAACAGAGGTCAGCAACTTTTAACACAGTGTCATTTGGACCCGTTTCCACGGAAGCGAAAACAGTAGGAGCCACGACTTTTTTGCGTCTCTTAATTAATTTTACCAAAGCACGCAGAGCCACACGCTAACGTGACCTGACTCTGCACATCTAACATGTGGTACGCAGTGTGACCAACAAGAGAACAAGACATGGTTCCTGGACAACAGAACTGCTCACAGGTTCTGCCTGAACTTAGAACTTGGCTTGAAGCATACATTTTATGACTCTCTGCATGTAGCATGTGGCTAACAACAGCAGCAACTTCCTACAGGACCAGACCGTGACCGAAAACAGCAACTCTCCACAGAGCAGCAGGCTATAAAGGGAAGCAGAAGGGAAGGCACAGGCGTGGGGAATTGTCCTGATTACTGATGTCCAACCTTTTGCAAAACCGTTAACACTAATGTCATTCAAGCAAAAAGAAAATCAATTGATTTAGTTATAGTAACTATTTATCTTTAATTATTAGAAACTAGCTTGATAAGACCGACCTTGTATAAAAAAGTGACAGGTCTGTGTTGTTATTTCCCAGCATATAATATCAAAATGACTCTAACTGTGTAGAAACACTTGAAATATGCAGCAACAGCTAATTTTGCCTTCAAACAATACAACTCGCAACCAAGTATATGAACGTCCAATCAGTCATAACACGGTAAACAACAAAATACAAAACAGAATTGGATCCAGATGAAGAAATGCTTTGATTTATTAAATCCTTGACAGACATTTATTTTTCAAACTGTGGCAACAGGTTACAATTACACTGTACTGGTTCACACTGAGTTCAGTGTTTTGTATTTTGTTGTCCACTGTGAAATGACTAATTGAATTTGTTCATATATTTGTTTTTCAAGTTGTTTTGTAACCATTTTCAGTTTATGTAGTTCCAGTAGTGGCTGAGGCTGAAAACAAAACATGCGCAGCACGAATAAAGAAATAAATACTTACCCTCAAGCATCCTTTGAAGTTCTGTGGTAATTTCTTCTATTTGTTTATGAAACTGGTCTTGTTCTTTAGTCAGGTTGTTGTAATTGGTCTGTAACTGGATCCTTTTCATTTAACACTTTGAGCTTCTCTCATTGTCTGTTGGCACATCAACAGCAAAACAACCATTGTTAACCAGCACCACCCACTGGTTTATCAGTTTGCTAATAGGGTACTTACATAAAACAAACACAGTTATGAGTCCAACCAGCAGGAGGAGACACAGCACACCCAGAAAAACTGTGGAGGCTCTGTAGGAACAGTTTCTTACTGTGTTGCTTTCCTGAAGAGCTAAAATCAGATGATAGGATTTGTGATGTGTTTATAGTATGTCTTTATTAATCTTCTGCTCTCTGACTGTCTATTCTATGTGTAGCTGGATGCATATGTCTTAAGGTTTGGAGCTTGTCTTTTGCAGACATTCGAGGAAATCCCTTTCCTGAGATGGGAATCAACTATTTACTATCCTGTACCACTGGGTTACCTCCCTTCACAGGTATCAACTCTCATGTTGTAGCACTTTCCTTTCATTGAAAATGCTTTTGGCAACAATTTGACCATGTGAGGAACAAAGCAGACAGGTAATAAGTGGATTTCCACCCAGAAAAATGGTTTTAAGAAAATTGGAACAGAAGAACATTAAAGATTTTTCAGGGCCCATAACTGAGGTCAACAAGGCAAATTCATACATATTTAACTAAGCAATATAACTTTAACTGAAAAGGCAAACTGACCTTCAGGATCCAGTATATAATGGCTGATCAGGGAGACACACAGAGGTAAGTAACTATCAAATTAACAGCTATATTCATAGGACTCATTTAATTCCCTAGTGGACAGTATTTTTCGCTCTGACGTACAACTTCCTCTATAAAATATCCACTTTTCCCGGCAGACGAGACCATACAGACCATTCTTTAATATAAAGAAGGGTGCTTAATAAATAAAGTTAGAGAAAAATTACTACATATATGATTATACAGAATAACTAAATGTATGTGTTAAATATACCGTAGAAACAAATGTACTGTGCTAATAAACAATGTTTTAAGTGAAGCCAAGTCTTGTTTTCTTAATTTTCAAACCGGGTATTTAAACCCACAAGCAGGTGAGCTGCTAATAATAATATATAAGTAGCCTTGATATGGTTTAATATGTTTGATAGTCAGATGTTATTAGAGCCGTGTTTGGTGCTTCTACAAGTCTGTTTATTACTACATTGAGGAGACATGATTGTCAACTAGTTAAATCAAAGACTTTTATTTATTTTATTTTTCCATAACATGACACCTCTCGCTCGCATTGGTCACATGACGTAGATCGCGCTCGAGATTCGGCTTGACGACACTTCCGCTTCAAAAGATCGATGCTGAGTCGAGTGGGAGGTCTCGAGCTGGACATCGCTATAGTCAGCCGTACCCCAGACGTCTAGCTTTGATATTTTCAGTTTGTGTCCTATATTATAGTCTGACAGAGTTTATCCTCTCCTCCTTCGTTGTGTAGTGATTTTCAGTTCTTATGTTTTAGTTTAGTTTACTTTTCCAGTAATTTTCGGTTTCAGGCCTTATGTCAACCAGTGTTTGTATTTTCTTCTTTGCCCTTCTCTACTCATATTAAAAACTAACTATTAACTAACTATACCTATAACCTAACTGTTACATGCGACTCAACTGCTCAACACTGACCTCTGCATTTGGGTTTAACCTTGGTTTAGTAAAATATGGTTTCTAACACACGGGACCCTCACACTCAGTGTCAAAGTTCAGATTGGATCAATTA
The DNA here is from genome assembly GCF_900634795.4 of Betta splendens. NCBI lineage: Eukaryota > Metazoa > Chordata > Actinopteri > Anabantiformes > Osphronemidae > Betta > Betta splendens. The sequence continues at coordinate 7,927,520 of NC_040881.3, forward strand.
TTTCCCCAATATCAGTAGTTCACTCTACTTAGGTTAGGTCCACATACTGTAGTCAGCTGGTGGAAGAACTGCATACATGTACAGTATGATAGTAAGCAGTACAGTAGAAAATGACAATTTAAGTATAGTATATATCAAATATGACAAATTACGGAAAAAGGATCTATGAAATTGCAATAAAAGTAGAAAAATGACTTGTATTAATAAATATTAGTCTTTTACTACTTTCTTCACTTTAATGTGCGCATCCGTGCTTTATTTGCATACAGGTATGTACGTTACCTGACAGCGCAGGCCCAGTTCTGTCGGTCTCCACAGAGCAACATGCGTCTTCATTTTGATAAATATTGTCTGAACTCTTCACTCTCCTCCACTTGACATGAAGTCCTGATGGTCCCTCGACATTGGCATAGATATCCTGTTCATCCATTGTGGTCAGTGTTGCTGTCAGCTCAGCTTGCTCATAACCTTCTGTGAAAATACCTTTTTATTAGTAAAGAGTCAGAACATTCACACATGTTTTAACAGGAAATGGGTGGTTGGTGAAAAGCAGATGTCATTTAAGTATTTAGGTTACACTGCTTATCACTTACCAGTTTCCTCTTTTTCATGAAAGCAGACTATTTCAGCTTTTATGTAAAATAGGGGTGAATGCTAACAGCTTCCTGTCATCAATGCATTATGTTTAGCAACTTCAGTAGTTTAGGTTGTATGTCAGCATGTGTGTTTGGATGTGGCCCCTACTTTCTTTTGCTTTCTTTGCATTCTTTTGCTCAACATTTCTAGTTGATGACTGTAAAATGTGAAGCTTTCTTTTGTGCTTTATAATGATTTTTCATGTGTTTAGGAAACTGGTTGCTCTAGAGTTGCTGATTTGGGAAAAGCATTAAATACATTAGCTGTTGCTGTTGTAGAGGGGCCAGAGGAGTTCTGGTCACAGTCCATCAAACATTCACTGAATGGTGGTTTTAAATGGTGACAAAGTGACAGAAATAGTGACAGGCTGTAAGTAAAATGTACATATGTATTTATTTTGCATGTGATCTTTGCTGTCCTCCTTGTAGGTTTTATAACCACAGCAAGCCACTTTCACAAGTGGACGTCAATGCTGATGGAAACCGCAGGTCAGTTTCTGGCTCTTTCCGTTCTTCTTGTTCCTCCACTGACACTACTGTACATACACTGATCACTTCTCATCAGGGCTTCTTATTTTACATCCATTATTCAGAGAGCCAAACTCTGAGGTGTTTGTGAGCTAAGTGTGTCTATTTCCAGTTACTTCATTTCCATAACATCAATATTTTTAACAATATCAAACTATAATGAACACTCGCTTCATGAAATGAAGCCTTAAAATGTAAAATACATTACTTGTAGAATACTGTATGTTGTTTGCATTCAAGAATTTATTGCATCTGCTTAGCTTAATACTTATAGCATTTTAAGTATTACAGCATCAAATAAGAAATGATTGTAGCTTGCAATTGAACATTTAGTATTGTGTATGGCCATAACTGTATCAAAGCTACAGTTTAATGTGATTATATTGAACAATCGTTCATCCCTATTTGACACGTCTTTCACAGATCCAGTCTTTTTCATTTTGACATGGTGCATCATTCCAGCTTTGCTGTTCATCATAACTATGTATTTCTGCACAGTCTTCAACTCCTTTGGCATCGTTTGGCTCGGATTTTGCCCAGTACCTGAAAGAAAAGGCAAAACAAAAAGAAAATATACAACAACCTGCTTGAAGTAGACAGATTAAAAGCTAGGAATAAATATGTGTAATGTAATTACATCATTTAAATATATTTATATTTGTTTACACCAACAATGCTGAAACAGTTCACAACATTAACAGAGAGAAAGCTGCATAATAATAACCTATAGTATAATGTTTGAGACGCTTACCTCCTCTTATAAAACCTATAGTGTGTCAGATGTCACGTCATCAGACCTGAAACGCTGGCCTAACTTTAGACAGGTTTTAAATAACAGATAATGCAGCTGAGAAAATTGACTGATTACAGTAAGTGTTACGTTAAGTTAAATAATATTGTTTGCCAACCTTTGGCTGCCCAGCGGACTCCCATCCACCCATGTCCATGTCCCTTCCTTCTCAGTGTCTGAGAGTCCAATCCACATGCGGGTTTTCCATCTTCTGACAAATTCCTAATCATCAGAGGAAGAAAGATTTATCAATATGCTGTTCTTTACAGTTTGTGGCATCAGTGAGTCACAGACCTGCTCTTCGTCGTTGTTGATAATCACCAGGTCGGCGTCTTTCTGTCTGCAGTCCCTTCTACTTTCATTCCAGGGTTTCCTTGTTGAAGAAATGTAGTAAAAACTACTTCTGAAATATATCCAGTTTTCCTGGGACTGCAGAGCTGGTTAAAATAAACAGTTACTAACATTTATTATTGGAAAACTTAATTTTTTCATTCACACTATTAAAGCCTAATGTTAATTTGACATATACTGTAGACTTCAACACTGCTGCTGAATCAAAACAAGACTCTTTCCACTTTATTTCAGTGCAATGTGATGTAATGTACATTATTGACTACAGTGTCTTGTCTTACAGTATAGACATGTGTCCAAACAGTTTTCATATCTCTTTGTAAAATGAATTATAACTATAATTTAAAAAAATATCATATTAGTATGTAAGGATAATTGTACATATCATTCAACAAACAAGTGGTGATGCTGGTGTTGATTCACTGCATCATTCATCTAAAACTCTTGCACTGATTGACAATCTTACACCCTTTTCTCAGAATCTTTCTATCCCATTATCAATAATTAGTCATTCACTCTGCAGCAATTTCCAATTTTAAGATTAATTCAAGTTGCAGAAATTTTAAAACAAATACCGAGTGTTTTGTTTAATTGGTGTTTTTCCTCAGCCAGACGGGTCTGTAGATGGACCCTCTCCATTTCCCAGTTAGAATTGTCTCGGGTGTCTGTTTGGCATAAAAAACAAAAAGACTCTGTAAACGCTGTCACAGCTAGTCTTCTACTAAAATGCAAACTAATTTCTTACACAGGAAAACCAGAGCTACGAGTCCAGCGAGGAGGAGAAGACAAAGCAGACCCAGAAACAGTGCAGCAGCTCTGCAGGAACGCTTCGTATTCACTTTAAGTCCTGCATGACCTGAAATTAAAAAAGTTAGTTGGTTTATGTTTTCAATAAATTAGGATTAGGGACAAGTTAGTTTTGTTTATTTGGTCAAGAACATTGGTTGAAATAATGAATCGATGTTAAAGGATGTTTCTATTGCTGTCATTTTACTCCCTCACGCAGTGACAATCAGGGTCTTATTCTACTTACTTTGTCGTGCATTTGAGTGAATTACTTACCTGCGAGTGTGTATAAAATATTGTCTGACTCCACAACATGTCCGATATCATTTGCATAGATAGTTTCATCTATCCAGTTGCTGTGATGACCTTCATTTACATTACCATATAATCTATCCATGACATCCAGCAACCAGCTCAGCTTGGTCTTTCTGTTCAGCCTTGTCTTGAAAAAAGGTGTTATTATAAACCGTGAACATAAACCTGACACATGCCTTTAAACAGAAAACTGAGTGGAGGCGGGCAGATGAAATCATTTAAACAACACAAGGCTACATATAGTGATGAGTGTGATTATTGTAAACATCTAGTAACAGTAAAAGGGAAGTGGAACCACGTTGATTTATAAGCCGTGCAAAAAAGGCTTGGTGATGGGGCATCGTCCACCTCTTAACTGAAAAATAAAGGTTAGTGATATGAATTACTTTTTGGTGAACAGCTTCAGCCAATGTCTTCCACATTGTTAAGTGCTAATGTGTTTTACATGTCTCACACTTGCATTGCTTAGAATGAATGAAAAGTACATTTAAAGGTCCTGACTGAAACTAATTCAGATCAGCCTTAACCTCCTGCTTCAGAGAAGAGGGGACTGGTCGCTTCGTTGAAGGACCTTCACTGCTGGGATCCAAAGAACAGTACTTCTGACACTCGATGAGAGAAATTCAAAATAAATTAAAAAATTTAATGATTTAAGGGATTTAACTAAAATATGCAAAATAAACAGTTTTTGATTTCATTAGAAAAAGACCGGAAGGAAGATTTGTGAGGCCGAAAATCTAGGGAGTGGGGCTTCCTAGTCTGGGGTGGATGGTGGTCCCCAGCAAGCTTCTCTATTCGAGGGCTGAGCCAGGTAGAGCAAAGGTAGAGTGAAGCAGGTTAAGGCAATCGTACTAGGGCGGAGGACGATTCCCTTCACAAAGACGTTCTTGAAGCAAATTACTGAGAAAGTGTATACTTCACTGCGGAACCACCAAGTGGTTTGAGAGTAACCACCAGAGAGGATGGGGACTAAGCAAACTCTTCCTGATGGTCCAATAACAAAAGTCATGACAAGAAAATATGGTCGAGCCAGTGTGAAATGCGTAAATGAGTGGGTTTCTACAGTAAGTACGGCTTCCCAAAAGGTGGAAGTTTGAGCTGCACCAATGTTGAAGAGTTAGAGACAAGCTGGAAGAGAAGGAAGTTGAAATAAAGAAAAAGGAAAACATAAAGCGCAAAATGTTAGAATACATTGAGGATAACAGAAAGTGTTTGGAGATGTGGAAGAAGGAAGCAGAAAGTAGGGCTAGCTCCTGGGAAATCCATCTGTGCAACCACATCCTCAGCGGCCTGCAGACTTAACTGAGGTTCACCGCCCCTACGTTGGGTGTGTCCTCTGACCTCTGTCAGCTGGCAGAGCTGCACAGACATGCACGCACACCACAATGAAGAACGCTTTCTCGCAACTTACCCTACTGACACACGTTTGCTGGTCTCCGAAGAAGGCATTTATTTGAAATATGAAAATTCAGCTTTTCTGGTAGATGACGTCATCACCGCGCCTGCAACTCTTTTACTTTCCACAGATGCACTGCAGCAACATCCAGCAAGTGCCCTCTGCGCTGTGGGCAGCACATAAGTATGATGTTGGGTTAATAGCAATGGGAACCTGTGGTCATCACGCCGAAGTCTGACTATCGCCCATGCAAACCACAATATCCGCTGAAACCAGAAGCAGTTGAAGGTATCTCTTTTTTTTAACTCGCTTCTCGCAGCAGGTGTCATTGTCCCCTGTGAGAACTCACCGGAACCTCCGGTAAAAAAAATCCAGGATAAGGGACAGCCGACCGAATGGAGGTTCCTCCAGGACCTTCAGGCAGTAAACACTGCAGTGCAACCGTGAGCACCAAACATCCGAATACATATACGATTCTGTCTCAAGTTCCACCTACAGCTAAGTTTTTCTCTGTTGTAGATTTGGCAAATGCATTTTTCAGTTTCAGTGTCGGAGGTGGAAGATTCTTTCACTGCCTTGTAAATGTCTCCCACTCCAGGGCTTCCAGACCCAACCGGATCCTTCAGTCAGACGGTGGACAGGGCGTGGTTGTATGGTCTCTGTTCTCCTGCAGACACACGGAGGCAGGCAGCGTCCTGTTGCCTACCTCTCTGCAAAGCTGGATCCTGTTGCAGCAGGTTTACTGTACCACTCTGCCTGCGTGCTGTGGCAGCCACAGAGGAGGCTGTAGTGGCCTCATGCGACATTTTGTGTTACAGTGATGTCACTCTTCTAGTTCCTCATGCAGTGTCTCACATCCTCCTAGAGCAGAAAGCGTCACATCTCTGCTGCTTGTTGGATACGATATAACATTATATATATATATATATATATATATATATATGTATATATAAATGTTTTATTGGAGATGCCAAATATAATTGTTAAGCGCTGCACAGTTCTTCACCCCACCACTCTTCTTCCAGGAGACGGAGAGCCACACGACTGTGCTGCCATTCTACAGGAAGTGTGCGTCCTGATCTGTCTGAAGATCCTCTGTCTAACCCGGATCTTGTTCTTTTTGTAAATAGCTCAGCGTCTAGAGAACCTGATACTGGCTGAAACCTTCCAGGGTTTGCTGTGTGGTCACAGCATTCCACGCTGGTGTCCGGACCCCTCCCATCACACTACTCCGCTCAGGCTGCTGAACTTGTAGCCCAGACTGAGGCCTGTAAGTTAGCAGAAGAGTAGACAGTGACCATCTACACTGACTCCCGATATGCATTTGGGGTGGTCAGGAACAGGAATTTTCTTAAGTCTAATGGAAAGCCCATTCTCCATCATGATAAGGTTTCAGCTTTGCTTGAGGCTATCTTGTTTCCTACAGCAATCGCTGTGTGCAAATGTCAGGCTCATACGAATAGCACTGACTTTATCCCTGCAGGAAACGCCAGGACAGATGATGCTGCCAAGGCTGCAGCTTGCCTGCCACCTGATCACACGTGCCTGTCCGATTCATCTCCCGTGTTGCCTGCTCCATTATCTTCATCCTTCATCAAAACTTTCACTACCCCTCAGGAGCATACGGCCTGGACACAAGCAGGTGCCACAACGGATAAAAAAGTATTGTTTGGTGATAGTTGATATGTGGTCAAAATGGGTGGAGGCTTTCTCAGCTAAACATGCTAACAGCCATGCAGTCACTAAGGCCCTCGTAACAGAGATAATTCCCAAATGGGGAATTCCTGCTAAAATCAGCAGTGACAATGGTTTACATTTTGCAAATCAGGCCTTAAATTTCTGAACATCGACATCAGAAAGCACTGTTCTTATCATCCAGTGGAGGAGCAGTAGAACGAGAAAATGGCACGCTAAAAAACAAACTGGATAAATGCTGCTCAGAGACTGGCCTTAAATGGACCCAGGCGCTTCACATTGTGCTTTTGTACGTGAGAATGAGGAGAAGAACAAGAACAAATCTTAGCCCATATGAGATTCTGTTCGGCCTCCTCCTATGTTGGGACTCCAACCTGAGACCAGAGTTTTGCCACCCACAGCCACACAGTATGTAAAGAAATATGTGAAGATTCAATGTTGCAGTACTGTAAGAACTCAAATCTCCCAGCAGGTGAAGGCAGCCCTTCTTAAGCAGGCGGAGGGACCTCTCCACAGCCTCCATCCAGGAGACTGGGTGATCGTAAAGTAACATCGCAGGAAACACTGGAACTCCAGGAGGTCACACTGAGCTAACACCGACCCCATCGGCCCGACCTCATCCCCTGGCACGACACCGGCCTGCAGCACAAGACCAGCATTGGTGGGGGTCAGCAGAAAAGAGACCACCCAGGCAGACGATCATCGTACCCCGGACGCAAAACAGGACCACCCCAAACTGCAACCGCACCACACGCATACACACTCACACAGATACACACGCACACCCACACGTACATCAACACACACTACCACAAACTTTCTCACAACAAACTAGTCAGTCATGCGTGAACCCATGCACTCTCGGATACATTCTCGCACCCACACCATTCGCTTGATCTCATTCGCAGGGAGGGTTAGTCTCTGGCCTGCCAGTCATCTGGCTCCGGGCAGGGAACGCAGCTCCTCCCAAAGGCCTGCGTACTCCCCCAACCCAGGAGAAGCAGGGGGCAGCGAAAAGGCACCCCAGAACCCTGCAACCCAGCTAAAACATGAGTGAGTGGAACTACAGTGCACTGAAAGTGGGGGACACCTCCAGGAGCCCGACCGCTTGCTAATGGTGTGACCCCCGGACAGTGTCCCCCCACCTTAAATGTCTATTGTGCAGTTAAAACTGGGTGGTGATCTCAACTGGCCTCACCCCCAGGTCCCAGTGAAATAGCCCACCCCTGTCCCTGAATGTATGTGTATGTGGTTAGGTATGAGGAACCAGGTAAGGGAGATCGCCAGTTCCCCAAGGGGTCCAGCAGACAGAGCCATCAAATTGAAGGCTCTGTCCACTGGCCCCTCGGAGGGAGCCCCGAAATTCCTGGATGAATGTGTATGACTAATTAAAACTGCAGAGCATCCCACTTAGGAGGGACCGAACCACTTTCCGGTAGCCCCGGTCCCTCCATCAGCAGGACGCCCCTCGCAGCCCTAAGTGAATGATTGTGGAGAGATGTAGTTGGGAAGCAGAGCACCAGGGTCCGCAGAGCCAGGTTCAAGACTAGCTCTGCTACCCATCCCACCGCCCCCCACAACACCCAGCCAGGAAGAGATAGATGAGACCCGGGGACCGCAATACTACTGCCCAGGCAGCGCAGCCAGAACCATCCTCACCCATCTGTCACACTTACCCATTCTCTCGCTCAAGTATGTGATGAATTTCAGCACAGGTCTCACCGTTCACTTTTTATTACTTCTTCGTTGAAAACAGAACAACAACGTTACAACACACACTGCCCCTATTGGTGAAATCACAGTATTTCAACACTCCCACTTAATTTCACAATATTTAGGACTTTAAAGAATTCTGAATCCTTCTCTTTTTCACAAGCTACTCTCCCTTTTTCAAAAGACAATAATAACTTAAATTCCAGACATCTGTCTTTAACCTCAATCTGTATTCAGTAACCCTGAGAAGGTTATTTCCTTTCCTTTTTTACATTTCTTATCTATATAATGATTTTACTGAACAAGAAAACATCTTTATATGATCAGGTTGTATTCAGCATTCACCTGTCAAAAAAGAATTTCTATTCTCACATGAAACAAAGTCCAATCTGTCCTCTGAGAATTTCAAACCTCTGTTTGGTCAATGGTTTGGTCAGAATGTCTGCTTTCATATCCTGTGTTGGACAGTATTGTAGTTTCATTTGTCCATTTTGCACACATTCACGTATGTAGTGATATACATACTCAGCTTCTGCCGTTGATAATGCAACTGTCACCTGTTTCTTGCTCAGCCAGCTCACCGCTCCTCCACTCAGTAGAAACATGTTGCCTGTTGTTGAGCGTCGGTCATCTTGGTCACCAGCCCAGTCTGCATCTGAAAATCCAACTAAGGATCCAGACTCTGACCGCTCATACTTTAGGGCAAGATTCACTGTCCCTTTCAAGTAGCGAAATATCCTCTTCACAGCAGTCAGATGAGCAGTATTGGGATCTGCATTGAATTTTGATACAGCATTCACAGCTTGAGCTATGTCTGGTCGTGTAGCTATTGACGCATACAACAGACTTCCTACCATTGACTGATAGTTCTGTTGGTGTACTGGTTTACTAACACCATCATTCTTCTTCAGTTTCACACTGGTGTCAGCAGGAGTTGCTACAGGATTAGCATTTTCCATCCCATATTTCTTAAGCATGGCTTCAATATATTTTTTTTTTGATGTAGGAAGACACAGTTCTTCTCTTTGCTTTGGACCACATAGATGCCCAGGATGTAGGACAACTCACCCATGTCTTTCATCTTGTAGCGCTTCTTGAGCGCTGCTTTCAGTTCATGAGCTTTCGTTCATGCTTTCAGTCGACTCTGTTATCAGAATGAGATCATCCACGTAAACTGCAAGTATCTCAAGCTCATGTCTTGATCTCACAAACACACAGGGATCTGATGTGCTCTGTTTGAAACCGAGTTCCATCATGAACTCTGTGAAGGCTTTGCTCCAGCAACGAGGAGATTGCTTCAGTCCATAGATTGATTTTTTTAGTTTGCACACCAGGTTTTCCTGTCCTGGTTGGATGTATCCCTCTGGTTGCTCCATATAGATTTCTTCTTCCAAATGCCCATTTAGAAATGCAGTTACAACATCCATCTGATGTACATGCAGATTGTTTTGATTTGCAAAAGCTAGTAGTATACGAATGGAGCTGAAACACACCACTGGTGAAAATGTCTCATCATAGTCAGTACCATACAACTGTGAGTAGCCTTTGGCAACAAGTCTACACTTGTATCTCTCCACTTGTCCATCATTATGATGCTTGACTTTGAACACCCATCTTGAACCTACAGCTTTTCTATCTTTTGGTAAATCCACTAGATCCCATGTCTCATTTTCTAGCAGCGACTCATATTCCAGATCAGCTGCTTCCTGCCATTCCTTTGCATTAGGACTTTTCAGAGCTTCTGTCATTGTGAGTGGCTCTGTCACACAACACATATTTGCATGATGATCAACGACGACTGTTTCAGCAAACTCGTCGTATCCAAATCGCTTTGGAGCCTTTCTTATTCTGTCGCTTCTTCTGACTGTGTCGTCAGCAGTGACTTCATGTGTTTCATTCTCATTTGTGTCCACAGTTACCTCATTTTCAAGATGAGACTCTTCTGCTTTCTGTTTCCAGTCAAAGTTTGTTTCATTGAAAACAACATCCCGGCGGATTAAAATCCTCCTTTTCTCTTCATCATATAGACGATAACCCTTAGTGTTGCTTGCATAGCCTAAAAAGCGTAGCTTCATAGCCTTCTTGTCCAGTTTCTGTCTCTTCTCACCTGGAATATGTGCATAAGCAATGCATCCAAAAACCCTCATGTGACTCATGTCAGGTTTTTTTTCACACCATCTCTCATAGGGTGTCTTTTGCTTCAGTACAGATTTAGACAGTCTGTTCTGAATGTAAGCTGCTGTGGCTACAGCTTCCGCCCAGTACATTTTTGGCAACTTAGCATGTGACGGCATACTTCTAGCTGCTTCAACTAATGTCCTGTTTTTTCTCTCTGCAACACCATTTTGCTGTGGTGAGTGAGGTACAGTCACTTCATGTTGGATGCCTTGACCTTTCAAATATTCTTGAAACTCTCTTGATGTGTACTCACCCCCATTGTCTGTTCTGAGTCTTTTAACAGCTTGTCCACACTCATTTGTGAATGTTCTTTCAAATTCTTTGAATGTGTTTAACACCTCGTTCTTGTGTTTCAGGAAATACACTTTGCAGCATCTAGAGTAATCGTCAATAAAAGTCACAAAATATTTAGCTCCACCAATAGATTCAGTCTGCATGGGACCACAGACATCACTATGAATTAGCTGCATTCTGTGTTTGAAACGAATTCCTCCAATTGACTTGTATGGCTGTTTAGACAGTTTACCTTCCACACATGCCTCACAGAAAGAAACATCTGTTTCTGTGGAGAAGTCCACTCCGTTCACTAGATCTTTCAGTTCTTTAAGCTTGGTAGTGTGACCCAACCGCTGGTGCCATAAGCTGGTTGCTAGTGATGCACTATGACAAACAGGTACGTCCTTCTTCACATCCAGCTGATAAAGTCCATCAGCTCTTTGTGTTCCCATTCCTTGGAGGGTTCCATTTCTTCCACGTATGTAACAGTGAGACTTTCTGAACTGCACTGTGTTGCCTTTCCTGATAGCTGCTCCCACTGAAAATAAATTCCCTGACAGCTTTGGAATATACAACACATCATACATTGTGGCACTTTTTGCATCACTTGTTTTGAAAGTCATGTTCAACTTTTACGTTTCCCATTCCTAGGGCATCAACCACCCTGCCATCACCTAGCTTCACAGACTGTGCTTCCGTGAACTCTTGGTAATTTTGAAGAATGTTCTTATCAAATGTCATGTGCTTTGATGCTCCTGAATCTATCAACAATTCAACCTGTTGTGGTGAGTCAGTTGGATTTGCCTCTTTGCTGACAAAGGCACTTCCACCTTCTGCATCTTCACACATTATGCTTTTAGCCTTATGAGTTTTCCTTTTTGCTTTATATTTCAAACTTGGACAGTCCCGTTTAATGTGACCTTCTTTTCCACATTTGTAACACCGCCACGTGGTTGGTCTTTCTGCTCCTCCTGTCCTGGAGTTGTCTGGGACAGTTCCCCAACACTGAGATGACATCGCTGATGAACCACCTGAAGTAGCTCCACTGTAACTTTCATGTGCATTAACCCACTTTTGCTCTTCATTTATTAAAGCTTGTTGAACAAACTGCAGCGTCAGATTGTCCATCTTATTTTCTAATGCAGTGACAATGATAGCATAACTAGGTGGCAAACTACCCAAAAGTGTTATGATCTGATCTTCTTCTTTAATATCAGCTCCTATAGCCGATAGCTGATCAGTCAATTCCTTCATTTGCTTTAGATGCTCAGTTAATTGACATCCTTCCTTCATTTCACATCTAAAATATTTTTTCTTAAGGAACAGTTTATTCGCCAATGTATCTCTCTCAAAATGGCCTTTCAGCGTAGTCCACGCTTCTTTGGGAGTCTGGCAGCTTGTTACCAGGTACAGCTGGGGTGTACTCACGTTCAGCACTAGCATGGAGAATGCTTTCTCTCTCCGTTTACTAAACTCCGCTTGTGCTTGTGCGTTAGCATCCGCGGCTAGCGTCTCCATCTCCGTTAGCATGCCCCACAGACCTTTAGCCTTCAACAAGTGCTCCATCTGAAACTTCCATGTCGCCCAATTTTCCGGTCCGCTCAGCTTGTCTATAAACAGCTTATCTTCCATTGTGAAAACTCACAACGCTGTTTAATCCACAAAATACCGTGAAAACAGCCTTTTTAGCGTCCTCTGGGCCCATAACCTGATGAATTTCAGCACAGGTCTCACCGTTCACTTTTTATTACTTCTTCGTTGAAAACAGAACAACAACGTTACAACACACACTGCCCCTATTGGTGAAATTACAGTATTTCAACAGTATGCTCATGCTCGCCCAATGCAGTTCCTATCATGCTCCATCAACATTCAACATTCTCAAATCTACCAGGTGGTGCTCTACCAGGCGGGGCTTGAAACCATACAGTACTGCTGTTCAAGAACCTCCACCTTCTTCCTAAGTCTGGCTTCTGCTACAGTACTCTTTCCCACAGCTTCATTGTGTGGCTCATTAACTTTATTCTTCTATAGTTGCTGCACACAGGCTAACCCTAACCTTAACCCTAACCCTTCCTTCATGTCTAACCTATCGTACAGCTCATTGTAAGCTTTCTTCTTGGCCTTTGCCTTCTCTTCACTCTGCACTGCTCTTCCTTGTACTCATGTCTATTTTCCTCAGTCCTTTCTACATCCCACTCCCTTTTAGCCAACCTCTTCCTTTGGATGCAGTCCTGTACTTCCTCATTCTACCACCACGTGTCTTTATCTTCTTTCTTCCATCCAGATGACGAATCCAGCACTTTCCTACCTACTTCCCTGATAGCCTCTGCTGTAGTTTCCCAGTCCTCTAGAAGCTCTTCCTGCTGACGCATAGCCTGTCTCAACCTCTGCCTGAATTCCGCGTAAGTTTCTTCATTCTTTAGCTTCCACCACTTAGTCTTCTTTTCTGTCTTTTCTCTCTTCTTTTTCCTGACCACCAGAGTCACCTTATGCACAACCATGTGGTGCTGTCTGACTACACTCTCTCCTACCACCACTTTGCAGTCACTAACCTCTTTCAAATGACCTACTGTAGGATGTATTCCACCTGTGAGCTCCTACCTCCACTCTCGTGCATCAGTCTGTGTTCTCTCTCTTCTGGAAGTAAGTGTTGACTACAGCCATTTCCATCCTCTTAGCAAAGTCCACCACCATCTGTCCTTCTAGGTTCCTTTCCTTTACACCAAACCTTCCCATCACCTCTGTTCCCCTCACCAACATGCCTATTGAAGTCTGCTCCAACCACCATCCTCTCTCCTCTGGGGATACTCTCTATGACCATATTAAACTCACTTCAGAATCTCTCCTTCTTTTCTAACTCACAGCTACTTGTGGAGCAGATCCACTGACTACATTCACCATCACCCCTTAGATTTCTAGCTTCAGGCTCTTCACCCTGTCTGAGACTCTTTTCACCTCTGGAACATTGTTCTAGAGGTGACCCCTTCAGGATCACTCCTACCCCGTTTCTCTTCCTGTCTACACCACGGTAGAACAATTTGTATCCTCCTCCATTACTACTTGCTTTACTGCCCTTCCAGTTATTGCAGATACTGTATAGAATATAGAATATGCATTTTTGCTTGGCGTAGTGAGTTAAGACAGTTCGGACAGTTCTCTGGGTCAGGTTTAGCGCGTCCACTAGACATTGGCCTTTACTCACTCACTCACTCACTCACTCACTCACTCACTCACTCACTCACTCACTCACTTACTCACTCACTCACTCACTCACTCACTCTACCAACCGAGCTACCAGGCCACAAATTATATGATTATAAAATCTTCAAGGTAACTGTATTTAGTGACAGATTTTATTTGATTAGTTTAAACTTTATTGTCATTGCACTACAAGGAAGTGACGCAAAACTCAACAGCAATAACTTATTAACACAACAGTATGCAAATTAGATTATTATTATAGACTTCCCACCCATACTGCAATAATACTATATGTACTGTAAAGAGTTCATGACATCTCTCAAACATTGACTATAATGTATAGTAATGTCCAATTATGTCTTTCTAAGAAATAATACAGTGCACATTTGTGCACAAAACACAAAACATCCTTTATTTTTGTCCGGTGAGTTTTAAATGGCTGCTGAGTTTTGTTTCACAGATCCAGTGGTTTTTAAGGTTACACATTACATCATTCCAGCTGTTTTGTGAATCAAATTTTCTTATTTCTCCACAGTCTTCATTTCCTTCATTGTTTGGTTCAGATTTTACCCAATACCTGAAACACAAAGGAACCCTCCTTAACACCTCTTGTATGCATCCATCCAAAAGACAAAAATTAAAAAGACACTCAAATACATCAGTCAAAATGTTTAAATTAGGTTTTTATCATTTAATAATTAATTTGCTATATATTAGCATTTTGTCATGATGACGTCCAAAGAAATGAAAACAATGTGAACCTCTGGCTCCCCAGCAGAGTCCCGTCCACCCACTTCCATGTCCCCTCTGTCTCAGCGTCCGTCAGTCCGATCCAGGCTCGTTTTTTCCAACTTCTTATGAATTCCTTGGCAGAGACAAACAATTAGTCATTGATTTCATGCTGTTGTTTGCATATGTGCCATTACTGACTGTTCATCTGAACACACACCTGCTCCTCAGGACTGTTGATAATCACCAGGTCCGACTCTTTCTGCAGGCAGTCGTTTCTACTTTCTTGCCAGGATTTCATTGTTGATGAAAAGTAATATAAACTATGACTAAAATACTTCCATTCCTGAGAATGTAGAGCTGTTTCAAATAAAAAGATAAGCACATTATTGGTAAAAGGAAAGAACAAAAGGTGCAGCATAAATTACTGTATACGTATGCTTTTTAAAGTGTAAAATCTCCAGGATACATTTGGGTTCTCAACGTAAATGTAACCTTAACTACAATACGCCTCAATACACATTCAGTCTTAGGAATTGAATTTTCCACAGTTACAGTATACCATGGTTTTGTTACAATGCTCATTGGTAATTGATGAATTATAGTTTTTCTTCATAGCTTTAGCCTGTTAAATCGCCGTGAGCAACAAAAGGAGGAAAAATGAGGAAGGAAACAATAAAGTAACCAATAAAACAAGTAACAGTCCAAATGACTGTAAACTGGCTAACCTTAGAACAGAGGTCAGCAACAGTGTGACTAACAAGAAAAAAAGACATGGTGCCTGGACAAGAGAATTGCTCACAGCTTCTGCCTGAACTTAGAACTTGGCTTGAAGCATACATTTTATGACTCTCTGCATGTAGCATGTGGCTAACAACAGCAGCAACTTCCTACAGGACCAGACCGTGACCGAAAACAGCAGTTCTCCACAGAGCAGCAGGCTAAAAAGCAAAATAAAATTCTATTGATTTAATTATATTAACCATGTATCCCTAATTATTAGAAACTACTGTAGCAAGATAAGACCGACCTTGTATAAAAAAAGTGTCAGGTCTGTGTTGTTCTTTGCCAGAGTACAATGTCAAAACAGTGCTTTATTGATCGTAATTGAAGCCTGTTGCTTTTTTTTGTCCTTGTAGTTTATGTCAAACTTACCTTTTATGCATAGAATTGGATCCAGATGAATAAATGGTTTGATTTATTGAAACTATGAAAAGACATCAATTTTTCAAACTATGGCAACAGGCTACAATGTCAAATGTTTTGGCAAAATAAAAAGTATTATTTTGATCATGGTGCCTCTGTGTGTTGACGGCTGCAAGTGACCAATACAAACTGTCAAGTAACCATTTTTAGTTTATGTAGTTCCAGTGGTTCTTGAGGCTGAAAACAAATGTGCCCAGCATGAATAAAGAAATAAATACTTACCCTCAAGCATTCTTTGAAGTTCTGTGGTAATTTCTTCTATTTGTTTATGAAACTGGTCTTTTTCTTTAGTCAGGTTGTTGTAACTGGTCTGTAACTGGTCTTTTTCTTTAGTCAGGTTTTTGTAGCTGGTCTTTAACTGGATCCTCTTCATTTCACACTTTGAGCTTCTCTCATTGTCTGTTGGCACATAAACAGAAAAACAACCATTGTTAACCAGCACCACCCACTGGTTTATCAGTTTGCTAATAGAGTACTTACATAAAACAAACACAGTTATGAGTCCAACCAGCAGGAGGAGACACAGCACACCCAGAAAAACTGTGGAGGCTCTGTAGGAACAGTTTCTTACTGTGTTGCTTTCCTGAAGAGCTGAAATCAGATGATAGGATTTGTGATGTGTTTATAGTATGTCTTTATTAATCTTCTGCTCTCTGACTGTCTATTCTATGTGTAGATGGATGCATATGTCTTAAGGTTTGGAGCAGACATTTGATCTGGAATCCCATCTCAGGAAAGGGATTTCCCTTTCCTGAGATGGGAATCAACTATTTACTATCCTGTACCACTGGGTTAACTCCCTTCACAGGTATCAACTCTCATGTTGTAGCACTTTCTTTGTTAGAAAATGTTTTTGGCAACAATTTGACCATGTGAGGAACAGAGCAGGCAGGTAAGAGTGGATTTCCACCCAGAAAAATGGTTTTAAGAAAATTGGAACAGAAGAACATTAAAGATTTTTCAGGGCCCATAAATGAGGTCAACAAGGCAAATTCATACATAATCAACTAAGCAATATAACTTTAACTAAAAAGGCAAACCAACCTTCAGGAATAGGGGCCCAGTATATAATGGCTGATCAGGGAGACACACAGAGGTAAGTAACTATCAAGTTAACAGCTATATTCATAGGACTCATTTAATTCACTAGTGGACAGTGTTTGAAGTACCACTTCCTTTATAAAAACTCCACTTTTCCCCGGAAGCCGCAACACTGGTAACTCAGAAAATTAATATAAAGAAGAGAAGTGCTTAATAAAGTTACAGAAAAATTACAAAATATGATTGTACAGAATAACTAAATGTATGTGTTACAGTAAATATACTGTAGAAACAAATGTACTGTGCTAATAAACAATATTTTAAGTGAAGCCAAGTCTTGTTTTCTTAATTTCCAAACCGGGTATTTAAACCCACAAGCAGGTGAGCTGTGTGACAGCACATGGTGTTGCTCCTCCCTCCACCAGAGGCGCTGCTGAGGCTCTGGTGCCTGAATTCTACACCTGATCAAGTGAGCAGGTGTTCTCCATTAAGCTCCTGATTGAAAGACTTTTAAACCCATGTGTTTGCTATCAGTGTTTGTTAGTGTGTCATCCCCCAGTGCGACTTTGTCCCTGTATTCAGCTAGAGATGGCAAAATCGAAGCCTCACGAATCACTGAGAAACTATGACACAGTTGGGCTGAAATCGACACATTGCTCGACATCATATGACACAGTCAGAACAACGACATCTGCTGGTTGTGTGTGAGAACTGCAGAGAGCAAACTGACCAGCAAACCCTCGCTGATTATGGGGTGCCAAATGTAAAAGTAGCACCTATAACTAGTTTTCTCACATTTAACTAAATGTGAGAAAACATGTTGTGTCATTTAGTTAAATGTGCAAAAGTCTAAATGTAAATGTTAAATATAAATGTAAATGTTAAATGTTAAATGTTAAATGTAAATGTTAAATGTAAATGTTAAATGTAAATGTTAAATGTTAAATGTAAATGTTAAATGTTGGCCAAGTGTAAAACTGAATATTCATGAATGGGCAAGTAGACTCCATCCCTACCCTCAAACAGCATCTCAGATCAGAGACGCGAACTCAAACACGTCAAACAGTACGCATAGCTCCGCCCACATCTGACTCTGGATCGGTGCACGAAAATACTGGAGAGAAGCCTGAAGTCGAAGCCATCATGGCCGCCAGCTCCGACTCCCTCCCGTTGGGGGAGATTGAACGGGCTGTAACGGCAGGTGTGCGGGCTGAGGCTCCGCTTCAAACTGCCGTTCTGTCGTAAACACCATTAATGAGTAGTCAAGTAGGTTTAAAAAGAATATTTCTGTGGCGCCGGTGGAGAATTAGTTGGCTAACTTTACTAGCTAGCCGAAGTTACGTCCAGGCTAAAAACAAAACTTTCCAGATCAGATGTGGGCGGGGTTTGCGCGCACTGTTTGAGGTAATTGAGTTCGCGTCTCTGATCTGAGACCAGCGCTGTTTGAGGGTAGGGATGGAGTCTACTTGCCCATTCATGAATATTCAGTTTTACACTCGGCCAACATTTAACATTTACATTTAACATTTACATTTAACATTTAACATTTACATTTAACATTTACATTTAACATTTAGCATTTAACATTTACATTTAGACTTTTGCACATTTAACTAAATGTGAGAAAACATGTTGTGTTTAATCAAAGGCGCGTAAGCGTGTTTCTCTGTGGATAATAATAATAATATATAAGTAGCCTAAGTCGAGTGGGAGGTCTCGAGCTGGACATCGCTATATTTAGCCATACCCCAGACGTCTATCTTTGATATTTTCAGTTTGTGTCCTATATTATAGTCTGACAGAGTTTATCTCCTCCTCCTTCGTTGTGTAGTGATTTTCAGTTGTTACGTTTTAGTTTAATTTAGTTTTCCAGTGATTTTCGGTTTCAGGCCTTATGTCAACCAGTGTTTGTATTTTCTTCTTTGCCCTTCTCTACTCATTAAAAACTGTTTCATGCGACTCAACTGCTCAACACTGACCTCTGCATTTGGGTTTAACCTTGGTTTAGTAAAATATGGTTTCTAACACACGGGACCCTCACACTCAGTGTCAAAGTTCAGATTGGATCAATTATTTCCCCAATATCAGTAGTTCACTCTACTTACAGTAGGTTAGGTCCACCTACTGTAGTCAGCTGGTGGAAGAACTGCATACATGTACAGTATGATAGTAAGCAGTACAGTAGAAAATGACAATTTACTTATAGTATATATCAAATATAAAAAATTACGAAAAAGGGATCCATGAAACTGCAATAAAAGTAGAAAAATGACTTGTATTAATAAATATTAGTCTTTTACTACTTTCTTCACTTTAATGTGCGCATCAGTGCTTTATTTGCATACAGGTATGTACGTTACCTGACAGCGCAGGCCCAGTTCTGTCGGTCTCCACAGAGCAACATGTGTCTTCATTTTGATAAATATTTTCTGAACTCTTCACTCTCCTCCACTTGACGTGAGTTCCTGATGGTCCCTCGACATTGGCATAGATATCCTGTTCATCCATTGTGGTCAGTGTTGCTGTCAGCTCAGCTTGCTCATAACCTTCTGTGAAAATACTGACTAAGAGTCAATACATTCACACATGACTTAACAGGAAATGGGTGGCTGGTGAAAAGCAGATGTCATTTAAGTATTTAGGTTACACTGCTTATCACTCACCAGTTTCCTCTTTTTCATGAAAGCAGACTATTTCAGCTTTTATGTAAAATAGGGGTGAATGCTAACAGCTTCCTGTCATCAATGCATTATGTTTAGCAACTTCAGTAGTTTAGGGTGTATGTCAGCATGTGTGTTTGGATGTGGCCCCTACTTTCTTTTGCTTTCTTTGCATTGTTTTGCTCAACATTTCTAGTTGATGACTGTAAAATGTGAAGCTTTCTTTTGTGCTTTATAATGATTTTTCATGTGTTTAGGAAACTGGTTGCTCCAGAGTTGCTGATTTGTGGCAGAAATAGTGACAGGCTGTAAGTAAAATGTACGTATGTATTTATTTTGCATGTGATCTTTGTCCTCCCTGTAGGTTTTATAACCACAGCAAGCCGCTTTCACAAGTGGAAATCAATGTTGGTGGAAACCGCAGGTCAGTTTCTGGCTCTTTCCGTTCTTCTTGTTCCTCCACTGACACTACTGTACATACACTGATCACTTTTCATCAGGGCTTCTTATTTTACATCCATTATTCAGAGAGCCAAATCTGAGGTGTTGGTGAGCTAAGTGTGTCTATTTCCAGTTACTTCATTTCCATCACATCAGTATTGTGAACAATATCAAACTATAATAAACACTCGCTTCATGAAATGAAGCCTTAAAATGTAAAATACATTACTTGTAGAATACTGTATGTTGTTTGCATTCAAGAATTTATTGCATCTGCTTAGCTTAATACTTATAGCATTTTAAGTATTACAGCATCAAATAAGAAATGATTGTAGCTTGCAATTGAACATTTAGTATTGTGTATGGCCATAACTGTATCAAAGCTACAGTTTAATGTGATAATATTGAACAATCGTTCATCCCTATTTGACACGTCTTTCACAGATCCAGTCTTTTTCATTTTGACATGGTGCATCATTCCAGCTTTGCTGTTCATCGTAACTATGTATTTCTGCACAGTCTTCAACTCCTTTGGCATCGTTTGGCTCGGATTTTGCCCAGTAGCTGAAAGAAAAGGCAAAACTAAAAATATACAACAACCTGCTTAAAGTAGACAAAAAGCTAGGAATAAATATGTGTATTGTAATTACATCATTTAAATATATTTATATTTGTTTACACCAACAAATGCTGAAACAGTTCACTCATTAACAGAGAGAAAGCTGCATAATAATAACCTATAGTATAATGTTTGAGACGCTTACCTCCTCTTATAAAACCTATAGTGTGTCAAATGTCACGTCATCAGACCTGAAACGCTGGCCTAACTTTAGACAGGTTTTAAATAACAGATTTTAAATGCAGCTGAGCAAATTGACTGATTACAGTAAGTGTTACGTTAAGTTAAATAATATTGTTTGCCAACCTTTGGCTGCCCAGCGGACTCCCATCCACCCATGTCCATGTCCCTTCCTTCTCAGTGTCTGAGAGTCCAATCCACATGCGGGTTTTCCATCTTCTGACAAATTCCTAATCATCAGAGGAAAAAGGTTTATCAATATGCTGTTCTTTACAGTTTGTGGCATCAGTGAGTCACAGACCTGCTCTTCGTCGTTGTTGATAATCACCAGGTCGGCGTCTTTCTGTCTGCAGTCCCATCTACTTTCATTCCAGGGTTTCCTTGTTGAAGAAACGTAGTAAAAACTTCTTCTGAAATATATCCATTTTTCCTGGGACTGCAGAGCTGGTTAAAATAAACAGTTACTAACATTTATTATTGGCAAACTAATTTGACATATACTGTAGACTTCAACGCTGCTGCTGAATCAAAACAAGACTCTATCCACTTTATTTCACTGTAATGTGATGTACATTATTGACTACAGTGTCTTGTCTTACAGTATAGACATGTGTCCAAACAGTTTTCATCTCTGTGTAAAATGAATTATAACTATAATTTAAAAAATATCAATATGAATTGTACGTAAGTATGATTTAATATAACAGACTAAGCAGCGTGTACATATCATCCACTTTGAGGAGAATGAACGAGTGGTGCTGCTGGTGTTGTTTTACTGCATCATTCATCTGAGACTCTTGCACTGACTGACAATCTTACACCTTTTGTTCAGAATCTTTCCATCCCATTATCAATAATTAGTCATTCACTCTGCAGCAATTTCCAATAATGGAATAATTTAGGATTAATTCAAGTTGCAGAAATTTTAAAACAATTACCGAGTGTTTTATTTAATTGGTCTTTTTCCTCAGCCAGACTGGTCTGTAGATGGACCCTCTCCGTTTTCCAGTTAGAATTGTCTCGGGTGTCTGTTTGGCATAGAAACAAATAACCTGTAAACGCTGTCACAGCTACTGTAGTCTTCTACTAAAATGCAAACACATTTCTTACACAGGAAAACCAGAGCTACGAGTCCAGCGAGGAGGAGAAGACAAAGCAGACCCAGAAACAGTGCAGCAGCTCTGCAGGAACGCTTCGTATTCACTTTAAGTCCTGCATGACCTGGAATTAAAAAAGTTAGTTGGTTTATGTTTTCAATAAATTAGGATTAGGGACAAGTTAGTTTTGTTTATTTGGTCAAGAACATTGGTTGAAATAAGGAATCGATGTTAAAGGATGTTTCTATTGCTGTCGTTTTACTTATTCTACTTTGTGTGTAGTACATTTGAGTGTATTACTTACCTGCGAGTGCATATACAGTATTGTCTGACTCCACATCATGTCCGATATCATTTGCATAGATAGCTTCATCTATCCACTTGCTGTGATGACCTTCCTTTACATTACCATATAATCTATCCATGACATCCAGCAACCAGCTCAGCTTGGTCTTTCTGTTCAGCCTTGTCTTGAAAAAAAAGGTGTTATTATAAACCGTGAACATAAACCTGACACATGCCTTTAAACAGGAAACTGAGTGGAGGCGGGCAGATGAAAACACTTTAAACAACACAAGGCTACATATAGTGAATCATATATATATTTCCTTTTTCACAGTGAATATTTATCACTGTTTTAAATATTGTAAACATCTAGTAACAGTAAAAGGGAAGTGGAACCACGCTGATTTATAAGTCGTGCTAAAAAGGCTTGGTGATGGGGCACAGGGAGGTGGTGCTAGAGAAAACCACAGTTACTGAATCTTCCACCTCTTAACTGAAAACTAAAGGTTAGTGATATGAATTACTTTTTGGTGACCAGCTTCAGCCAGTGTCTTCCACTTTGTTCAGTGCTAATGTGTTTTACACGTCTCACACTTGAATTGCTCAGAATGAATGAAAAGTACATTCAAGGATACAGTACACATTTTGTCATAATTAAAAAGCCATAAAAAACAGTTCTGATTTTCTTGTCAGACACTGAGTCACGTGATTCTGTTATGAAAATGTGACATTTATGAAATTTTATATTTATTATTAATAAATACATTTAAAATTTATATTAAAATTATTTTTAACTTTACAGTAAGTGAGAGGTAAAAAGAGGAAGACAAAGAGGAAGAGGCACAACTGTGAGAGAGAGAGAAGACCACAAAGTCAGAGCTCTGACAGCTCTGACAATTACCTTTATCGTAGGGCAAATACTGAAGGTTTCTATCACACTCTCCCCAGGGCACAAGAGGCCGCTAACGCTGGATGGCTCTGCAGCTACTAGAGGGAGCTGACAGCCTTATACAATTGCTGGGTTTGGATTCCAGTTGAGTCAACCTCACCTGAAGTCCTGCAAACATATTACACATAATTTTTATCCCACTATTACTAAAGAAGACAGAGAAGAAGCTAAAGTCACACTTAGCTAAGAAAACTACTGTATGAAAACTGTTAAGACGTTTAATAAAGCAGGTTTTTCAGTGTATAATACAATTTGTAAACCAGTTGCTACAAGGTAAAAACTGATATTTAGTGAGATGAGATTAAATTGGATCATTCCACATGTACAGGTAGAATGAAGTAACACAAAGCTTTTGTTACAGAACGCAAATTGACTTTTGCAAATTGACTCACTCACTCACTCACTCACTCACTCACTCACTCACTCACTCACTCACTCACTCACTCACTCACTCACTCACTCACTCACTCACTCACAGTGGCCGCCCTGGCTAATTTGGAGCCCTGGGGGAGATCACTATTGTGCGTCCTCCACTCATTATCAGCCCCATTTATTTCTTCACACCCACATATTTTCATTACTTATACATTATATCATATACAACTACTTGTAGTGCTGTCTAATCAGAGCTAAACGTTAAAGTTCTTATGTTACAGCGTTTACGTAGATTGAGCAATTCTCAGGATCGGCTTGTCCGCTTCCTGTTGGGACCTTTTATTTTGTGGAGCTCTCTTTCGGGTTCCAGGGTTCCTGTCTGCTGCAAGCTTTGTAAATGGCACACACCTGCCCTGCTAATCAGCAGGTTATTTAGGGCCCTCCTGCCGTCTCCACAGCGCTGGTGTCATGCATCTTCATGCCATGCAGCCAGACCAGCGTTCATGCTCTTCTCGCTGGGAGGTTTTCCCACCGTTTTGGAGTTTAATCTTTCTTTTTCCTTTGTTTGGCACGCAATTGAGCTGAATCAGATTCTGTTTGTTTTTTTATGGACCCGGATGTGTGTTTTTGTGGGACTGTATTCTGGTTAAGCCCGCACAGACTGATTAGCGCATTTCCCCGCCATCTCGGAGCAGAGGGGTTCAGGGACGCGCTGTCCAGCAGGCCTCTTCTTTTACAGCAGGCCTGTGCTGCAATATCACTCCCAGCACTGGAGGAGCTCCGTTTGCGCCTGGGGCACCACCAACACCGGGTGTACCTTCTCTCCAACGTCCTCTCCTGCTGCCGGATCCTTGTGTAGTCCTACTCGTCCTCTACCTGTGCCCTCGGGTTCATCGGGCCCACGTAGCTTACCCAGGGAGCGTCCACTCAATACCTCACCTGGTGATTCCACTTGACGCCTCTTACTCACCTGGCGGTTCTGTGTCCTCGGAGTCGGTGCAGACTTACTGGGCCTCTGAATGACCATTCACTTTGTTATTCACCATTAAAGCCTGTTTTGATCGTCAGTTTGGTTCTGTTTGTTCATTCTCTGGGGGTCCCCCCTCACTCTTTTTTTGTGAGGAGTCAAAGCTTATTACAGCAATACAGGTAGTTCAGTTAGCTGCTCTTTTACTGCCACTGACTGATGAGTGACCAGACTTATGTACCATATCAATAGAAAATATGAATATATCAACCTTAGGTTCCCCAGCAGAGTCCCATCCACCCACTTCCATGTGAATTGTTTCTCTAAGTCTGTCAGTCCAATCCAGGCTTCTATGTTCCAACTTCCTATGAATTTCTTGTTGACCAAGGAGAAAAAGCATCATCAGCATAGGGAGACACAGTTTCATGCTATTCTCTATTTCAATGGACCCAGACCTGCTCTTCAAGGCTGTTAATAATCATCAGGTCTGCCTCGTTCTGCTGGCAGTAGGTTCTGCTGTCGTGCCAGGTTTTCATCGTTAATGAGAAGTAATATAAATTACCAGCAATATATGTCCAGTTTAGAGCTGTTTCAAGGAATAGAAGAAAATTATTATCTTACTAACATGCAGGTATATATAAACTTCATTTTTTCCAGTTTGAGTTGGGCTGGCCAGCCTTTTGGTTGCTCTCCCTCTCTCATACCACGCTTGTGCTCTGGACCACATCCACTCCCTCTCTTCCCCTCAGGCACCTTAATCAGCATTGGGAATTTCTGACCAAAAGGACTGTTTACTTGGACTGCCTTGTTCTGTGGGTTGTTAAAGGAGGCGATGGAGTGGAAACTTTGAATTGCTCATGGTTTGTTCCTGCCTGCTGTATAGGTCTCTGTTCGTCACGCTGTGTGATACTGTGCTCCTGTCTACTTTCCTCAGTCTTGCCTCCATCCCACTCACTTTTAGCCAACCTCTTCCTTTGGATGCAGTCTTGTACTTTCTCATTCCACACCCAGCATCTTCCTACCTTTTTGCCTGGTAACCTCTGCTGTAGTTCCCAGTCATTTGGAAGCTCTTCCTGACCACCCAGAGCCTGTCTCCACTTCTGCCTGAATTCCTTGCATGTTTCTTCATTCACCACTTGGTCGTCTTTTCGGTCTTTCCTCTCTTCTTCTTCCTGACCACCAGTGTCACCTTACCCACCACCATGCGGTGCTGTCTGTCTATACTCTCTCCTACCACCACTTTGCAGTCACTAACCTTGGCCTGAGACCGGCACAGACGTTACCGGCTTGTAACCCCTGTGGCTTGATTTTTTGTGTTGCATGTATTATAATAATTTCATATGTTTAAGAAAATAATGAAGAAAAGATGGATTTGTGTTATATTATTATAATATTATTGTTTTTATACCCTCTCACTCTCATAAATGGACTGTGCCCCCCCCCCCATCCGGACACATGCATCCACACTGCTATAAGACTCACAACAGACTACACTCTTTACACACAATGAGTTTAAAGTTTGCCATCTACTGTACCACAGTGTCACCTAAAGAAATACAGTATGTTATTACTTTTATTACTATTCTGCACTGTTAGCAGCTTAATTTCAGCCTGTGTATTGTATATATACTGAGTGGAATGACAATAATCTTACCTTATTATCTTACCTTAATGCTATCTTGTTATTTATTTCCGAGTCAATACACTGTAGCAGCTCTGCAGCTCTTCACATTTCAGGCTCCTGAAGGTACAGTACAAGTTGCTTTGTTTATGTCTTTTTTCAAGGGTATTGTGACACGGCTGAACAGAAAGACCAATGACTGAATGAATTCTATGCTAATGGATAAATAAAGTTGTTAATGAAAATATTATCGTGTTAATGAAAATGATATTGGTCTTGTTGTGGAGTCAGACAGTATATGGACTCGCATTTGTGTCATACACTCAAATCTGTTACAATAAAGTAAAATAAGACGCACATGATAATATAATATTAGGGTCTAATAATGAGCCTAATATAGTATAATGTCAAATAATAGCATGAGATACTGTAATAATGAGGTTAGAGAGATTTTGTTGAGCAAACTGCTGCAAATGTTGGGTATTCAAGGTTGTCACATTACTTTTTTGTGCTTGCTAATATATTAGTTCATCATTTAACTTTTCATGAACTCACGTCTTTTCATCAGCTTCTGTCATTGTCATGCTGTACTTTGGCGTAGAAACGGCATTTAAACATCAAAAGTGCCTATCATCTTTCAACTTTAACCGTCTAAATTAGCGTCCTCGTATCTTCTAGTGTGTGTTGTGAGCGTTTAGGTTTCAGTTAGTTTTTGGTAAATCTTCCCGCTTTTTCATTAGAAATCCTGAAAACACAGAGTCTGGCCAAGCTAAGAAAACAGGGCCAGAAACTTAGGCGTATGGTAGAGAGGTATGTTAATAGTGCGGCCTGGTAGCTTAGAGCATCTGCCCAGGAAGCATAAGGTGTCAGGCTGCTTAATATAGTGGACCCACATGCACAGCACTGGAGACAGGCAGGTACGTTAGAAGGGTTTAATCACAAGCTCTAGGTCAAGGTTGGCAGGTGTGTCCCTGAGCAAGGCACTTCACGCTAACTCCCCAGGCAATGCTGAAGCTCACTGCTCCCCCAGGGCATGGGTCATAATGTGGGAGATAACGTTTGTTGCCATGTATGTACAGCACTTGAAATGGAAAAAAAACTATAGACTATATCAAAGAAGGCACAGACGCAGGGTGACACAAAGTAGGACTTTAAATAGACCAAGACACAAGTGTATGCAATTACGTTGCAAGTTAATTCTTTAGAAACTTACACCTTCACAGTTTTTTCTCAGACAAACAGTAATTTATATTTATTCAGGGCCTTGTGAACAGACATATACATCAGAAAATGCACAGCTATCAGTCTGTATGAGCTGCTGACTTGAAGTTACTTTCATTCAACCAGAGAACAAAGAGTTTTTTTGACACAGAATGACACTAGCTTCTCCCAAAAGATATTAAGACGATGTACAAGAGGCATCATTGTGAAAAAAAGTATTACATTGCAATTGAAATGAAAATATATTTCAGTCAGAATTTACCAGGACTATAAATAATTATGGGCTGTATGTAAAATATATGCTAAACTTTATGTTTATGCAATAAAGCCCTTTTACCACCTTCTGCGTAGTCAGATTCAATGGTACAATGTGAACTGTAGCAAAACTACTAATGCAAAAAGACTGAGGGCCGCTTAAAGGCTGTTAAACAATTAATGGAACTCATATTAATGACACAACTCACAACTATTAATGTGTTTGAATGAGGAACCCGCTTTACATCTTATATGTCAATTTTTAAGTGTTCTTTTTTTGTCAGTGTACGTCAGGGAGTTTCTCTCATCAAATTTCTACCTTATCTAAAATACATTACATGCAACTTCATGGGGTAGTGAGTTAAGACAGTTAGGACAGTTCTCTAGGTCAGGTTTAGCATGTCCACTAAATATTGGGATTTTCTCACTCACTCACTGACTCACTGAGTCACTGACTCACTGACTCACTCACTCACTCACTCACTCACTCACTCACTCACTCACTCACTCACTCACTCACTCACTCACTCACTCACTCACTCACTCACTAACCCATTCACAGATCCAGTAATCCTGGTGGTCACATGATTCATCATTCCAGTATCTATTCCAAACAACTTCTCCACAGTCTTCAGCTCCACCTAGATCATTTGGCTCACCTGCTGCCCAGTAACTACAACACAAAAGCAGAACAAATAGTCAGTCAAATTGTGGATGTTATAACCCTGGATAAGATTGTGTTGTTGTATTAAATGTGCTGAATTTAAAGCCTACTGTACCGGAAAAAAGGTGGAAAAAGTATCTTTCCACTCACTAAACTTTGAAGCTCAAGCACATTTACTTCACATCCAATGTTTAGTTGTTTTTCTGTCAGTGTCAACAGCAATGTTGTGCAACCAGAGCTAAATGTTAAAACTCTTCTGTTACACTATTCATGTCGACTGAACGATAGTTCAGTTAGCTGCTCTTTTACTGCCACTAACTGAGGACAATCAGTGACCACACCTATGTACCATATCAATAGAAATCATAAATATATCAACCTTAGGCTCCCCAGCAGAGTCCCATCCACCCACTTCCATGTCCCCTCTGTCTCTGCATCTGTCAGTCCGATCCATACTCGTAATGGCAAAGCCTGTATGAATTCCTTATTAACAGAGAATACATAATCAGCATAGATATAAACAGTTTCATGCCATTGTCTACCTCTGTGGAAACAGACCTGCTCTTCAAGGCTGTTGATAATCACCAGGTCTGTCCCAAACTGCTGGCAGTAAGTTCTGCTGTCCTGCCAGGTTTTAACCGTTGATGAAATGTAATAAAAACTACCAGCAAAATACCTCCAATTTAGAGCTGTTTCAAGGAGAGAAAGAAAAGACTCTTAGTCATAGACACTTTTAGGTGTATGTTAATTTTGTTTTTCTGTTTGACACCACCAACAATTCTGAGGGGCAAAATCTACTGTATGTTCCATATTGGCTACAGTGGTAACATCCACATCAGCGTGCAGGACAGTCTTCTTCATTTCCTTCATTGCATTAAACTTTGTTATTTAAACTAGAATTAAAACCCTAACAACTGAAACACAGTTTTAAAAAAAATTTCACAAATTCACTCAAGAAATAAGTATTTACCTTGAAGTTTGCATTGTTGTTTTTCTTTTGTCAGGTTGTTGTAACTGGTCTGTAGCTGGTGTATTTCGTCAGTCAGGTTGTTGTAACTGGTCTGTAACTCGCGGTTTTTGTCAGTCAGGTTGTTGTAACTGGTCTGTAACTCGCGGTTTTTGTCAGTCAGGTTGTTGTAACTGGTTTGGAACTTCAACATCTTCATTTCCCAGTCTGAGTTGCCTTTGGTGTCTGTGTTTAACACAAAAATAGCAATTGAACACCTTCAACATGACTGTTTCATCAAATATTTTATTAACAGTAGGATAGTTATGTTCTTACACAGGACAAGCAGAATCAAGAGTCCGGCCAGAAGGAGCAGACACAGCAGACCCAGGATCAGTGCTGTAACTATGCAGGTATGCTTCTTAACAGTGTTGCTTCCCTCCAGATCTGAAATTAGAACAAAACAATGCAATTGTGTAATTTTGTAAAAAGACAAAGAACAAAAGCCACTTGAGCAGCACTGGTCAATAGAAGAGAGGAAGAAAGAAGAAAACCTGCAGTAAAAGCAGGCTCAGGGTGGACGTCCATCAGCCTCGATGATGGGGTAAAGAAGAAATGGTGAAGAAACAAACAGTGAACAAACACTGAAATAATGACTGGGCTGTAGAAATGTGAGCGGTACAGAGAGGGAGACAAAGAGGAAGAAGCACGTGAGTGAAGACCACAAATTCAATGAGCTCTCAGTCAATGAGATTGTACAGTTAAAAACAAGTGTCGTTAGAGTGAAAGTGACACAAAACATCAGAGAAGGTTCTGAATCAAGGGCATACCATTAAGTCACGTATGTAAATGAGCCTTTAATGTAAATAATTTTGTATGAATACAGTATTTTTATCTTTATCCTTTATAGTAATAACTAAATATTAGAAGAAATAACAGTAGATTTAGTAGTATCCTGAAAAGAATATAAATAAATACCAATAGCTTTCATTCTACCAAAGAAAACACCAGTTGGAAACTAGTGTTGCTTTGGGAAACAAGTTATCTCAGAAGTACTACTGAGTTAAAAGCTTTTTTTTAATTTAATAATCTTTCTATTTACTTTTTATATATTTTTTAATAAATTGTATTTTGTGCTGTAAATATTACATTTATTAGTTTGGTTTCTCTCCATATTTGCATAAACCAGCTGTCACTGTCCTGTTTTATTGTGTGCTCACTACACTTAACATGGCTTTTGTCAAAGGTTTACCTGAGAGTGTGGCTCCAGGTTTGTTGGACTCCACAGCCTGACACGCATATTTATTTGCATAAAGAAATCCTGAACTGCTTTGTGCTCTTTTCTTCCAGTTGATCTGAGCACCCGATGGTTTGTCCACATTGACATAGACTTCATTTTCACCCATATTGATCATCTTTGCTGTCAACTCAGTGTGATCCTCCTCTGAAAATATGACAACAGTAATGTAAATATTTTTTCATGTAGTGTACACAAAAAAGAGAAAAAGCACAAAAAGATAGAAGATTTTTTGTACAGAATTTATAAAAAATTATCTAAATATGTGTTATGATTTTTGTCCTCAGATGTCATCAAAACATATGATACTGCATCATTGAATGTATGGAAAATGATGAGCACATTTGCACCAGAGAGGTTGGGTACTTGTTTCTTGTTTTTTTACATCATGATAACGGTTTATTGTGTTACTGTACGTGTATGTTGTAAACAATCTGGAGCAGTACTCATAAAAGTTGTATTTATTGGAGGGAGTCATACTATAGTGTTGTCATGTCCTGGCAGCCTTCTGTTTTTCTTTCATAGTTTGTTTGTCTGAGCTTGTGGGACAGTGGGTGCGGTCATCGCCAGGTACGATTGCAGAGCAGAACTTCTCAGGTCTGGACCACGCACCTGTGACGGCCGGCATATAGGCTCCAGAGTGACCGCACACCGCATGCTACCAAACTAGTCAGTATTGACGCTAGGTTCAACGTAAATGTAGCGTTGAGAAAAAAAAAAAACATAAATCAACGTAAACATAGTGTTAGTAAAAAGCCATAAATCAACATAAACATAACGTTTATAATTGACCATAAATCATTGTAAATTACCATAACGCAACCTTAAAATGACGTTGCCCCATAAATGTGGTTTCACCTTTCAAAATCGAAACATAATCCAATGGTCAATCAACCATAATTATGATGTTGCCTCAACGTTGAAATGCCTGCTGGGTTACATTGTGTATTACCAGTAAATTCGCAGGTTTAATGTAAAGGTAAGTAAGTATTTAAATGTCACAGATCAGCGCCATTGGTAATTTCTTAGTAAGATCTAACCTTTGTAACAAATTGTAACAAATTACTCACAGAAAAGCCAGCGTTATGAAACCAGAAGACGACACAGCGTGACCCAAGCAGCTCTGCAGCTCTCCTTCACATTTCAGGCTCCTGAAGGTACGAGTTGCTGTATTTATGTCCCAACCCACATCATTCCCTCTGCATTAATGCATGATCCCCTGTTCTTCTGCTTTACATTCACTGAAACTGAGGCCTCATTGATAATATTAATTTCACTACTTCCTCAGTCCTGACACGACAAGACACCCATTAGTAACGACAGGAGAGAACTAACATAATTGTGATCATTTCTACTTATTATAAGTTACTACAGTTCCTCTTCCTAATTTTGCATTCCTTTCACGTTACATTATTTCTCATTCTTGTGTGTCAACAATAAAGCACGTTAATATTGGTGTTAGTGAGACCACATAAATGGTCTGTCTCTGCATTAGGTTGTTTTTAAAATATTTTTTAATATTTATTAATATATGCTAAATACAATACATGCAATTAGACTGGACACTAACTAGTTTTAACCTTCTATGGCAGATATAGAGAATATAAATTAAGATACAGAGCAACTAATGAACAGCATCAGTTTTATTACAGATCAGCTTTGCCCGAAAACAAATTATTGACAATTATTAAAAAAAAACCTCCCCCACAACTAATTTGAATTACATGCTATAATAACCTTCTAATGTTCTGTCTAGTCATATGTTCTGGAAATGTTCTGTTATTTCTATAAAAAATTACTCACACAGAAAAGCTAGAGTTATGAGACCAGCCAGAAGACACAGCGTGACCCAAGAGAGTGGCAGAAAGAAAGTAGCAGCTCTGCAGTTCTCCTTCACATTTCAGGCTTCTGAAGGTACAAGTGGCTTTGGTCCTTCATGTGAAAACCCAACTCACATCATTACACCTAAATGAAAACCTTACCGTTGTCTTTCTGTGTGGACAAAACAATATGGGTTTCCAGAAGGTGGTTCATTAAAAATAAAGCAAATTGATAATTTGGGTGATAAACTGACAAAATGCAACCAAACAATGAGAAAGGGAAAGGGATTTACAGGATGTGGAAAAACATAGGAAATGCTGGCAACAATGGAAAAATGAAGCTGAAGTAGGGAAAAGAAAACAATTACAAATAAAAATGACTTAGGTTGGAGGTAGAATGGACAACAACTCTGCACCCGTGAAAAAGCCACCACCATACTGTTACGGTGCTTCTACTCTTTATCCACAGGTCACTGCACTGAAGTTGGACCCGGACCTGGATTCTTGCCTGTTTGCCCTACAACCACAGTTACAACCACAACCGTAACCACAACCACAGTTACAACCACAACCACAACTGCAACTGCCACCACTACTGCAACCACAACCACACCCAGAGCAGCCTCAAGATTCCTCTGCTCCATTCCCTGTTCCTGATTTGACCATAGAAGGATCCCAAGGAGCTGCGGGGGAAAAGGTTACATCGCAAACACAGGTAGGGCCAGCCTGCACTTCAGCCCGATTGCAAACAGAACCAGACAAGCCACAATGGGCCGAATTATGACCATGCCCATGGTTGAGGTCGCAGGGCCACAAGGAGCACAGCTTGTGTTCCGCCCCTGGACAGACGATGATGTCAGAAATGCTGGAAAACATCTGCCAGATCCACACCTGTCTGGTGTGGAACTTGCCAACGCCCTTGTCAATTTCTGTAGAGTTTCGCCCAACAGGAGCAGAAATACGACGACTGCTGACCTCTAAAGTCAAGACAGGGAACATGTATAAGCTTCATGAATATCTGCCAGACCCCCAAATCTGCAGCTTTGCACAAGAATGGGATGCTGGTGCTAACAACCTATATTGTGCTGCAGTTGACAAACTGTGTGAAGGCATAAAAGACTGCATTCCCTGTCAGAATGAACTTTGAGAAGTCATAAGCTGCAGACAAAAAGTGGGAGAATCAGTGGACGATCTCATCCATCGTCTAAGGGAAATATTCAACAACCATGGGGGAATTGCTCAAGCTGAGAACTCAGCGATGTCCCCAGTACCTGGGAAATACACCTCACTGATTACTTCCTGAAGGGATTGCTACCTGAGGTGGAAAAGCTGACCCGTCAGACATGCATTAGTGCAGACACTGAAGCAAGACTGGAAGTTTGACGTCACGCAGACCATGCTGTGCAACAACTGCTACAGAAAGACAACAAAGACAGGGAAGAGTTTCAAATGCCAGCTTTAACTATGTATGAGGCTCTGTCTGCTGGACCCCTTGGGGAACTAGCGATCTCCCAAAGTTCCTCATACTTAGCCACATGCACATTCATTTAGGGCCGGGGGTGGGCTCTTTCACTGGGGCCTGGGGCTGAGGCCAGTTGTGGCCTCGCCCACTGGCCCTGGTGGAGAGATCACCACCCAGTTTTAACTGCAAAAAAGACATTTGGGGGTGGGAGGGGGGCACTGTCCGGGGGTGACACCATCAGCCAGTGGTCGTGCTCCTGGAGGTGTTCCTCACATATGTGTGGTGCGGTTGGAGTTTGGGGGGTCCTGTTTTCCGCCCAGGGTATGTGGATCTGCTGCCTGGGTGATCTTTTCTGGTGACTCCCACCAATTGCTGGCCTTGTGCTGCGGGCCTGGTGTGGTGCCAGGGGATGAGGTCGGGCCGATGGGGTCGGCCCCGCTCTGCTTGTGTAGAGGTGGTGGTCTGGGGGTGGGCCCCACTCTGGGCGCGGGGGCATCTCCTGGCCGGCTCCCTACGGACCGTGGGTCCTCGGGCTCTACTCTTTCAGGCCGACCCTCCCGCCGGGGGGAGTGTTTGCCCCTGGTTCTCATGGGGCGGACAGCGTTGACCCCCGGTGGCCCACTCTGGCCTCGGGTGCTGTCTCTGTGGCTGCTGCAGCTCTGCCTGAGGGGGGCTCTGTGTGGGTCTTGCGTCACAACACCTGCCCTCCTGGACCTGAAGGTGCGTAGGCTCCCTGGCTGCTGGGATTCTTTCCTCCGCTTGTTGGATGGGCGTAGTGGCCGAGCCCCTCACATCACCCTGGCTTCCACAATAGCATTGTTCATGCACCAACGTCTGCCTCACCCTTTGGGTGAATAATGTTAAGCTACAGCTTTACTAACCTTGTAGTGGGACACTTAACACCTGAGTGGCTATTATTAAATAGTATGGGATATGTATAACAATGCACATATGTATGTATATGATATGTATATGTTTGTATGAGTATGTGCACATACCTTAACACTATTATTGGTATTAGTATTAATCTCAAAGGTAAACCACAGTGCAACAGTTGTTTAGTTATGAATGTGTTAACCTAAGTTACATCCCTGCTTATTTATTTTGCACAGAATGTTTGCTTAAACTGATTTGCTTGGTTTCAGCAGTTGGTTGCACCTCCACCCCACCCCCCCCCCCCCCCCCCCCCCCCCCCCAAACACACACACACACACACACACACCCTAAAGCAGAAACTTAACCTGTCCACCAACACAGCAACATCGCATATATTTAGGATTAGCTAAATAAAACAATAAACAAACCATTAATCACGAATAAGTATATGTATTTCTTATATACTCCTCTTGTAAAAGTAAAGCTGTCCATCACAATATGGCATTCAGCCTAATACATGGTGCTTGTTGAACTGCTGGACAGAACAAAAAAAACTATGTCTCAGTCACTCACACAGCAGAGACATGCTCGGGGAAGGGGTTACAGCCGAGGAGGAAGAGAACAAACAGGCCACAGAGGAACTGGCCGAGAAATCAACAATGAGCAACAGCGTGCTTTAAATGCGGTAAACAGGGACATTGGTCTCGAAATCGCCAGTCCACTGAGGGACGGTGCCCAAACTGCAAAGTTGAAGGGCACAGACCAGCTGACTGTCCACAGAATGATTCTGATGGGGCAAAATGACAGGTGAGGAGCCCGTTAGGTTCCGGTGCCAGTGTAAATCACCCTGAGGAGGGAGGTGAATGCACTGACACACACACACACACCGCAATGAAGACACGCTTACACACACACTCACTGATGACGTCACAGCCGACAGCGATGAAGAACGCTTGCTATGCTTAGATTTAGAAATGATTTGGCAATGTTTGTCAAATTTAGAATGAAGACTGCAGAAACCACAAGGCACCTGTGCATTTGAATGAGCCACACATGCAGTTTCCAGAGATAACAACTACAACTTTTCTAGTTGATAGTGGAGCTACACGCTTTGTAGTGATGACTTCAAGTTTTAGAACTATGCCAAAAATGAGTGGGAATTGTCTCTACAGTGTTGGGGCTTCAGGTGTAACAGTGAAAGAATACTTGGTCAAACCTTTGACATGTCTCAGACCAGATGGTACCACGTTCAAACATGCTTTCATGCTTTCTGATTTGTGCCCGATAAATTCGTTAGGGAGAGATTTGATGATAAAACTGGGCATTTTTCTGATCTCGTCCCCAGAAGGATTGAAGGTGACCACAGATGCAAATACAAATTCAGAAGGAATGTTTTTGCACTGTGGGGTGAGTGATTTACTGTGTGAGTGTAAGTTGCAACAGTCTGTCTTGTGTCTAAAACGCATGCGTTAGTGAATCCAGGAGGAACGGACCACATGGATCCAGGAGAATTACACTGCACCATCCACGTATCACAAGGCACACCTGAGGAAACGGTTTCGTACTCACCCACTGGTAGAGTATACAGTATAGACAATGTTTCACCTCTATTGTACACACAACTCGTGTGGTGGTTCCATTTCCTCAATCTGAGAATCACGCATCTTGCCATATACTGCTCACTGACACTCAGTTATGATCAACTCCTGCTTTAGCAGAAGTGTCACACACGTTGTGGGCCAAACACAAACATGATGTAGGCCTGATCTGTAACTGTGAACCAGTTATCGCTCAGACAGGAAGCTATAGACGGCAAAACCCCCAGTTTTTAACTCTAACTAACAGAAGCAGGCGTTATCATAGCATGTGACTCCAGTCCCTGCTGCACACGCATCTTTCCTGTGAAAAACGTTACAAAGAGCAACCCACTGAGTGGAGATTTGTACAGAATCTACAAGCAGTGAATGCCACAGTTCAACCCAGAGTGCCTAATGTGCCTAATCCTCACACCCTGTTATCACAGGTGCCCCCTGATGCCAAATGGTTTTCAGTTGTCGACCTGGCAAACGCTTTCTTCAGTGTTCCTGTTCATCCAGATAGTCAACTCACACAGAGGATCAGTGTGAAAAAGACTGTCTTTGATGAAACATTTAGCTTCTGAAGGCCACAAGGCTAGCGTGTCCAAACCTCGGTTTGTCCAGCAAGAAGTTACATTCCTTGGACATGTTATCACAGCAGCTGGGAAATCACTCTCACCCACAAGAGTTGAAGCCATCCAGATCATCCCAAGGTCACTCACAAAGCAACAAACGATGTCTTTCTTGGGAATGTGTTAATATTGTCGAAACTTTATTCCCAATTATGCTGTCCTCGAAGCACCTTTGAGCCGGACTACCTCGCTGCCCGAGAGCAGCGGCAGCGGCTAAAAAGTCTGTGTTGGCCTCTAGAGACATCGTAGGATATTCCTCATTCTGTCTCTTCAATCTTGCTTGAACAAAAAAACATCTCATCTATCAGCTGCTCGCTGGTTACGATGCCACACCGTCCCCTTAGAGAGGCCCAACATCACAGTTAACCATGCATTATTCTGAATCCAGCTGCTTTGCTGCCCACTCCTGAAGACGGTGAACCCCGCGATTGTGTTGCTTCTCTCCAGCAGGTGGGCTTTGACTAACTCTGATCTTGTGCTTTTCACAGATGGATCTGCTTCCAGGGAGCCTGATACTGGTGCTCCCCGTGTGGGCTATGCAGTTTGCACAGAGTATGATGTTCTCCAATCTGCCATCATCATTGATTCCAGATACACCTTTAGTGTAACACATGGTTTTGGAGCTCTATGGAAACAGAAGTTTACTCAAATTGGGGCGGTAAACCCATGTCTCCTTATAATAAATGTTCTGACCTCTTAGAAGCTATCCTGTTACCAAAACAAATTGCTGTGTGCAAGTGCACAGCACACACGACAGGATCGGACTCTGCCTCCCGCAGGGCGGATGCAGCTGCTAAGGCAGCTTCACTTCTACCACTCCCACTGACTGCTGTTTCCATCACTCCCTCAACCCCACCTGATTCTCTCTCTGCACTCCAATCTTTTCATCTCCACAGGAACGAGCACGTTGGAAGACGTGTGGAGCACGTCCGTACAGTGCAATAGTGTCTCTGGTGACACAAGGGAGGGATAACTCCCTGTGTCACTATCAGGACCAGTTGCTCAAACTGGGTGGCTATTGCATTGACTCTCTGGACGAGGACAAGACAACATGCAGTGACGCAGCAATAAAGGACAGTGAGAAACACTGTTGTTGCACCCATTTCTGACGATGACTGTGCTACAGGCTTGTCCTCACGGGACAAAGAACACTGTGAGACTTCATATACTATTGATAACTCTGACACCGAAAAAGACCACTTTGTGTAAATAATGATACTTATGCTCTCTCATAAACAATGACTGTGTTCTATTCTTTTTGCTCAGCTTTATCATCAGAGGTGCTTTCACCTCTACAAAAACAGCTCTTTTTTCAGTGAACAATTTATGATGATAGCTACTGAAAATCTTTGTGAAAATGGCTATGCTGATGTTTCTGTGTAAATGATAATCAAAGGGGAGGCAATGTAATGGAAATTTCATGTATGTGAAAGTATTTTCTATTGTGATAGAACTAATCTAATTTAATATATCTAATTTATAATCTAATTTATATAATCCAATGAGTAGTGTTATTTGTTCGATGTGTTATGAAATGTTATGAAACGTTATGTTATGAAACTTTTCTGGACTGAGATGTCAGATGTTTTCCAGGGATCTGTTGTAGCCACTCCTCCAGTTTGGGGGTCACTGCCCCCAGTGCTCTGATCACCACAGGCACCACTGTGGCCTTCACCTTCCAAGCCTTCTCCAGTTCTTTCCAGCCGGACTCCCTCGCTGCCTGAGAGCAGTGACAGCCCTGCAGGTGTTTCCCTGAGCAAGTGTAATGGAAAAATTTTGCCTTTGTGCTATTTCTTATCCAACACAGTCGTTATGTGCTGGTTAGGTGCAATACTGAACTGAACATTCTTACACAAACAACTAATCTCTTGCACCCTGTCGTACATCAAGTCTAAACATCTGATGTTCCATTTGACTGACTAATAATTTATGATATATGTTTGTCTTTTACACCCGGACTCTGGCTCCATCCTATCTGACTCCCCACCAGACCCAAGGCTGTTAAAGTGAATGCATCTTGTCTGGGAAGCTCAGTTTTCCTTCCTTTGGATAACAAGACACGATGATGCAGAAGTGAGAAAGCAGACATTCTCACTCACAGCGAGATAAAGTGGCGCAAACAATTCCATTGCTGCAGAGAGACATTCCACCAGAGCCAGAGAAAGGGGTTAAAAGGCACAAGCAACTTGAGGATCGTGGGCTCTTTGCATCACACCATGCATGGTGTGTGCACTGATCTCCCCAGCTGGTTTTTGGTTTTGTTGATGTGCACGATCAACATCCATGCTTTTTATTTGCTTTCCCCATTATTTTTATTTTCTTTATTATTTCAATAAATCGCACAAAAGGACAACTCTCTCATCTGCTTCTTTATGGGAAATTTCCACCACAGCAGGGCACTTCACACTAGCTCCCTAAGCATTGTTTAATACGCCACGCTATTAAAAAACACTCTGGACCGGTACGCATTCCTGGCCGCATTCACGGACCAGGTAGCAGGGAAACAGGGAAGACGCCAAATGCACGACCCACACAAGAGAAATAACGTTAACATAAAGGGTTTATTAAATACGACACAAACTCACTGCACGGCAGGATAAAGTTCAAACACAAAATGCAAGAACTAAAAAGCACTGCAATGCAGGAAAACTGGACACTACTATTCTAACAAACGTAAAACGCTCCGTTCACTGACAGGCACATAGAACCTAACATGAAACATGAACACGTGACACTCACGAACCTTGACAGGGAACAAGACATCAAAGTAAACCAAAAGGAACTCCTCTCTTTAACGAGTAACTTGGTGTAGCATCCAGATACGACCGCGTACACACCAACACCCAGTAAAACAAAAGACATGCCTTAATAAATACACATAACACACACACAGGTGGGTATCATCACTCATTAGCACAGGAAATGAACTCAGGCGATGACCCACATCAAAAACTCAGGAGCGCCTCTAGCGGCGTGAAGGCAGAATGTCACAGTTAAGAACATCCACTAGATATTGGGCTTTTCTCACTCACTCACTCACTCACTCACTCACTCACTCACTCACTCACTCACTCACTCACTCACTCACTCACTCACCCATTCACAGATCCAGTAATCCATGTTGTTACATTGTACATCATTCCAGTATGCTCCATTAAAAACTAATTCTACACAGTCTTCAGCTCCACCTGCATTATTTGGCTCACCTGCTGCCCAGTAACTACAACACAAAAGCAGAACAAACAAATAACACATAGATTATATTTGTATATCAGTCAAATTCTGGACGTTATAACCCTTGATAAGATTGTGTTTTTATATTAAATGTGTTAAATTTAAAACCTACTGTACTGGAAAAGTTGCTTAGAGAGGTTATGTTAAATAATACGGCAGCTTTTATCCCAGTTAAATACAATCAACATAATCTGAAATCTCAGATGTTATCTTTTCGCTGACTAATTTTTGAAGCTCAAGAACATTCACTTCACGTCCAGTGTTACTTTGTCAGTGTTAACAACAATGTTGTGTAACTAGAGCTAAATGTTAAAACTTGGGGACAATCAACTTATGTGCCATATCAATAGAAAACATAAACATATCAACCTTAGGTTCCCCAGCAGAGTCCCATCCACCCACTTCCATGAGAACTTTGTCTGTAGGTCTGTCAGTCCAATCCAGGCTCGCAATTGGGAAGTTTGTATAAATTCCTTGTTAACAGAGAAAAAATGCATAGTCAGCATAGATAAAAAACAGTTTCATGTCATTGTCTACCTCTGTGGAAACAGACCTTCTCTTCAAGGCTGTTGACAATCACCAGGTCTGACCCAAACTGCTGGCAGTAAGTTCTGCTGTCCTGCCAGGTTTTAACCGTTGATGAAATGTAATAAAAACTACCATTAAAATACCTCCAATTTAGAGCTGTTTCAAGGAGAGAAAGAAAAGACTCTTAGTCACAGGCACTAAATTTTATGGTGTTTGCAAAATTTTGTTTTTCAGTTTGACACCATAACAATTCTGAGGGGCAAAATCTACTGTATGTTCCATATTGGCTACAGTGGTAACATCCACATCACCGTGCAGGACAGTCTAATGTCTTCTTCATTTCCTTCATTGCATTAAACTGTTATTTATGCCAGAATTAAAACCCTAAGAACTGAAACACAGCATCAAACAATTTTCATAAACTCACTCAAAAAGTGAGTGTTTACCTTGAAGTTTGCTTTGTTGATTTTCTTTTGTCAGGTTGTTGTAACTGGTCTGTAACTGAGGGTTTTTGTCAGTCAGGTTGTTGTAACTGGTTTGTAACTGAGGGTTTTTGTCAGTCAGGTTGTTGTAACTGGTCTGTAACTGAGGGTTTTTGTCAGTCAGGTTGTTGTAACTGGTTTGTAACTGAGGGTTTTTGTCAGTCAGGTTGTTGTAACTGGTCTGTAACTGAGGGTTTTTGTCAGTCAGGTTGTTGTAACTGGTTTGGAACTTCAACATCTTTGTTTCCCAGTCTGAGTTGCCTTTGGTGTCTGTGTTTAACATAACAATAGCAAACAAACACCATTAACATGACTGTTTCATCAAATATTTTATTAACAGTAAAATAGTTATGTTCTTACACAGGACAAGCAGAATCAAGAGTCCGGCCAGAAGGAGCAGACACAGCAGACCCAGGATCAGTGCTGTAACTATGCACGTACGCTTCTTAACAGTGTTGCTTCCCTCCAGATCTGAAATTAGAACAAAACAATGCAATTGTGTAGTTTTGTAAAAGACAAATAACAAAATCCACTTGAGCAGCACTGGTCAATAGAAGAGAGGAAGAAAGAAGAAAACCTGCAGTAAAAGCAGGCTCAGGGTGGACGTCCATCAGCCTCGATGATGGGGTAAAGAAGAAATGGTGAAGAAACAAACAGTGAACAAACACTGAAATAATGACTGGGCTGTAGAAATGTGAGCGGTACAGAGAGGGAGACAAAGAGGAAGAAGCACATGAGTCAAGACCACAAATTCAATGAGCTCTCAGTCAATGAGATTGTACAGTTAAAAACAAGTGTCGTTAGAGTGAAAGTGACACAAAACATTAGAGAAGGTTCTGAATCAAGGGCATACCATTCAGTCACGTATGTAAATGAGCCTTTAATGTAAATAATTTTGTATGAATACAGTATTTTTATTTTTATCCTTTATAGTAATAACTAAATATTAAAAGAAATAACAGTAGATTTAGAAGAAGAAGAAAACACCAGTTGGAAACTAGTTGCTTTGGGAAACAAGTTTTCTCAGAAGTACTGAGTAAGTACAGAGTTAAAAGCTTTTTTTAATTTAATAATCTTTCTATTTACATTTTTTATATATTTTCAATAGATTGTATTTTGTGCTGTAAATATTACATTTATTAGTTTGGTTTCTCTCCATATTTGCATAAACCAGCTGTCACTGTCCTGTTTTATTGTGTGCTCACTACATTTAACATGGCTTTTGTCAAAGGTTTACCTGAGAGTGTGGCTCCAGGTTTGTTGGACTCCACAGCCTGACACGCATATTTATTTGCATAAAGAAATCCTGAACTGCTTTGTGCTTTTTTCTTCACGTAGTCCGCATTGACATAGACTTCATTTTCACCCATATTGATCATCTTTACCGTCAACTTAGTGTGATCCTCCTCTGAAAATACGACAACAGTATTGTAAATATTTTTTTCATTATCTCACATGCAGACACTTATAGCAGAAACATGGCTTTATTTGAATATTAGCCTTAACTGGTAGCACATGTTTTTTGTAGTGTACACAAAAAACAGAAAGAGCACGATGAGGTAGCAGCTTTTTTTGTACAGAATTTATGAAAATTATTTAAATATGTGTTTTTATTTCTGTTCTTAGACGTTGTCATCACAACATATGATACTGCATCATTGAATATGGAAAACAATGAGCACATTTGCATCAGAGAGGTTGGGTACTTGTTACTGTCTTTACATCATGATAACGGTTCACTGTGTTACGTGTACGTTATAATAAATATAAATAATGTCACAGATCAGCGCCATTGGTAATTTCTTAGTAAGATCTAACCTTTGTAACAAATTGTAACAAATTACTCACAGAAAAGCCAGCGTTATGAAACCAGAAGACGACACAGCGTGACCCAAGCAGCTCTGCAGCTCTCCTTCACATTTCAGGCTCCTGAAGGTAAAAGTTGCTGTATTTATGTCCCAACCCACATCATTCCCTCTGCATTAATGCATGATCCCCTGTTCTTCTGCTTTACATTCACTGAAACTGAGGCCTCATTGATAATATTAATTTCACTACTTCCTCAGTCCTGACACGACAAGACACCCATTAGTAACGACAGGAGAGAACTAACATAACTGTAATCATTTCTACTTATTATAAGTTACTACAGTTCCTCTTCCTAATTTTGCGTTCCTTTCACATTACATTATTTCTCATTCTTGTGTGTCATCAATAAAGCACGTTAATATTGGTGTTAGTGAGACCACATAAATGGTCTGCCTCTGTATTAGGGTGTTTTTAAAATATTTTTTAATATTTCTGAACATGTGCTAAATA
This sequence comes from Betta splendens, assembly GCF_900634795.4. NCBI lineage: Eukaryota > Metazoa > Chordata > Actinopteri > Anabantiformes > Osphronemidae > Betta > Betta splendens. Next base: position 7,970,870 of record NC_040881.3, read on the forward strand.
CAATATATGCAACTTCAGGAATTAGGCTGGACACTACCTAGTTTTAACCATCTATTGCAGATATCGAGAATATGAATTTTACTCTGTGCAGTAGTAAAGTAAGATACAGAGCAACGAATGAACAGCATCAGTTTTATCACAGATCAGCTTTGAAAAAATGTACTGACAATAATTGAAAACCCCTCTCCCCCAAAACTAATTTGCACTACATGCTATAATAAGCTTCATCAGTTGCTACAATCATTCTTCTGTGCATTAAATTAGAAAATTTATTCTGAAGGCTAAGAAACAAAAGAATGATTTAATGGTTATTTTTAAAGCATATAATGTTTTGTCTAGTGATATGTTCTGGAAATGTTCTGCTATTTCTATAACAAATTATTCACAGAAAAGCTAGAGTTATGAAACGAAGACACAGCGGGACCCAAGACACTGTGGCAGCTCTGCAGTTCTCCTTCACATTTCAGGCTTCTGAAGGTACAAGTTGCTTTATTTATGTCTTTGGTCCTTCATGTGAAACCCAACTCACATCATTACACCCACACGAATGCCTTATTATGGTCATCAGTGGATCCTTTACATTTACGTACACATTTAATGGCTTAATGTACAGGCTTTTCATCATCATGAGGAAATCACAGACAATGATTATTAAGCCATTACAGTTTTTTAGTTTGAGGCAAAACTTTTCTTGACTTTTACAACATTTTCAATAGTGATGAAGACACACTATGTTTAAAGTGTTCTAATCTGTATGCCCTACCTCAGTTTCCTCTTAATAGTCATGTGTTTTATGTTCACACTTTCTAATAACACCCTTTTTAAGACTGAACAGAAAGACCAAGACCTGAACTGGTTATAATTATGATATTAGGGTTTGTAAATTGCCTTGAGATAACGTTCTTATGATTTGGCCCTAACAAATAAAACTGAACTGAATTGAATGTCAAGTGCAGTCTTTATAAAGGAATAAAAACTTTCAGACAAATGTTCCACTGCATGTCAAGCTGTGTGGAAATCAGTACCAGCTTCTGGTCTGGTCTGGTCTGGTCTGGTCAGAACGATTTTGTATATTACAATGAAAAATAGGACAGACTAAAAAAAATGATAAACATTGCTGTGTAAGTTGTTTAGTTCCTGTTTTGTCCCGATTGTAATTGGTTTAACCTGTAGCGTGAGTATTTAAGGTTCTAGTTTGTGCCCAGTCCTTGTCGGTTCATCTTTCAAGTTCTGCTGTCCATCGTGGTTCCTGTTATTCTGTGTCAAGATGTGTTTGTTCTGTGTCTCACGGTTTGTGTTTGTTAAGCATTTGGTTTTTAGTTACCTTCCCTTTCAGCCTGCGTTAGCAGTGGTTTTTAGTTGATGTTACTCACCTGTTTGTGTTGACATTAAATCATTTCAGTTCACACATTCTTGTTTGTGGGTCATGTTTACCAGTGTGTGACTATGTTTAATAATTCTCACACTTAAACTTTTCAAATTGACTATGTCCATTTAAAGCTATTATTATTTATTGTATATATTGTTTATATGTCATATATAAGCAAGCTAAAAAGCCATAAAATAGATGTTTGAATTTGCTCACACAGAGCACACTGGGAAATGAGGCCAACAATCTACACTAGTTCCTGTAGAAAACAGAGTCTGGTCAGGCTGAGAAAACAGGTCCACAAACTTACATCTGCCTTACATCTGCCCAGGAAGCATAAGGTCTCCAGTGTGATCTGGCAGGTGTGTCCCTGAGCAAGGCACTTCATACTAGCTCCCTAAGCAATGCTGAAGCTCACTGCTCCCCCAGGGCATGGGTCATAACGTAGGAGATAACGTTTGTTGCCATGTATGTACAGCACTTGTAATGGAATAAAACTATAGACTATAGGAAAGAAGGCACAGACACAGGGTGACACAAAGTAGGACTGTAAATAACATCAGAAAATGCACAACTATCAGTCTGTATGAGCTGCTGACTTGAAGTTACTTTCATTCAACCAGAGAACAAAGAGTTTTTAGACACAGAATGACACTAGCTTCTCCCAAAAGATATTAAGACGATGTACAAGAGGCATCATTGTGAAAAAAAGTATTACACTTGCAATTGAAATGAAAATATATTTCAATCAGAATTTACCAGGACTATAAATAATTATGGGCTGTATGTAAAAAATATATGCTAAACTTTATGTTTATGCAATGAAACCCTTTTACCACCTTCTGCGTAGTCAGATTCAATGGTACACTGTGAACTGTAGCAATACTACTAATGCAAAAAGACTGAGGGCTGCTTAAAGGCTGTTAAACAGTTAATGGAACTCATAACTACTATCTATTTGGTATTTTATATATAGAGCTTTCATTCTCTTACTGTGAACTGCTGCTGGGTGAACCCATAACTTCATTGTACCTGTACAAAAAAAGTTCTATTCTAATGCTAATGTGTTTGAATGAGGAACCTGCTTTTCATTTTGTGTGGCCCACATCTTGTACGTCAACGCACCCACTTTATTTCAGTGTAAATCAGGGGTTTCTTTTTCCTGTCTTTAACATCCTCCAGGAATTTTTAACTTGTCTATGTTACCAGTGTCACATACCGACCCAAAATACATTATATGCAACTTCAACCATAAGGCTGGACACCAACTAGTTTTAACCAGTTATTGCAGATACTGTATAGAATATAGAATATGCATTTTTGCTTGGTGTAGTGAGTTAAGACAGTTCGGACAGTTCTCTGGGTCAGGTTACTGAAAATTGGGCTTTTCTCACTCACTCACTCACTCACTCACTCACTCACTCACTCACCCACCCATTCACCGATCCAGTAATCCGTGTTGTTACATTGTGCATCATTCCAGTATTCTCCATTAAAAACTAATTCTACACAGTCTTCAGCTCCACTTGCATTATTTGGCTCACGTGCTGCCCAGTAACTACAACACAAAAGCAGAACAATTAAAATTTAGATTATATTTGTATATCAGTCAAATTCTGGACATTCTAACCCTCAATAGGATTGTGTTGTTATATTAAATGTGTTAAATTTAAAACCTACTGTACTGGAAAAGTTAGTTAGAGAGGTTATGTTCAATAACACGGCAGCCTTTATCCCAGTTAAATACGGTCACCATGATCTGAAAACTCAGATATTATCTTTCACTGACTAAACTTTAAAGCTTAAGCACATTCACTTCACGTCCAGTGTTTAGTTGTTACTTTGTCAGTGTTAACAGCAATGTTGTGCAACCAGAGCTAAATGTTAAAACTCTTCTGTTACACTATTCATGTCGACTGAGCGATAGTTCAGTTAGCTGCTCTTTTACTGCCACTGACTGAGGACAATGAGTGACCACACTTATGTACCATATCAATAGAAAACATAAATATATCAACCTTAGGCTCCCCAGCAGAGTCCCATTCACCCACTTCCATGCCAACTTTGTCTGTAGGTCTGTCATTCCAATCCAGGCTTGTAATTTCGAAGCTTGCATGAAATTCTTGTTAACAGAGAAAAAATGCATAGTCAGCATAGATAAAAACAGTTTCATGCCATTGTCTACCTCTGTGGAAACAGACCTGCTCTTCAAGGCTGTTGACAATCACCAGGTCTGTCCCAAACCGCTGGCAGTAAGTTCTGCTGTCCTGCCAGGTTTTAACCGTTGATGAAATGTAATAACGACGACCAGCAAAATACGTCCAATTGAGAGCTGTTTCAAGGAGAGAAAGAAAAGACTCTTAGTCACAGGCACTTGATTTTTAGGTGTATGTAAATTTTGTTTTTCAGTTTGACACCATAGCAAACAATGCAAAACTATGAAAATGAAAGAAAATATGAAAAAGGGGCAAAATCTACCGTATGTGCCATAATGGCTACAATCAGCTTCACTGTGCAGAACCGTGTAATGTTTTCTTCTTTTCCTTCATTGCATTAAAACCATGTTATCTATGCCAGATTTACCCTTTTGGGCTCTGGAATACCAACTTTGGTACTGGTCGTTCCGGTGTGAATGGCTCGACTCAATAGACTACAAAAGAACTGTATAAGATTGAACCACATCTGTTTAGACCACACCCAAAACGGTGGGGCCCAAATTAGAACCCTAACAACTGAAACACAACATCAAACTACTTTCCATAAACTCACAAAAATTAGCATTTACCTTGAAGTTTTGTTTGAAACTGATTTGCTTCTTTCTGATTGTTGTAACTCTTTTTCATTTCCCAGTCTGAGCCTTTGGTGTCTGTGTTTAACACAAAAACAGCAAACAAACACTTTTAACATGACTGTTTCATCAAATATCTTATTAACAGTAATTATGTTCTTACACAGGACAAGCAGAATCAAGAGTCCGGCCAGAAGGAGCAGACACAGCAGACCCAGGATCAGTGCTGTAGCTATGCAGGTACGCTTCTTAACAGTGTTACTTCCCTCCAGATCTGAAATTAGAACACAACAATGCAATTGTGTAGTTTTGTAAAAGACAAATAACAAAATCCACTTGAGCAGCACTGGTCAATAGAAGAGGGGAAGAAAGAAGAAAACCTGCAGTAAAAGCAGGCTCAGGGTGGACGACCACATGGGGTAAAGAAGAAATAGTGAGGCTAAATTGTGCTGACATACAAATGAAATTCCCATAAAAGTGTCATTAGCAGAAAGTGATACAAAACACTAAAGCAGGTTGTAAAGGGAGTACACACCAGTACGTCACTTACTGTACGTAAATGGGCTTTTCATGCAAACTTGTTTGTATGACTTTATACTGTACACTTGCCTAATAACTAATTTTGGCTTAAATACAATAAAATACACAGTAGCTTTACAGGTTTGAACCAGCTGTTATTTTCCTTTACAATAACATTGAATCTGATTTTGTCAAAGGTTTACCTGAGATTGGGGCTCCAGGTTTGTTGAACTTTACAGCGTCACACACAGCTTTGTTTACATAAATATTTTCTATACTATTGCAAGACATCTGGTCATCCTTCACATCGCTATAGATTTCCTCTTCATCCACACTGGCACTCATTTTGATCTTTCTCTGAAAAGAGAAGTGTGAATTGTTCTGCTCTTTCTATTCTTGATGTGATGAAAGCTTGCTAAAAAAATACTCACAGAAAAGCCAGAGTTCTGAGACCAACCACAAGAGGACACAGCGTGTCCCAAGACACTGTGGCCCCTGCAGCTCTTCCCCACATCCACCTGAAGGGACAAGTTGCTGCATATTAATGTTTATGTCCTTTGACGTGAAACCCATCCCACATCGTTCCACCTGCACCAATGTTTTTTCCCATGGTCACTTGCTCCTCTGCATTACAATGAAACCATGATCCAAACATTTATATTTACATATAAATTTACATTTCGTGTACCTGAGAAACCATTAACAGTAATAATTTCACTACTTCCCCAGCACTGACACGACAAAGCAACCACCAGTGCTGTACTGCACTCCCACCCATAGAACTACTGTCCTGTTGCATGGTAACTTAAAAGTGGAAGGTGGACCTATCTGGGTAGAACCCATCACATCCTTGTACATAGGATTTCTGGACTGGGGACTTGCTTGCTCTTTGCTTTGGTCACTTTAGGCTACTACCAGACGCTTCTTTATACCAGTGCTCATTACCTGAAACAGCAGGTTTAGTGTTTGTCTCTAAAGTGTTGAGCGTGTGATCTGACAACACCATGATGTTTGCTTATATTTCCTATTCAAATTGATCAGGAAACTTCTGAAAAGTGCTTTTTAAAGTGCAGCTTTGTTCTGTGTCACACTATTTTAATTATTCAATTCAATTCAATTTTATTTATATAGCGCCAAATCACAACAAAGTTATCTCAAATCACTTTACAAAGTAAGGTTTAAGACCTCACACAGCTAAACCCAACTAAACCCAACTAAACCCACATACAGCAAGCATTTAATTATCTTATTTTGAGGGCTGGTGTGATGAAGAATTTTAGTTTGCCTCTAATCTTAACCCTAAAAAAGTAAAGGGTGCTGCTTGTATTGCTGTTAAACAGGATGAAGAAAACATCTGGTCATTGATTCAAAAGTTTGATTGTTTTGGTGAATAAAAACCAACAAAGTAAGACGTTTGCTGAGTCCACATAACTGACTGATAACACTGACTCAACAACAAAACATGGTCGACCATAGAGTTTTGTGGACAATGACGTTTGTTTGACTTCTTCTACTGAATGTTTGTGGTTTAGTAAATAACTGGACACTGAACCTTATCTATAGTCTCTGAAAGCTCACTGATGACCAGGTAGAGTCAAAGGGAACAAACTGTAAAAAAACTTCCTGTTTTTCTGCTCTTCCTCTTTTTTACAACATCAATAGTCTCAGTATTCGACCTCTGTTAGAAAATAAATACAAGTGTTATAATAGGTTAAAAGGCTGCTTTTTACTGTAATACTTGTGAAAGGGCAGAGAAACGAATATCTGGGTCTTTGATGACTGATAGTTATTAGAGACATAATGTCTGCACATCTCCACCCTGAGTCTGGCATCAACCCGAGCGTTTGCTCTGATCAGGACAAGATAGTGGACATCTATGTCAGCACGGAGAGCCTCCGAGTGTTTGACAACCCCTGGATGGAAAGCAAGTCTGCAAATGTGTCAGTGGCTCAGCACCCAGGTACAGCAGTGTGTGAGTTTGGGTTTTAATGTGCTACTCTAGCTTCAAAAGATGATTAATGTTACTGCGTTTTATGAATTGAAGCTACGTGTATTGTAGTCTTACTGTAACATATAACAGTATCCTAACTCTCATTATGCTGATGTTTTTCTGTTAAAGTGCCTATGGTCTATGAAAGTTCAGTAAACAGACGTCATATCAGAATGGATTCAGTGTTTCTGATTGTGCTTTGTCTTTGCCTTCTCATTGGAATAATTTGCCTCGGAGTTCAAAGTGAGTTTTACCAAAAAATATGGATACCTTACAATTTATGTAATAAAATACATAACACTCACCTTTCTGTTTTCTTTGCTCTAATGCAGAAAACATAGAACAGAAGCAGCTACTGGCAGCTAATGCTGAGTTACAAAAGAACAACACTATACTAAGAGAGGTCGTGTGCAAACTGCCATGTTGTAAGTTAAACAATAATAAATTAATCATATTTTTACAAACCATTATCTCTATATTTGAGATATATTACCAATAAAAATGAGACAAAGCACTGGGAATACGCTAATTTAAATGTCTCTTGTTCCTATTTCCAATAGGTAAATGCAGGAAGCAAGATACGTGTGAAGCCAATTAATAAACTGTTGACATAAATCAAGTAGGGGTTGAAAGGACAACAATGACCACGGAACAGTACGTAGCACTATATGTCAGATGCAAAGTCATTACAGGATTTGTGTTTAATGTACACACACACACACACATACACACACACACACACACACACACACACACACACACACACACACACACATAACGATTCAAATTTACTTCGTCTTTGCAGGTCTCAAAACCTCAAACTTTGCCTGCCAAGATACAAAAGCTTAATAAAAGACAAGAGGAAAACCAAAATGTGATCTCTCAACCTAATGCATGTTTTTGGACCGTGGGAGGAAGCTGGAGAACCCGGAGAGAGCACAGAAAGGCAACTGGGCCGGTCCGGGAATCGAACCCTGCCCTTATCGCTACTGCGCCACCGTGCCGCCCCCGCATCAAGGACCCAGTCTTCCTATTAACACTTTTGATAAATAATGATTCTGCAGACGTAAAGAATGGCAAAATACGAAACAGATTTGGCAACATGTACCTATATTTTACGGCTACAGCATTATTAGCAAATATGATTTTTTTTCTTTTAAGATAGGCGCGTTTGATTTACTGTTGTCTGTTTTATGTCTATCAGTGAATGTCGGTTGTAAACAAGATAACTTTTCTGTGTATTGTAATAAAGTTAAACAACACCATAAACTTCATCTTCCATATGATCAGCAGAACATGTTATTGTCTTGTGCCTCCGCTCGGCACCGGTGTGTGGAGATAATATAGTGCCGTACGGAGGTGCCGCGGCTCGGCGCGCATTGATACAAAGTGACGCGCCTCTGCTGATGCCACTTCCTTCTTTCCAGACAGGCTGTCTGCCGGCATTTTCTATTTCTTTCCCTTGTTCCGCCTCCAGCTCTTACGTTCATCTGTTTTGCTGACTTGCTTAAGGGATTCGGACGTAATCAGTGCTATTCACAGCGGTGTGCTGCACAATGCCCGGGTTTTCAGACAGAGATCGCGGCAGAGATAGAGGGTAAGTCAAGGGTCAGCTCTCGCTTCCTAGACGTTAGCCAAGACGAGGAGCTTAGCTTTAGCATACGGGTGTTACCCGTTTGTGTTATAGCTGAATAGATACGTGTAGGTAGTTGCTGGTTTGTGTCATATCGCCCGTGTGTGTTTCATACTATTTGAAGCTGTTCGTCTTCTCAGCTGTCCCGTTATTTATGTATCTGTAATTATGTGTAGTTGGCGTAAAATGGTAGCTAACGACTCTGTCGGTGGTCTGACAAGCTGGCTGTTTGTTATTGGGCTCTGACGCAGCAGAGCCGCTGTCTTGTCCTGCGGACTCAAGTCACTGTTTGTCACTGTCACATTTATTTTGACCCGGCGTGTTTTGCATTGGATGTGTGTGATAACAAACTCCTTTTACCGGCCGTTTTGTTATGAGTATATTGAGTCACGACTCGCGTCAAATTCGGGTCATTAACTTGAACAGTTTATTGGTGTGTTGTAACTTTACCGAGCTGTGTATTAAGTAACGCGACATAAATAGGTAATTGCTAGAAATGAAGTGAAATTCGGTGCTGGAAAACAGGGAAAGTATGCTTGTCAGGCATCTGACATCAAAATGTGTTGTTGAGAGTATATTCCTAAAACTTGTAAATTGTATCCCATTCCTTACTACAGGTATGGCGGAGGGCCCCCTCGTTTTGGTGGAGGTGGTGGTGGAGGCAATAGAGGTGGGCCTCCTGTTGGAAAGTTTGGCAATCCGGGTGAGAGGCTGCGGAAGAAGCACTGGAACCTTGATGAGCTTCCAAAGTTTCAAAAGAACTTCTACCAGGAGCACCCAGATGTGACCCATAGGCCACTTGTAAGAGCTTCCTGTAGTGGTTTAAGAGCAGAATAAAAACTATGTTTAAAAGCAAATATGCCCTGGTTGTCACTTGTTTACTTGTAAATCTTTCGATTGCAGCAAGACGTTGAGCAGTACAGAAGAAGCAAAGAAGTTACGGTTAAAGGCAGAGATTGCCCTAAACCAATTGTAAAGTTCCATGAAGCTGCTTTTCCAAGTGAGTAGAAGTCCATCTTCTATGACCTACATAGGTCTGTCCCCAGCCCATCGTCTGCAATATTATAAACATTTTAGCATATTGTAACAATTGACCTTGCATATCATTTCTTCAGGTTATGTCATGGATGTTATAGTAAAACAGAACTGGACTGAACCAACTCCCATTCAGTCTCAGGGGTGGCCAGTTGCCCTCAGTGGAAAAGACATGGTTGGCATTGCTCAAACTGGTTCTGGCAAAACCCTTGCAGTAAGTAAAGTATTATATTAGATAAAAAGATAAAATTTTACTACCTCCATCTTGTAAAATTTTTCTCAATGACTCTGTGCTCTTAGACATGGTAACAGTTTAGGACTATTTGTAGTATTGTTTTATGTAGGGGATCTTGGCTGCATCCCCTACATAACATCACATTTTTGTAGTATGACCTATATAGAACAAAAATTTTATAGAACTGACTTTCCTGCAATATCTGGCACCTTGTGGGTATAGACCACTGTTGGATTGCTTTCTGGAAACAGATTTATTGTTGTGCATTGGGAGATAATATTACTTGTTCAGCACCTTTATATATATATTTATTTATTTATTTATATATATATATATATATATATATATATATATATATATATATATATATATATATATATATATATATATATATATATATATATATATATATATATATATATATATATATATAATTTTTTTTTTTTTTTTTTTTTCTTTTTCAAGTACCTCCTGCCTGCAATTGTGCACATCCAACATCAGCCATTCTTGGAGCATGGAGATGGACCTATTGTAAGTATGCTTAAAATGATTCTGTTTTGTTTTGTCATTCGTGTTTTTTTTTTCTACCAAATTAGATAAAGATGAAACTAGTAGAGCTCTTGTTATTGCATATCTCTTGTGCTTTAATTGACAGTATGATGATGATATACATCAGTGGTTTATTGCAGAAGGTGCACTGTTAAATTCTTTAAGGTCACTGTATGTTATATCATGCTGCTGCAAAGCAAACAATACTACGCTATTGCACATGGACATTTGTTGTCCTCCTCTACAGTGACTGTTGATCAATGAGCTAATTGCAGCTATTTGATTACTTTTTTACATATGTGTTTACATATTTCATTTATTTAATTACTCTTTTAGTGCTTGGTGCTGGCGCCAACTCGTGAGCTAGCTCAGCAGGTGCAACAAGTAGCTGCTGAATATGGCAGAGCCTCCCGTCTCAAGACTACATGTATTTATGGTGGAGCACCCAAAGGACCTCAAATCAGGGACCTTGAAAGAGGTATTTTGATATTTACAATAAAATGTTGCTGTAATCCTACATTTTACTTTTCCAGGTTTTGCACTTTTATGTATGTATATGAGAATTATTGATATTTATTGTTATAATTTTTTTTCTTTTAATTTCTTTTTCCTTTTAATTTCAGGTGTTGAGATATGCATCGCTACACCAGGTCGTCTTATTGACTTCCTGGAGTGTGGAAAAACCAACTTGCGCCGTTGCACTTATCTGGTCTTAGATGAAGCTGACCGCATGCTGGACATGGGTTTTGAACCACAGATCCGCAAGATAGTTGAACAAATTCGGGTACTTTTTTCCACTCCGGCAAACATTTTGCATTATTCGGATTATGCTAGGAAAAGTTTGAAAACGCCCCAGCTTGCAAACAGTGGTACTTATGGCACCTGTTACAAATGCTTTAACTGGATGCGGATAAAACATTTTTCTTGTCTTTATTTTTTAGCCAGACCGTCAGACCCTAATGTGGAGCGCCACCTGGCCCAAAGAAGTTCGCCAGCTGGCTGAGGACTTCCTGAAGGACTATGTTCAGATCAACATCGGGGCACTGCAGCTCAGTGCCAATCACAACATCCTGCAGATAGTTGATGTTTGTAATGACATGGAGAAGGAGGACAAGTAAGCAGATAATGTGCAGATTTTTTCTGTATTAGTTGAAATGATCTAAGTTTGTCTAAAACTTTCTGTTCTGTTTAACAGACTAATTCGTTTGTTGGAAGAAATAATGAGTGAAAAGGAAAATAAGACAATTATTTTTGTGGAAACCAAAAGGCGATGTGACGAACTTACTAGAAGAATGAGACGAGATGGGTATGGATCTAATGTCCATTCAAAGAACGTGTTTTCCTTTATATGAAATCACAGTTACCATGCCATAGCTAGAAGTTTGATTCATATCATTCATCTGTCTCAGGTGGCCAGCAATGGGAATTCATGGAGACAAGAGCCAACAGGAGAGGGATTGGGTTCTTAATGGTAAGATTTAATGATACTCATTGTTATTTAGTTCTTATATATTTTTGCGACATGCTGTCTTGTATTATAATCAAATTCTGTGTCTTTACAGAGTTTAGATATGGCAAGGCTCCAATCCTCATCGCTACAGATGTGGCCTCCCGTGGCTTAGGTGAGTATTCCACTACATAGCACCACAGTCTAATCAGTGTTACACTTATTTTAAAGAAAGTGGTTTTGCTTTCTTTAACTGTTCTATGCATTTTCTGAGTTTTTCTCACCTTAAGGTGCAGTCTTTGTGGCAGGCGCTAGGCATGACAGTCCCAGGCCTCGAGAGGGAGAAGGATGACATATTGGGAATGCTCAACTGGCTTGCCACCCAGTGGGCCTAGAGAGGTGAAAGCTCTTGTGTGCCAGTGATCTTCAAAAGGCTCTGTGGCTAAGCCTTTGTCTCTGATATGTTCCCACATCTGTTCTCTATCCATGGATTTCACCTGACAGATGCCATCCAGCTGTTTCCAACTCAAACAAAAAAATGATGCTTGATGCTGTGACTTTTGCGTTGCATGCCGTTGTGTTAAAGAGCGCTCTATTGCAAGTCACTTGTTTGAGATTTGGAACAATTGTTACCTTCGGAGCTTGTATCACATAGCATGGGTGCTTGTGAGTCTGTTTAAGCTTTCAGTTGTTTTCTTTTCCCGTCAAAGTGCTGGATTCTTTTAAATGGAGAGAGCAGTTTTAAATATTGTTTCTGAAAATTGATGAGACCTGGCACATGCGTTTAGGGGGTTTTGGGAACACCTAGTGAAAGGAGAGAGAGAAAGCTCAAACCAAAGTTCCTCCCTCGCCTGCGTTTTATAGTCATGTCGAGACCTGCCAACGAGAGACATTTTCTCAAGTGAACACTGGCTTCTTGGAAGATCTTGCCTTGATGAGACTGAAGTGGGTGGGGGGATGGTCTGTGCTTGCTGAGGGGTCCCACGCGGTTCAATGCTTGGGCCTTTTTCACTTTTTTTCAAGGGGCCCCTGTTTAAATTGATACTTGGTCTATTTTGTCTTGGCAAGACATGCAGTGTGGCCTTTTAATATCAAGCTTCTTCTGAGAGTGTACTGGGAAAAACGTACCTGCAAAAATGTACTAGTCAATGTTCCTTTATTGGCACATGAGGAGGCCCTAGTGCATATCGTGGCCCAACTGCGTAGAAGCTCCTGGATGTCACTTGACAATTTGTGGGGGATTTCGCTGCATTGGGAAAGGACTAGTGAATGCATACTCCTTTATGGTAAGATTTAAATCCATGTGTTCTCCCTTGGTAAAAAAGGGGAGAGTGATGTGTTTTGTTTTGGTTATTGTAATCAACTGGAGTGTGCATCGTTTCTCTCTTCCCACAGTAGTATTCCCATGGAGTAGATACAAGCACAATATTATGATGTTCTAACTGATTTCCTCAACAGCATAATGACCAATTTCTCCCTCCAGGCTTGGCAGTTGCTAACTTTTTCCTTTGATCTGGCTGTTGTGGTGTGCAAAATCCTGTGTGGCCTCCGTGTTTTGTTTTGCCACACTGCAACACTTTCACAGATGTGGAGGATGTGAAATTTGTCATCAATTATGACTACCCTAACTCCTCCGAGGATTATATCCACCGCATTGGACGCACAGCCCGAAGTCAAAAAACGGGCACAGCCTACACCTTCTTCACGCCCAATAACATGAAACAAGCCAGTGACCTGATCTCTGTGCTTCGTGAGGCCAACCAGGCCATAAATCCCAAGCTGATTCAAATGGCAGAGGACAGAGGAGGTAAAATTTGTTTATGTAAATTTATTAGATATAGTGTGTCATTGGGCAAGACACTAGCTCCTCCGTTGACCCCATGTGTGACAGCCTATTTCAAATTGTGATTTAATACACCTGATTTAAAGACACCTACATGTAGTGGGAACTGTAACCGAGGTAGCAGCTCATTTCTGCAGATTGTCTTGACATGCCATATCTCTCTCTCTCTGGCTGTCACTCTCAACTCCAAACATAGACATTTCATTCCAGATCAGCTGCCATAGTGTGACAACACTATAATGAGCACATTTATGGTTTACTTGAAACCTGTTGTTACATTAATAAACAAAGTTATTGACTACTCTATATGTGGCTGATCACATCAGTGTCACTTGGCATTACTGTCTTATTGTTGTAATTTGTTGACTGTACTTACGTCTCTTGCCTTTTTTCCCACTTCTGTCTTGGACTCATCCAGGTCGTGGAAGGGGGGGAAGAGGTGGCTACAAGGACGACCGTCGTGATAGGTATTCCGGGGGTGGGAGGAGCAGCTTTGGCGGCGGTAGCTACAGGGACAGGGACGGTGATAGGGGGTTTGGCAGTGGGCCAAAGAGTGCCTTTGGTGGCAGTAAGGCCCAAAATGGTGGCAATTATGGTGGCAATAGTGGTAGCTCTACTGGTAACTATGGCAACAACAGCTACACCAACAGCAATGGACAGGGTAATTTTGGTGCACCGGCAAACCAGGTGGGTGCCTTTGGTAACCAAAGCTTCCAAGGCCCCCCTCAGTTTGGGGCCATGCAGAGGGCCTCTCAGAATGGCATGAACCACCCACCATTCCCTTTTAACTCCCAGCCACCTCCACCACAGGCCCAACAGCCGCCACCTCCACCACCAATGGTGCCCTACCCCATGCCACCACCTTTTCCTCAGTAGAGGTGATTACGCACAATATATTGAACCAACGTGATTTTTGTTTAGTCTTGAAATCTTACAGTATGAGTGTTATTATTAAAATGATTATAACCTTTTATTATTTGTACTGTTTAACTTGTTTTGCTTACAGCAGGGTTGGAATTACTCAGTAAACCCAGAGCATTCATTGGAGTCGTAGAGATGTCTCCTATAGTGCAGCACTTTTTGTTTTTTTGTTGCACTTTTTGTGCTGCACCTTTCCTTGACTGTTGTTACATTCCTGGGTAATTTATTTTTACTAGGTAATGCCATGTTTTCAGTTTGTGTTATGTTTAAAGTAATGTTATTGAAGACCTTGTATAAAGGGTGTGTGGCCCTTTTAAAAATAAAAAAAAATTCAGAAAGAAAGTATGTCTGTGTGTGTGTTTGGGTCTGAGCAAGCGGTGATGTTTATAATCTTTAGATGTCTCTCAAATGCTGAGCATAGTTTACTTAGCATAGTTTTATTTACTAGCTGCCTGATATGTTATAGAAGTTTTAAAGGTAGACAGATGATAGCGACTGTTAGTGTTGACTACAACCATTGAGTTAAAAAATAAGCTATATTTACCTTCTTGACAATATTTTTAAGCTTTTATGTAACATTACAGTAATGAGTGTTGAAATAGCTTTTTTGCTACAAATGTGTCGGGGTAAAAATGTAAGCGCACCTATCACGTGATGCATAACCCGGATGTGAAAACAACAACTTCCGGATTAGGTATCAAGCGTGTGTTCGGTGTAAATGAAACGTCCGGTGCGCATCTTTCCGTGGTATGTGTGTACAGGAGAGAAGGAAAATATTTCAGGCAAGATTTTTTATAATAGTTACAGGCGCTTTAACGTGTATAGTCTTAGCCAAGACGGCTAATGCATGCTGTCAGTAATTAAGCGCTCGTCAGGTTTACATTATAGTTCATGGTGTTTATGAAAGCAGTTTTTTTACTCATGACGATCCAACTGTACAATAGTAAATCTTCGGACTTTTGCACTAGTTTGCCTCACTTGTCCAGTTTCCCATCATGTTAACTTACTGCGTCAGAACCGCCCTGTCAAGGCGTGCGTTCACGTGTAAAACATCACTGGCCCAACAACACAGCAGAGGACGCTGCAGCGCATCATCAAGTGAGACAGATCCGGTCGGGACTTTACTGCAGCTCTGCGTGGACAGATACTACGTATCACCTGGTGAGAGCAACAGAGAGCGGCTGCAGCGCGGCGTGAGCTGCAGGTATGGACCTCTGGGCATGGAGCTGAGGAGGAACCTGCTGGAGCAGTGGTGGCACTCTGTGACCAACTCCAGAACGCAGGTGTTTGGGATAAACACGCTGAGCAGCAGCAACGGAGAGCGTGATGGACTCGGACAACTGAGGATTGTGGAATCTGAATATTTAAAACAAATACTTGAGCAGCCAGAGCTGAGGAAGGAGCAGCTCATCCAGAAGGTACAGATGTACCTCCAGAGGTCCCCGGTTGTGAGAAACAACTTACTTCATGGTAAACTGCTGCACATCACCTTTCTTGTCTTTATGGGCAAGAAGTGACTAGATAGTGATGGTTATTATATACCTTGTAGTACTTATTATAGCATGTGTTTGGTCTGTGGTAGCAGGGTAACATACTTTAACCAGCATGTGGTTATAGTAATATTTAGAGATATGGGCCCTCAGTGTATTAGGGGCCTTTCTTGAATAAACCAAAAAATAAAAAGCAGACGTTATGTATTTCATTCACACACATTTTGCCACACAGTCCATGATGACTACTCACTTGTTCTCAGGTGCCCTGGAGCAGTTTGTGCCCTCACTGGAGATGGTGAACAGGAAGCTGCCTTTTGGCCTGGCTGAGACTGCTCTGTGTTTCCAGCCCTCAGGTGGCTCTGGTTGGTGAGGGTCTCATCTATTCTCTGTCGCATCTAAATGTCTTTGCCTGTGTGTGAGTGAATATGTTTTCTCAATGATTTGGAGTAATTGGAATAAAGATTAGGTGGTGGCTGCTGGATGGAATGAACTCCTGTATCAAGTGTACAGTTGAAATGTCCCGTTTAAATAGAAATGACGATAAAGCAATGTTTGGGGTCACGAGTTGCAACATATTTGCCCTTTTTGCACCAGCACAGCCGAGGTAACCCAGACGTCTTTGGTGTGGTTCTGTTCTCCTCGCACATCTTCTCAGTGGTTGGATCACTGGACGCGACAGAGGCTTAAATGGTGGAGGAAAGTGAGTAAGATGGGAGCTGTGACTCCCAAAATATACAAGTGTAGTAGGTAAAATTGTTAAATTATGTTTACTAGTTCTACTTTTTTGAGACTTTTATGTACAGTTATGTTGTTCCTTCTTTAGTCCAATCCACTTTCAACCAGTGTGTATATATAAGTGTCTGTTCAGTGGAAACGTGCATCATATGGTTTTCCGTTTTTTTTGAAACACACTTTTCTTCATTCAAAGCTGTTTTGAAAAAAAAGGGGAAAACACTAAGCAAGAGCATCATCAAGTCTACATTATAGCTTAGAAACATACATAATTTATTTCTTCTACCTTTGTGTCCTTTTCCAGTTTGCTCTGTCCCCATCTGACTTTAGCAGCAGTGATGTCCCAGAGGAGGAACTTGAAGAGGCAACATCTCGTGGTGTGAGAATCAGCTACAGCTTCCCGTGGGGACAGGAGCCCTTGGAGACGCTGTGGAGCCGAGGAGACACAGAGCTGCTGCTGATGCACAAAGGAGCCCGGTCAAAACTACAAGTCGGTGCTTCTTCTATTTAGTTTATTAAAGTAGACATTATCATATGTGACTAAAACCTATTTTGTTTGGTTTGTGTTGAGGCTTTTATAATATATATTTCAAACAATTATACAATCTACTATTAAGGTTTAGTGTTGCATTTTCTCTTAAATATGTTTCAGTGTCGAGATGGACGCAAGTCAGTTCCTCATGTTGTCTCCATAACTGGGAACATGGATCGTGGTTTGTTGGCCTTTCTGTCCAGCTCACTACAGCATCAAAAGAGAGAAGACAGCAAGCAGAGGCTGAAGCACAGAAAGGTGATCATGTAGAACAACTTTTTTACATTTTTATGACTTGATTGATTTACACTGACAGGTTTTGACATTTCTTCTACTTTGAGGTTTTGAAGTTGCATCCAGTGTTGGCTCCTGTTAAAGTGGCTTTAGACATTGGCAGAGGAGCCACTATGGAGCTGAGACAAGTAAGACAAAAAAATGTGCTGTATTGATTATTTTTATTTACAAAAAAAGTGATTTAAACATCTTAAAGGCGACTGAAGAACAAATGTATTTCTGCAGGTTTGTGAAGGGCTACTGCAAGAGTTTATGGAGGCTAAGATCTCTGCCTGGCCTGGATATCTTGAAACAATGTCAACATCATTGGAGCAGCTCAATACAAAGTAAGGTCATATTTATTTAACAATGTTGATTAGCAGTGGTTTTCTTACTGGGGCCTGACGTCTGTCTCTGCATTAATGCATCGTAGGTACGATGAAATGGGAGTACTTTTCACTGTGGTGATCAGTGAAAACACGTTGGAGAGTGGCCTCCTTCAAGTGCGCAGCAGAGACACAACCATCAAGGAGACCATGCACATCTCTGAAATCAAGAATTTTCTCTCCAAATATATTTCGGCTGCTGGTAACATCTGAATGGCTGTGATGTCTGAGCTGCCTCAGTTTAATATCCAAATCAAGTCCTCTAACCTCTTCTCTCCACTCTGTGTAACACAAGTCATCCTTGTTATTAAGTCTTTTATAAATGTTTTGTTACTCTTTGCGTATTGGTGCTTGAACGGAAAGAAGATTGTGGTTTGTTTCGTTCAGTTTGTCTAATACAATATACAGAATTTAAGTTGTTTAATATCACTCGAGTGTATGTACCTAATAAAGTGGTGAGTTTAGTATTGAATTGTCTTTCATTGACCCTTTTAAAGACCAATAGAAATACATGTTAACTGGATGTCCATTATACAGCTCTTAATGAACGTTTGATCAAGTTTTTAATGTGTTAAATGTGTTTTGCTAGGGAAACTTGTAAGTTGTCAGGCGTCAGATGATACTAGGGCTCTTGAGGTTCTCAAATCTCGCGAGGTTTAGATGTAGCCGTAGCGCCTCCCTATGCGAGCATTGGTTCGGGCTCTGACTGAGCATGTGTATGTGCCGCTTAGCCGTTAGCATATAGAGATGGCCTTAGAGAAGCAGAACGAAGCTAAAGTTTCCCCCATGGACGAAAATAAGGAAAATCAACCGGATGGAGGAATTGGCCTGGAAAGTATCCTTCAAAGCAACAAATGCACAGTGGTAGTTTTGTTTTTCCGCACGGGAATCTGTGAGGCTCAGTAGCTAACGTTAGCACTCTAGCTAGCTCGGTTAGAGAATGATGATAGCTTGAGTTAGGCTACGTGTCACTGAAGCAGGCTACCAGTGTAAGACATGAAAGAAGAGTTACCTATACTGCCACATAACATAAAAATACGCAACGAAGAATGAAAGTTGCCATGTTATTGTATGTCACTGTTTTTGTCGCTCTGGCGTCTTTAGCAGATACATTAACTGAAGATTAAGCATCGACAGTGTTAACGTTGCCGTAACCTTTACACTCAGTCAGTCCGTAACGTTACTCTCATTGCTGAATGAATGACATCTGTTCCCCTGGAGCCGCGTGTATGTGATCCTGTAGATTAAGTTGTTCCCTAACTAGAAACCTCAGTCTTGCAAGTCATTAAGGAGTCTCAGCAGCAACATGGCCTCAGGCACGGAGACTACCAGAGATACAGGTGAGTAAAGGCCAGTCTGCATGACCTCTGCAGCTGCACTAACTTCACCCAATCTATGCTAGGTCTACGCTACAGAAGTGTTCTTTATTACTAAAACCTAGCTGTGAACTGCCATTTTCTGTACATATTCCAATATGTATGCATGTTTGCTTTGTAAGAAGAGAATAACTGCTGCCATATGGTTCACATGCTGCTGCCTGTGAACAAAGCTCATTGGTCCTTATGGAGTGAAATACTGTTATATACAATCATGGGCTCCTTTATTAGGTACTGTGACTAAACAATTTACCACTGTACCCTTCTGCTTTATATGACACTTCCATAAAGGTTTGCACCAACCCCAGTGTAATACATGAGTGAGGAAGAACATTTGAAATGTGACCGCAAATTATAAATTTAACAAACTGTGTAATAGTAGTAAAACCTCTCTTATAGTGTAATGACATTTGTAATTACTGTTACAGAAATGGCAATAATTATCAGGAGGCATCGGTCAAAAGAATCAACTTGTGTTTATTCAGATTCAGACAGTTTTTATAAACATTTTTGTGTCACGTATTCCAGGGGCTACTGCTCTCGTAGGCTGCGTCGTCTGCGCAAGACTCTTGGCTTTAGGATGGGAAACCGACACAAGTTCATTGGGAAGAAAGTGACTGTTGAAATGGTTTCTGACAGCAGGTAGGAGAAATAGTACCATAGTCTGAATTGGACAATCAGGATGTATGTTAATGTGTAATTTTTGTTACATTAGTATTAGTTTGGTGCACAACCCCTGTATTTTATACAGGATATCACGTACACGTTTCAAAAAGCCAATGCCGTCTCGCTCTTCAGGTATCTATTGGTGGTGCTGATGGAAGCGGAGCGTGCATGGAGCTACGCCATGCAGCTGAAGCAGGAGGCCAATACAGAGCCACGTAAGCGCTTCCACCTGCTGGCAAGGTTACGCAAGGCTGCCAAGCACAGTGAGAAGCTGGAGAAGCTGTGTGAGAGCCCCCGTGTTGATGCCAAGACCAAACTTGAGGCACAGGTACCATCTTTTGACTTTCTTTATTTTTTTTCTTTTATAATTCGAGGACATAATCTTTTAAGAACTAACTATTTGATTCTAGGCATACACTGCATACCTGACTGGCATGGTGGAGTTTGAGCTGCAGGAGTGGAAGCGTGCTATGGAAGCATTCAACAAGTGCAAGTCAGTTTTTATTTATCACTGCAGCTTTCTTAGTTTGGCTAACTAAAGCTTTGGGGATAACAGAGTCATGACTCTACATATTCATCAGATAAGCTGCCTGAGAAAACACAAATGTTTGAGTGAGTCAGTTCAAACCTGAGTCATGGACATTACTAGCTCTCTTAAGTTATGGACCACTGGGTCAAGGTTAAATACACCTGTTAAGCTTAGAGTGAGCCAGTGGGCTTTCCTTTTCAATTGTTGTCATTGCTCAGCAATGGCAGAAAATAAGTCATGTCTTGTAGTTACACATCAAGTCCAGACAAACTATTTCCCAAATGAGAACTCTTCTGACCGTTACCTTGCTGCATGGGTCAACTCTGGACATAATCAGATAATTCCAATAATTCAGGCAGTGTGATGTGCGTTAGCTTAAACTGTTTTTGTCATTTGTTTTTGTTTTGTAAGAATTTGAGAAATAAACACTTCCCAATTTTTCACTTGCCTTGTCAGAACCATCTACGAAAAACTAGCCAGTGCGTTTACAGAGGATCTGGCAGTTCTGTACCGCCAACGCGTGGATGAGATATCACCCAACATCCGTTACTGTGCTTACAATATTGGTGAATAAAACGCAATCACACACATTGGTGGAGAAAACCAACATCATTGACATTTAAACTCTTAGAAAAGGTTTTCCTGCACCCACACAATATTTAACTACATTTATTGTTTTCTGTTTGATTGCAGATGACCCGAATGCTATTAAGGACTTGATGCAGATGAGACTGACTGGTGGAGGAGGCGGCATGATGGCTGAAAAACTTGAGGTAAACAGCAGCTGGACTTGATTTGTATTGTCATTCATTATATGTATTGTTCATGCATCATGGGGTGTTAAAGTGGTCTAAAAATCTCGTGAAAAGAACTTCAAAAATGATTTGTTGATGAAGCTCACACCATGGCCATTGAGGATCAAAAATGTACATTTCTGTGTTTTTGTGTCCTTAGTCCTTGATCACTCAGGCAAGAACTAAGCAGGCAGCCACCATGAGTGAAGTGGAGTGGCGAGGACGAACCGTGCCTGTCAAGATAGACAAGGCCCGCATCTTCCTGCTGGGCCTGGCAGACAATGAGGCTGCCATTGCTCAGGCAAGTACTTCCTAGAGTTAACTTACCCTCGGTGTTAAAACCTTGTTGTGAATAACGCAGTTCACCGTTACATGGCAGTATTTGTCTTGTATGTCCAGCCAACATCATTGCTATTACTGTTCAACTCAGTAATAGCACTGGGCTACAGTGTAGCCTGTAGAGTTTATGACAAAAGACAACCTGTTTGTCAGAAAGAAGGAAACTTTTGTAACAGTGAAAGCAGTTCTTTTAATGTTCAGTAGGTGACTCTCTCCCCTTCACGTCCCCTCAGGGTCAACTCAGCTCTTTCCCCTTGTTTCTTGCGCTCAAAGGCTTAGCACAGCCTACAGACACACCTGTCTCACTCGTCACACCCACCGCCACTCAGGTCTCTGGCATGCAGTCATTCTCATCGCCCAACTGCATTCTGTGCATTTTAGCCCAAACACAAACACAGACCACACCTCGCAAGTCTGTGGTCTGATAAGTATTGCCCCCTTTTTTTGGTTGTTAGTGGACTGGAGAAAATGCTAGTATTATAGGGTGGTTTTAAACTGAGGGAGACCGCGATGGCTGGGAATAGGAACAACTATTTTAATGTTTAAAGGTTTGCTATTGTAAAGCACGGCAAGCTTGAATACCACTTGTTGTAGTTAGTCAAATATGTCCTATAAACACCCTACACTTCCAGTGTGTTGCACCTGGTCCTAAGGTTTGGGTTTTTAGAGACAGGAAGTGTTCATTTTGCCATTATCCTTTGTTATAGAGCATCATCAACTCCTCCCTTTAGCAGTTTGCTAGTTTAAAGTGGAAAATGCTCAACAAGTTAAGCTGGTTGTACTAGGTGTTGCCAGGGTGTCAGCGTTTGTGTGTGGCACTAAATGCCCTCAGTCTTCTGGGTAGATGAGGGCATTTTCATGATCCATCTATTATAAATAATCACCTATAGGATTTTTGTTTCTCCATTCTCCTATCTAAAGCGATACTTGAGCCTTTGCACACTAAGATGGTATAGTGTCAACATTAACCAGAAACTGGTTGATGTCTGCGGTGGAGGTGAAGAACAGTCCTGTCATTTACAAGTGTCTGATGAGTTACTGCAGAAGTGTACCAGCAACATACCTATGTCTCTATCCCCATTCACCACAGTCACATTCCTGCTTTCACAACTGCTCTTGATACCAAACTACTACTACTTTAAAGTGCATGAAATATTTGTGCTTCCTTGAATGTGGCTTCAGGTCAAAGGTGTTTTTCAGAGCGTGTCTGTGTTCTAGCAGTTTCTTGATTTATTAAAAGTTTATACAAGTACTAGTATAATCAGTCAAACTGAACTGAGATTCATTCTTCTGGTCTTCTCCTATTAGTCTGCTTTATGTTGAAGCATAAACTTAAAAGATTACACATTTTAGTTTCACAAATGAGAACAGCTCCAAAAAATAAGGACTAATGTGTCATCCCAGTAATAATTGTACAGACTTTCTCTTTACAATAAATCCATTCCTCTATTCCTTTTCATACTGTCATCTTACAGCTTTTACACTGTATGCACTGTATGGTGTGCTAATCTCTGTGGGTGGTCGTGTTGTGCAGGCAGCTAACGAGGACACCAAAGAGCATCTGTATGAGACCCTGCTGGCCGAGTGCAGAGACACTATCCAGGCTGTGAGAGAGGAAATCAAAACCGAGGCGGTAAGATGCACTACAGGAGAGAGATTCGGGGGAGGGAGGCAAGGAATGTGGAAAATGTTCTTCTTTGTATTTAAATATTATTTTGTCCCTGTAGAAGCAGCGGGAGAGGAGCTCTGACGCTGACAGCGGGAAGGTGTCTAACCTGCAGTTTCTGCACAGGTATAAGAAAATACTCAAATGCCAACATCACATTTCATGGTTGATGCACAGACTAAGTGATCATTCTCTAGCACTTTCCTTATAATCATATATTATGATTCACTTCAAAGTACGAAACTTTCTTTCCTTCCAGTTACCTGACCTACATCAAACTATGTACACTAGTGAAGAGGAATGAGAGCATGGCCCGTACCCTGCAGGCAAAGCTCAAGGAACCAGAATCTGACGAGAAGAGGGGACCCCGTCCACAAGACCTCATCCGCCTTTACGACATCATTCTGCAGGTAAATATCTGGATGGCCAATATATTCTGATTTTTTTAAAGAAACTGCACGGACAATGCATATTATATAGTCCCGGAATTTAATTCATGCTGTCCAGTGAGCTGAGCTGACATTTCTTTTGTTATTTGCTTTTTTTCCCTACCATCTCTTAACATCCTTGCTTGCATGATTGTCTTCAGAGTCTGGCTGAGCTGTCCACCCTCCAGGGCCTGGAGGACGACCACACCTTCCAGAAAGAGGTTTCCCTCAAGACACTGGTTTACAAGGCCTACAGGTGAGACATTTTTGTTTTAAATGCTTTAGCTGCATCTTTAAGTACTTTGCTTGAGTGAAGCTACCACCTATTGTGCCATTAACATTTAGCAGTTGCTGTTCTCTTGTATTTTCCTATTTACATTGTCATTTTTTTATGTGAGATAACTTGATGCTTAAATACACATTATGGTTTGGTTTTTTTCCTGTTAAAAGATGCTTCTTCATAGCTCAGTCCTATGTGTTGGTGAAGAAGTGGAGTGAGGCACTGGTGCTACATGAGAGGGTGTTGAAATATGCCAAGGAGGCCCAGTCTAAGGCCAAGAGCCTCAACAACAGCCTTAAGGTTGGTAATGCACAAAGTCTGCCAACCATGTGGACTTTTGTAGCGTCAGCATTATTATTTGTTCTCACTGGCTAATATCTCTGCAGGACCTCCCTGACATTCAGGAACTTATTGCTGAGGTCAATACTGAAAAATATTCCCTTCAAGCTTCTGCCATTTTAGGTGAGATCCTTTATTTTTTACATGCGAATGTTTGGACCCAGCCATTTAGATGAAACTGAAGCAATGCTGGACTGAAGGTCAACAAACTGAAGCAAAGTTATCGCATGGATATGGTTAAATCTAAAATAAAAGTTATTTATGTGATTCGCTATTATAAATGCGCTATTATAAAGGAGTACAAGAATTAAACAAATTGAAACCAAAAACTTACTGACCCATGGGACTTGCCTTTGTTTAAATATACAAAGAAATAACCCTAATGCTAATTCATCCTGTTACAATTCTAAAGAAATGTTATTTATCTTACAGATACTGATGAGACCACTGAGGTTCCTGTTCAGCAGCAGGTCAAGGACAACTCTGTAAGTGGACAAAAACAGACAGAAACAAAGAGATTTGTCCTTTTTAAGGTCCATGTGTTGCAGCCTCTAATCAGCCACACGTTCCATAAGTCTAAACTGTGTTATTTTTCCACGCAGCCACTCTGCGACCACCTGGAGACTTTCTACCTTGACCAATCCCTCGTTGGAAAGCAGGCTAATCTGGTCCAGTTCCCCCCTGATTTCAAGCCAATTCCCTGCAAGCCTCTGTTTTTCGACCTTGCCCTAAACCACGTGGCCTTCCCCCCGCTGGATGAGAAGGTGGAGCAGAAGGGCAAGGGTGGTCTGACTGGCTACATCAAGGGCATCTTTGGCTTTGGCAGCTAAATCAGCCTGGGGCCACAGGTTCACCACAGACCTGGGTTAGTTGTGAAGTAGAATATTTTTTACTTACTTTACATAAACATTGATTTGGTTGATTGATGAGTTGCATCTGAGGAAGGCAAAATGGGGATAATCCTCCAAGAATATAGAAAAGTAAATGAAAGAATTTTAAGCAGTAACAAGCTACCACCTTTGGTGGAAACACCAGTCTGTGTGGGCTCCTACCATACAGGCTTCATACGAAGTGTCTGTGATTTCCAAGTCTAACAAGTTATTGTGGCTTTGACACTTGAAGCCAAGATTTAAATCTTATGAACCTGTCACAGAAAACAAAGCATCTTTTGGTGTAATTGGTATCTGAGAGTCTGATAGCAACAAGCATCTTGTTTTTCCTTTTCATGTACAATAAAACATCAACTGATGTGTGATTAAAATACTGAAGCTGAAAAATCATCCAACTACTCTTTGTACTATCTTGCAGACAGGTCACATCACAGTAAGAGGTAAATGTTGTTGTTGTTGTTTTACTATATGATACATAACTACCAATATGTCAGACAAGGGTCCAATTGTTCAACTCATCTTGATGGATTGCAAGGGCAGCTCATCAGACGAATAATGTCTGTTATGACCTTTTTATTTGCCTTTGTGTCTCTAGAAGACCTTCAGGACCTGATAGTGTTTAAGTGCTATATCATGCATCACACAACTGCTCCTGTTTGTCCATCACCAGTAGGACTAAATACTTTGAAGATAAACTAGAGAAGAACATGTCTTGTTTCTATTCTTGTCTTTGTTCTCAACCAAAGTCGCTTAGAGCCTGGTTTGTGTGATAAAACACAAACAAACACAAGCTGGAGGTTAGTTTCCATGTAGTTCACCCACTTACACAATGTTTTCTGTTTAGCTTACTGGTTTTTATTCATGTCTTTTATTTTTAAAAAAGAATTGTGCTGGAATAGTTTGAGAATTAAGTTACCTTGCGCAGCCTGGAAAACAGTTGTGGACAAAAAGCTTGGAAACCAAGAGAAATAAAATTATGAATGAATGGTTTCATTTGGTATCCAGAACTATGATTAAAATATATTTGCACCAAATGCTGATCTTTTCATGTTCTTTTCTTATCCAACTGCTGTATGTTGTTGCTTGAAGGAGATAACATCTTTCAGATTGGAGAACACATTTTAAAACCAAAACACTGTTTTGCAAAATAAAAGATACATTTATACATTTAAAAAAGGTGTGTGTGCATGATAGAGAGACACACACACACAGGTCACCTGTGCTCTGGGTGTGGCTGTGATACTGAGTGCGTAGGATGCCTTAGCAGGGTGTGAGTGTGGACGGTAGCTTTGCGTACATGCATTGAATCAGTATGAATTATTACATAGTTTGGGTTTGTCATGAGGTAAAACATACTTTTTAGCATTTCAACATCTTGTTCACTACTACATTTGTTATAATAAGAGTCGTTACATGTGGCGTCTACCTGAGTTCTTATCTGGTGCTCATCATCACTAGACACACATACCTTTGTTACTCAAACACACGTGTGCTCTACTTGGATGGGCTGCAGACATTTGTGGGCTGATCAGATGATAAATGTTTCTCTGCAGAAAGAAACATCAGATGAGATCACACTTAAGTTTACAGTTCATGAAAAGATCACTTTTGCTAAAATGGGATAGAATTAGTAAAAAAAGTTATTAGGATAATATATTTTGATCACACCTGAAGGGCCAAGTTATAGTCATTGTAATTACATGAAGCATTTTTTTTATGTTCATGCAGACAACGGACAACATTCTATTAGTGGAACATCTTAAAGTGACAAACGTCATCATTACAGATGCTTTATACCACAGACCTAGTGAGTTATTCCCAAAGGCCAAATCACTCCTCCAATCACTAGCAATTGTTTCCCCCAAACGTTCACACTCTAATACTTTGGTGTTGACTAACCTCATCCTGCTTGTTTCCAAAATGACTTTGGGTTTTTCACATGTTGCTTTGTGCCCTGGCCTGTACAGAGGCTTCATTCAGGTCGCAGCCCTGGAGCTTTTAAAGCTTTGATACTATCTCTCTATTGTTTCAGAGACTGGTAATGCATAAAACCTATGTCGGCTTAAACAAACTCACCTGTTCAGTTTCCTGGAAACACAAGATGCTGTAAAATTACAAAATAAATCCAAATGGATGCGCGATTTCAGTGATTTTAACAAAACAGTATCTATTGACAGTGGCTTTTCCAAGTCCTATATCAATTTTATTGTTTTATTTTGACCATGGCTACAGAGTTTTAATTACAACGTTCATGGTGAAGATCAGAAAATGCTATTAGATCTGCACCTGGCAGATAAAAG
This sequence comes from Betta splendens, assembly GCF_900634795.4. Lineage (NCBI taxonomy): Eukaryota > Metazoa > Chordata > Actinopteri > Anabantiformes > Osphronemidae > Betta > Betta splendens. The sequence goes on from NC_040881.3 coordinate 7,998,222, forward strand.
TTAAATCATAATGCAGAAGACCTGTGAGCAACATAAAAAGCATCTGCTCCTGTAGACAGGCGGACGCGCCCAGAGAAAGGCCGTGTGACGCCATGCATCAGAAATGTGCTGCCGCCGTTCTGTTCCCCACGCGGCTGTGGAGAAGGCGGCCGTGCTGCATTCCGCATGGTTCCCTATTGTTGCTACGCTGCAGAGAGACGCCCTCATCCTCAATCACTTATGTCTGTAGATGCTACAGACATGGCTGTGACATATGGAACTATATATATTAACCTATGGCTCCACGTGACACTACATGTTTACATCATGAAATGTGCCTGTTTCAGCTCTTGATGTCAGCTCCTCATTTGTGAAGAAAGAAAAATGACATAGTGCTGTCGATCCCTTTTCATCTGCAGGAAACATGTGGTCAGGCCTTAAGGTTTCGTTGTCAAGGATACAGTATAAAGCGCATATGCAACAGGTGAGGCGTGGGTTATTAAATAGGCTGGTGTGTCTATTGTTGTTTAATTGTTGCTCATGTTTCTAACATTTAGTTCATTTCAGAGACACGTTTGCTGATGGAAGTAAAAGCAGGCATGTATCAGATGATGCTATTCTTTATGTTTCCTTACAGCTTAAGTACAGTATGTAAATGTGGCTTTAAGGCCTTATGGAAAGATGAGCGCTGTCCATCCCTGGTAATTAATGAGCCTCTGCTCCTTGCGAGCGCTTTGAGAGTGTGTCAGGGACCCAATGAAAAGGAAGGGCAGGGACAAAGTGCTGAGGAAGGGAGAGGGAACACGGAACAGGTCGGTCCGGTTGTCCTCTTCAAGGTGGATGTCTGGGCGGCGTCACGCCTGTTAACATGTCTGGGAGGAGCCACCCGTTCTAAACACTGTGCTGACGTGCACATGTGTAGGTTTGAATGTGTGCGAGCGCAGGCGAAGACGAGTGGGAGCCACAGAGCGAGCAGCGCAGAGCCAGAGAAGGAGTGAGAGAGAGAGACGGAGATTTCCTCGGCTTCACCCCCCGCGACCTCCAGGATGTTTAAGAAGAGCAGCAAGGACGGCGCGGCCAAGGGCTCGGCCAAAGCCAGCAAGTGAGTGCGTCCCCGTGGACTTTGTGAATGGCACCGTATCTCGGCCGTGTTCCTCCTCCTCCTGTTCTCCCCGGCCCGAGAACTGTGTCATGTTTCCTGTGTTCAGCCGGGGTTCCCCTCCTGTTATGTTCCAGCTGAAAGGGACGCTGCGTTCAGCCTCGCTCGGGGCGTTTCATCGCTGACCCGACGCGCGTTGATCCTCGGGGATGGGGGAGGTTTGCTGAGGTGTTTGGCGGCATGTTAACAGGTTTTCTGTGTAAACACTGTGGGGTAACAGTGGACCAGTGTGAGGTCTTTGGTAGATGCTCAGCTGGTTGGTTTCCTGTCTTTGTGTTGTGATGTTGAACGTAAAAGCATCCCATTACAAACAAATGGCAGATATGAGTAATGTCTTAACATTTCGCTTTTTTCTTTTGAAACCTGTTTAATGAGATGTACAACAGCCAGGTTTTTAGTTTTACACGCGTACGAAGAAAGTGCAGAACGTAGTGGATGTGTGTGCGGGCGACGTACGTATGAGGGCAGCTTGTTCTGCTGCTGGTGCTGTCACTTTCATCTCATGTCACTGGTGAAACCGTAGATGATTTAGAAATGACTGAAGCTGCTGAGAACTGGTGGCTCCAGGTCAACGCGTCCACATGCTGTTAGTGAGAAGCGCCACAAGATCAGAAGAATCACAAATAAAACCCTGTGAATGTGGCGCTATCATAATCCTGTCGCATTTAATGTCAACGTCCAACATTTACTCAACAAACTGTCGAAGAACAAAACATGCTGTAGTCACTGATAAACTGTGTAAACTGCGTTGTCCCAGAAAGAGCAGCTGAGTTGAACCCGTTGAAAATGGTTCATAAAAGTACTAGTATTTTGTAATTCATTTACTTGCTACAGTGTAGCAGGTATTTCTGTACTCACGACACAATCAAAGTAGTGTGACTGGTTGTTCAGCTTCATTACTTATTCATGAACCTCTGTCACTCTTTTCATTCATTAATAAGATATTCACAGTGTGTAATAAGTCGCAGTTAACAGCTCAACCAACAGAAGCCACCTTTAAGTGTCTCCAGAACATCAGAATATGATGTAAGAAAAAGTTCCAAAAGAGTTCTTTGACAAAGTTGTAATATATTTATCACAACACAACATTGGTTTTGTGTAAAAAGTTCAACTGCATTATACGGTTAAAAAGAAATGCGGGCAAGATTTAAAAAGACAAAAGATGTGAAAGCATCTAAGTTAAATTAGTAGGTAGATTTGCTAATATGTGCTTTATCACTTTATCAAACTGTTGTGTGTGTGTGTGTGTGTGTGTGTGTGTGTGTGTGTGTGTGTGTGTGTGTGTGTGTGTGTGTGTGTGTGTGTGTGTGTGTGTGTGTGTGTGTGTGTGTACAGCCCGTACCTGTCTCTCCTGCTGAGTGAACAGGAATATGAAGGCTATTGTCAGAGTAGCTGCAGAACCAGATCAGCTTGCAGCTCCGTGAGTCAGTGCAGCGGGTGCCACGAGCAGAACGCTGCGGCCCGTGTCTGCATCCTGCACATGCACAGCTAGCTGGAGCTAACGAGCGCTAAGCTCCTAGACGTTCACCCGGTGTGAATAGACCGTATGAAAACATCCAAAGCAGCGCTGCCGTCACAATCCACAGCCGCATGCGTAAAGGTCACAGCTGAGCTCTGCCTTGTTTAAACTCGCTGCTCAGTTTGCAAATGCTCCAATTTAACCCACACATTGACCTCAAACTATCCACACACACTAGATTCAGTTACCACGAAGGCTTTTACACAAAAAAGCTCCTCTCACTGGATTGTAACATCATCCTGTGTGTTCCTCATTCGACCAACTCCACATCCCTTGCTTTTTGACTCCATCATGCTGGTCCTTTCATGTAGCTTGATGGGTGTAGTTCATTGCGTAACGCCAGACAGTGGTTCCTCCTCCTCCTCCTCTCTGTCTCAGGTATCGCTTTACATCTTCTCTGGCATGCTCAGGTTGGCATCATCACAGAGCAACACACACCGCGACGGAGGGAGTGACGGTCACACTCAGTCGTTGGGGAATTCTTAGCATTTTAGGAACGCTTTAGGTGTGGCTCCCAACTATAAGTCTGTATCAGGCTTCTTAGTTTTCATAAAGAAGCTGCAGATGATTCTGTGTAATAACAGGTGCCAAGTTCAATACAATTATGTTGGTTGTGAGCAACGTCAGCTAGTATATACATTTTGATCATTGCTTCATCATGTTAAATCCTGAAAAGCTACTACTACACACACACACACACACACACACACACACACACACACACACACACACACACACACACACACACACACACACACACACACACTTTAGGCTTGGGTTATGGAGAGAACCAGGCTGAACCCATTCCCTCCAATACCCAACCCGATGACTGTGGTTTAATGAGTTGTGCTCTGCAGGACACAGCCGAACAGCGACTTGGCCTTGCTGATTGCTCAGATGCAAAAGAATGCCGACGAGGTGGAGAAGGAGATCCTGCAGGCAGAAGAGCTGCTGGCTGTGGTGAGAACACACAAACGCACAATGCCAGTACCTTCACTTTGTCCTGCCGCCGCTATTAAAGACGCCGTCTGATCTGTGTCACGTGCGTCCACCAGGATAATGCAAATGAGAGGCAGGAACTGCCCTTCGAAAATAAAACGGAGGTCAAAGTGAGGCTTGGCAAAGCTGAGGATCTGCTGAAGGACCTCTTCCTGGACGTGGACAGGGCCAAGAAGTTCAAACACCCACAAGCTACAGAGATAGAGAGCGAGTGAGCATCATTAATAATATTAATAAATAAATGAGTAAATACTGTCATGATGATGAATGATATTGACATTATTATCAACTCTAAACACCCGGAGTCGTCATGAACATCAGTGAGTTTCATGTTTGTCTGGTGATTCCAGCGTAATTCATCTGCATGAGCGCTGGCTGAAAGACACGGCCTTCTACCGAGAAATCTACGAGCAGATTGAAGATGTGTCCCTGATGCCTAGGATCGACTGGGAGCCTGTGTTCAACAAGAAGAATGTAGGCAATATATAATAACACCATCTGAACATAGCGTTGTTCTCCACGTGCAGGACATACCTTCTTGTCAAGCTGAATGCTGAAATGCTAATGATGATGATGGATGAGTATAATTATGAATAAGTGCATGAATACTTGATAGATTGGAAAAGGAGAAGATTTGACAGACAGGTGAAAACTGATGATCTATTGTGTAAAATAGGCCTTTACCACATCGAACCACATACATTCACATACGTTTGTGAAAGTATGACATGGCAATTTAAAGGTATAAGCTTGTCTTGTTAATAATTGGTTCTAACATGACGCAAACAGGTCAGTAGATAGTTTAAAATGTTGTAATATTCCCAATTCCTACAGCTCCTGAAGGTAACAGTGAAATGACCTTGATAGGTTCTCCGTCTTAGTCCCGCCTCCTACACCAGAACCGGGCCTGTCTGGAACTGAGACAGTTTTGCAAATCCTTTCATTCAAATTTTTGTTTTTTGAATGATTTGAACTTTTGTCCCTAATTTGGCTCCACAGTAAAACTCGTAAAAATTGAACTCATTTTTCTGTCCCTTCACATTGTGAACTGCCTTTTGCACACACTTACAGAAACAGCTGGATGTGGAGGAGTTCGGCCCCACCATGGAAGACCTGAAGAAGCAGATCGCCGCTCACAACATCCTGCACCAAGAGATCGAGGCCTACAGCTCACAGCTCACCGTCAGCTCTGCTGGAAACAAGGTGGAGACACGTGCTCATGTGAAAACCTGACTGTGCTGATCTGTTTTCATTACTCCTATAACACACACTGCTTTTTGTCTTCCAGGAGAAATATACAGAGTTAAAGAAACAATACAACAATATACTGGTGAGTTGAGATTAAACATCTTCATGTATTTGGACAATTACCGTGTGAAACAGTGGAAGATGTGACTTCTTCTGTTCACGTGTCCAAAATAAATATGCTCTAACTACAATTTATGAAATGATCACAACCTCTTTTTCCTCTTCTTGATGTTTTGTCCAGGACAACTCCAAGTGGCGTCGGCACTACCTGAACAGCCTGTACGCTTATATGCAGGGCTGCAAGAAGGAGCTGGCCTTCCTCGGGGAAGAGCAGCAAAAGATCAAGACCCAAGACTGGAGCGACCGCATGCTGGACCCGCCCGATGTCCGCAGGCAATATGAGGTCAGAATTCACCAGCACATTAAATAACAACATCCGCTTGTACTAGCAAAATCTAACCTCCACTGTGATCCGGCTCAATCAGAACTTCAAGAACAACAGTCTGCTGTCCCACGAGACTGAGGTGAACAATATCCAAGATGATGGTGACAGGCTTGTTGAGCTGAAGCACCCGGCCAGTGCCACAATACTGGTACGGGCCGAGCCTAAACGACAGAACTTTGAAAAAATAGACTTAAGTATGATCCAGTGTCAGGACAGGTAAACTTAAACATTACATTTTACTTCCAGGCTCAGAAAGAAGCTGTACGGAACGAGTGGCAGAAGTTCCTCAATCTTTGCATCTGTCAAGAGACACATCTGGATAATGTGGAGGAATACAAAAGGTATGTGAGCTACTGGACACCACGTTATGTCATTTTCAAAATCTGTCTTTACAGTGATTGAATAAAATTAAGTGCAAAATGTCTTGTCTATTCTACTGTTATTCTGTACAAAAATGTGTTTTGGTGTTTTTTCCAGTACCAACTGGACACTGAGCAACTCTCAGAAAACCTGAACAAACTGAACAACAGCCTGAATCCTGCAAATGTCAGCAAAAAGAGCAACTCAGAGATGCTGATGCAGCTCGAGGTGGAGGAAACCTACACTTTATTACAGAACACGCCATTATTACAGACACAAGCAACTGTATATTATTGGAAAGCATAAATATGTGGCTTTTATTGAAATATTTCAGTAAGCGCCAAGTGTTTAGATGAAAGTGTTTTGAATTATCATTACAACTTATTGTTTGAGCTAATTTTAACCTGTCGAGGTAAAATATGGGTCTGTTGCTCTGAGACAAGTCTTTGGAGGGGATCCGTTTTCACCGGCGTTTGTTTCCGTCCAGCTGGAGGAGAAGAACGTGCTGAACTGTGAACAGCTGCTGGCCGACCTGAGGAGACGCAGCACGACCATCGCCCCGCTGAAGCTACGCCGCACCAACCCCAACAGAGCCACCACGGTGGAGTCCCTGTGTGACTGGGAGACGGACCAGGTGAGGCTTAATCTCCTGTCAGACACCGCTTTAGATGCTAGACGCTGGTACTGGAGGTCACAACTTTGGTTTTCATTCAGGCTTCTTTATCAAGAGAGGAGAAAGTAACTCTGATGTCAATCTTGGACAATGAAAACTGGAGCGTTGTCTCCAGTGATGGGTTAACAAAAACCTTCCCAGGAGTCTGTTTCTACATCCCACCACCAGACCCAGACGCCATTGATAAAGTGGACTTGTGAGTATTGTTAATTTCTGCACCGCACATGTGGTGCTGTTTCTACCTGCCGCTCTTCATTTCTCTGTCTGTGCCTTTTCATTCATCAGTTTGGGCAATGAACTGGATGACATCAAAAAGAGAAGAGCCGCACTGGCATCATCCCTGAAGAATAACAAATTAGACATGGCCAAAGTCCAGAGAGCAGGTCACTGACTGCAGAATCAGTCCCTGAATATTAACATGACTGAAATAAGTGTGTGGAATAATTTAATTGGTTAGAAAAGAAACCATAAATAAGTGTTCCTGTTTCTTCCCTCAGCTCCGGTGTCTTCGGCCCCACCAGACCCCAAAGTGGCAGCTGTGTCTCAGCAGCTAGACGCTCTGGACAAAGGCCTGGCCAGTGCTGAGGAGAACATGCTAAACAACCTGCGAACCCCACTGAACCGCACCAACCCGGCTGACGATCTGGCCAACAGGCTGAAAGAACAGGAGGTGGGACCAGAAGCAGGCACCACAGTTTCACTTAGAGCGACTCATTTGAGCCGCACTATGACATGTTCACGACAAGTCATTGCTCCAGGTCTGATCCGAAACTCTATCTATTCACAGCACTTAGACTAGCGCTAGGCATGAGCAGAGCTGGGGTAAGAAATAGGAGTAATCTTTACTAAAATCTTTGATATCAACAGATGGGAGTTATGTAATGTAACATGATGCCCAACTTCACAAAACGTATATGAAACAGCAAAATGGCAACGGGTCCAGGTAGAATTTAAAGCTTTAAAGCTGTTCACAAGGTGTGAAACTGCTAACAGGACGTGTGGGGAGACGCTTATGAAACAACATTTCGACCATCAGATGCAATTTTGATCATTTAAATTCAAATAAAATATTAGTGCACTTACTTAAAGTATGAACATTTCCTTCTTATAGAAAGCTGCCAAAGAACTGAAGGCTCTGGAGCAGCAGAAGGCCGCAGCACAGGCCAATATGCAGCCTTTGCTCTCCAAAGATCCCTACTCTGACCTGCCACTCAAACTGAATGCCGCCAACAACAAGCACAACAACATGGCTGCACTTGCTGACCTTTACACCAAGAAGTAAGCTGATGGTTTGCTTTGGGATGCTGCACATCTTTAGAAGCTTTCATGATAATACACCAAACTGCTCCTGAATTGAATAATCGAAATAAGCGACTTTCATATTCGTGTTTCAGAGCAAACGCATCTCTCCAGCTGGAGCGTCAGATTGGGAAGGTGGACGGCCTAGTTTCTGGGTTTGAGAGGAAGCTGAGTGAGGACAGTCCAATCCCTGATGCGCCAAATGCAATAGACTCACGTGTCAAGGACATTAAGGTGAGCAAATGTGAACATCCACCATCTTTTAAATACTCATAGATTCAACTTACAACTCAGAGATATTAACGTTGCATGTGTCCTTCGTGTTTAGAAACAGCGCGAGTCTGTGGCCGCGGCTCAGAGCGACATGAAGAAGCTGAGCCAGGACCTGCAGACCACGGAGCAGCTGTGCAGCTCTCTGCAGCAGCGATACCAGGAGTACTGCCCTGACATCCAGCGCCAGAAAACAGAGGTCAAGCAGCTGCAGAGCCGCTACACCAACGTAGAAAACCAGCTCAACGAGAGGTGAAAAGGCAGTCGCTTTAACAAAGAGAAGATCAGGACTGAATTATAAGCAGTTCACATAATGAGTAGTTGTTGAGGCAATTTACTTTAAAAGTAGCTCCCAACAAATCTAATCTATAAAAATTTCAACAACACGATGCAGAACCTGTGCAAAGTACATGCTTAAAATGCCACTATATTGATGCCCATTTTCAGACAAAACATCCTACAAGAAACTGCAAACAAAAATCAAGAGTTCCAGAGCACATGCACGTCCCTGAACTCCTTCCTGGACAATCTGCCATCAAACCAGATAAAGCCTGGCGATGACCTGTCACAGATTGCAGCTAAACAGAGCTCCCAAGCGGTGAGATGGTCATCAGACTATACAAAAAAATCATGTTTAATGCTTTATCTGTTATTATATTATAGAACTTAGTAATTAACTTTTGCTTATTTCATATTTGACTGCAGATGGTAATGGACAACCTGAAGAGCAAAGGAAATGATATAGACTTGGTGTCTGATCTGTCTCTAGAACTGCAGGATCTACTCAATGTAAGGCTGAAATGTATTATTACAAAATGTTGTCTGTGAACAAATAACTGTGATAATGTTACTACAGTCACTTAAATCCCTCAGCATTTCTACTTTCATAAAAAATGCACACTTGAATAACTGAAACCAATTTTTCACTTCTTTTTTGCAGGAGTATGACACAAATGTCGATAAATACAACAGTTCACTTCCAAACGCCACTATTGCAAACAAACCCCAAACGTCACTTTCGGATGCTATTAAAAAGCAGGTAACTATGATCATGTATCATCATACAATCATCACTGATTTTATCTCAGTATAAAGGAACATGGTGGTTGATGGGCTTGTTTCATCTCCTCTTACAGGAAAAGAATGTGGTACATCGTTATGCTCAAGCAACAGCTGAAAACAACCAACGCCAAAAGCAGATGGCGTTGGCCAAGAATCTCAATGTACAAGTAAGACAAGAGCACCGGAATATTTGGTCGATACTTTAAACTCTACCATCTAAAGAAACTGATCGTGTGATAACATTTTTCATTCTTTCTTTCTGTTATGTTTTCCTGCTGCAGAATGAAGAGAAAGTTCAAATGGTGGCACAGAAACAAGTGCACGCTGAAAACCAACAAAGGAGTGCATTGGAGTTAGACAGTCTCTCAAAGGATCTGCAGGAAGAGAAGGCTAGGACAGCACATGCTGAGACAGACCTGAGAACCTTTAAAGAAAGGTTGTTGTCGCTCAAGAGTCGCAGAGGTGTTGAGCGTGTTGAGGAGAAAGAAGTACTGCACTACTACCGTGACCCAAAGCTGGAGAGTGATTTGACCATTTTACAGAAAAAATTGCATGAAGAGACCTTAAAGCGCACCACCGTCCAGACTGATATTGAGGTATTTAACAAGAAAATCACAACCCTAGAGAACACAATCCAAAATGCTAAACCCAAACTTGTGACCAAAGAGGTAACAGAGTATGAAAAGGATCCCCAGCTGGACATAGAGGCCGAAAAACTAAGAGATGAAATAGCAAGGCTAAGAAATGAAGTTCGAGTGACAGATGGGGAGCATGTTCAGATGAGGACCGAAGTCTCCATTCTCCAGCAGAAAAGGCCTACAATCAAAGAGAAGATAGTTAAGAAGGAGGTGGTGAAAATTGAAAAAGATCCAGAGATGCTGAGATTGGTGCAAAAACTGGAGATGGACATCGGTGACGAGACCAACAACAGCAAGCTGCTCAACGACAACATCTTCCAGACGAGGAGTCAGATCAATGCACTGGAGAGACTGATTCCTAACATCCAGCCGAAAATCATCACCAAGGAAGTTAAAAAGGTCGAACAGGACCCAGAGCTCATCACAGAATCTGTGAATATTCAAAAAAGTCTGGAGGAGGAGAAGATTGACAATGACACCATATCTAAAGAGTTGATGGAGCTCCACAGCCGCTATCGAGAAGTTCAGGACTGGAGACCCAAAATCGAAGTGAAGGAAATCGTTCATGAGAACTACCGGATAGACCCTAGTACGGAAGTGGAGATAGTGCGACTCAAGAAGGACATACAAGACACCAACAAGCGCCGTTCTGATCTGGAAAGAGAACTCATCCAGATCACATCAGAACTGAATATCCTTCGTTCTCAGGCACCAAAGGTGGAGCTGAAGGAAGTTCTTCAAGAGGTGATTAAGGAAGAGAGAAGTCCAGAAAACGAGAGAGAGATTCAGAGGCTAAATGACCAGCTTAATGTTTTACACAACCAATACATCACCCTTGAGGACAAGGTGAGGCTACTTAGGAAAGAGAGAGATGAGTGGAAGGCTGAAAAGTCCAAGGTAGAGACCAGACTTGTTAACAAAGAAGTCATCAAGTATGAGCCTGATCCACTGCTGGAGAAAGAAGCTGAGCGTATGAGGAAAACTGTGCGGGAGGAGGCACAGCTGCGGCGCTCCATTGAAGAAATGGTGTTTGACCTCCAACACAAGTACATCCTTCTGGACAGAGAAAAGCCTGAGGAAAAAGTGGTTGTGCAGGAGGTGGTGCGTTTGCAGAAGGACCAAAAGCAGATATATGAGCATGAGCGTCTGGGCAGGGCCTTGGATGAAGAAGTAATGGCTCGGCGTCAAGTAGAACTAGAACTTCAGCAGCTGAGAACAAGGTTGGAGGACAAAGAGAGGACCATCAGAGAGAGCGACGAGCGCCAAAAGAGGATTCAAGCAGAGGCTGAAGTCAGAGATCTCAGACTACGCATCACACAGCTGGAGAATGCTCCACCACCTGTTCAGGAAAGCATTGTGGTTGAAGAGGTATTGAAGGTTGAAAGAGACCCAAAACTGGAGAGGATGACAAATGACATTCGGTCTGATATGGACAAGGAAACCAGTGACATCCTGCGCATTCAGAGAGAGATCCGTAACATCACTCTGAAGATTGAGATTCTGCAGAGGGAGAAGTCCAGTGAGAAGACGGTGTACAAAGAGATTGTCCGTGTTGAAAAAGACCAGGCTGTTGAAGCGGAGAGGGATCGTCTGAGGGAACAGGTGTCGCAGCATAAATTTGACAGGCATGATCTGGAGGATGAAATCAGACGTATTAATGACAAGCTAAACCTTCTGATGGGCAACAAGTCCAGCACCTCAAAAGAGGAGACTGCACTGGTTTTGCAGAGAGATGCCCTTCAGAGAGACAGGGACAATCTCAAACGGGAGCTTAAGACATTAGAGGTCTCTAGACACGACATCAGCCTTTCTTTTCAGCAGCAGAGCCGACTGATGAGCGAGAGGACACAGATGAGCAGGCAGAGGAGTATTAAAATGGAGTCTGACGTCCAGCGTCTGGAAAACGAAATCTTGGATGAAAAAGACAAGATCCACCAGCGAGACAGCGTCATCAGACAGCTTCTGCTCAATGTGCAAAGAGAGGAGCAAGCAGAGACAAGGACCAAGGAGACCAACGTCTCCACCAAAATCACCATCTTGGATCCAGACACGGGCAAAGACATGTCTCCTTATGATGCCTACATGCAGGGACTGATTGAGCGCCAACAGTACATTCACCTGCAGGAGCTGGAGTGTGACTGGGAGGAGATTACATCCCTGGGACCAGATGGGGAGACATCTGTGCTGCAGGATCGCAAAAGCGGCAAGCAGTACTCCATCAAAACTGCCCTGAAGGACGGCAGACTGACAGAATACGATTTACAGCAGTACAAAAAAGGCAAGATTCCCATCTCTGAGTTTGCCCTGTTGGTGGCTGGTGAAAATAAGAAGCAGCCCCAGTTCAACTCCATCATCCCAAAATCCAGCGCAACAGTGCAATCGGCCTCCCCGTCTGCTGTGAAAGAAACCTACCCTATTGCTGGAGTAATCGATACAAACACTGACACCTGCTATACAATACGTAATGCAACCATACGTAAACTGATCGACTCTGCCACCGCCCAGCGACTTTTGGAGGCTCAGGCAGCCACTGGCGGCATCATTGACTTCCCCAGCACCGAAAGATGCACAGTTAACAAGGCAGCAATCAGAAATCTCATTGATGACAGTCAACAACAGAGACTGCTCAATGCACAGAAGGCCTTTGCCGGCGTCGAGGACCCCATGACCAGAGAGTGTTTGTCGGTTGGACTGGCAATTCAAAAAGGCTGGTTGCCAAAAAGCAATGGAATTCGCTACATGGAGGCTCAACATCTGACCGGCGGCCTGGTGGAGCCGAAAAGTGGAAGCAGAGTAAGCATCATGGACGCAATTGGATCCAAAATGATTGACAGCACCATGATGAGGGAGCTGCAGTCTGAGTCTACGTATGTCAAAGATATTACAGACCCAATCACAAAAGAGAAGATCAACTACAAGCAAGCTCTGGACCGCTGCCAGAAGGACCCTGCAACCGGCCTACCCATGCTGCCTGCCTCGTCCAAAGACTCCGGCTACAACTCAACTAAATCTGCACGATTCTAGTATGTTTACAACTTACTGGAACTGAATTATCTGATACACAACTAATGTACAATAAAATATACAAGCATATGAATTCAGACATTAATTACAGTGTACATTTTGCATCAGGAAAAGCTTTTTGAATGAATGATTGCTGCTGGGTTGCCTTTGTTTAACAAACATGGCTGATGTGGGCAGTTTTTTTTAATTTAATTTAAAAATGGAGAAGATAAACGCAGCTGATTATTGATACTCTTGTGTTATTAGGGATACTGGGACATGGTGCAATGCTCTTTACCGATACTGATTTGATTCTGTATTACTCATGGGTTATCCTGGTCCGCCTTTAAACTGAATCTTGTTTGATAAGTTTGAAGAAAAAAATGTCAATAAATTATAATGGCTTAAGACCATGGACCTGCTTACTTTTCATCTAGAGTAGTCTTTTAAATAAAATAAACATTTAAAAACACCATCAACACAATTTAACAAGATTCTTATTTTGTTCTTTTATTTATTTTATTGTTTTGTTTAAAAAAAAAGCAAGTTTTGTATTAAAAAGTATTGTCTTTTCTCAAGAAAGCTCATCAGAAACCAAAAACGTTACTGGTGAATAGGCACTTTTCCTAAAAACAAAAGTATCATCTAGGTCAATTGAATTAACAGACAGTTTATGATTATATCTATGTTGCATAGCAACACATAGTATTGTACATTATACTAAAGAGCAGAGGGCACTTTATCAAACAGCTTAGGGTCCAGTGCTGTGGCTTAGGTATGATGAATAAAGAACTTGATCAGGTTGCATCTCCAGGCTGTGCAACGCCATCTTGTGTGCACTCCCGTTCCCTGAAGAAGCTCCTCTGCTCATTGATAGCTTTCTGCAGAAGAGCAACATTTACACCATCGATGCAGTTCAGTACACGAGCCTGGACCCTCACATCAACCTCTGTGAAATAATACAAGGATAAAGACTGGTGTATGCTTCAACGTGATGCAACGGGGTCAAGGAAAGAACAAAGCATTTGCTGGTATTAAATATTACCTGGTTCCTAAAAGTGAATACAGACAGATTTATCAGACATTATTTATTAGAGATCTTGTTATATTAACACTGTAACTCAAACTCTAATTTAGTTCTAAATGTAATTTCCAGATTATAGTATCTTATCACATTTTTCATGATCAATCAGTTTTATTATTTGCCATTTTGCCCCAATAAAAAAGGATTTTAGTAAACAGTTTCTTAGTTACAGAAAGACCTTTCTTACCCTCAGCGTTTTCTATCTCACCCAGAACAAGATACTGGGCCCCAAGTATTGGATTAAAAGGCTCCACAAACAACGTGTGGATGACCACAGTGTGCTCGTTCGCAGCATGGTGAGCGGACAGCGTAGCCCTGGACTCCTCAGGCTGATAGCAGACAAGCCTGAAAATCAGACCAAGTCCAGTTCAACAACATTTATTTGTTAAGACCTTCTTAAATCTATACCTTTATTCTCCACCATGAGCATAAATCCAATCTTCAGAAGTGGCAAAAAAAATCATCTAAAAGTGCGATATATGCTCTGCTATTAGGAAAAAGGTTTAAAAGATTAGAGTTGGCGTACAATTTTAAAGCCCATTTTAATAATTATTTGTATTTTGCATTAAACATGTGTAACATAAACAGCTATTTGTAGAGACGAGTAGACAAGTAGAGCAAAATGTACATTTGCTTTTCTATTGACATTGTGTTGATGTACCGGTAACTGAAACTGAAAAGCGGTAGTTAAGTGGTTACATTAGTACTTGAGTCACGACCCACCTTCCGAATGTTCTGACAGACTCTCCATCCTTCACTGCTCCAGAGTTTATTTCCCATGGGAAGTGAAAAACCGCAGCAGCGGGAAGCATCGCGGAAAGCGCTTTGGGTCCAACCTATACACGACTTTAAGCGCCGTTTCGGTCGTTTTCTTCGCGTGCGCGTCAACGCTTATTTACACGGCTGAATTGACTCCTCAGCGCCCCCTTTAGTTCCGGTTTGAAATCGTGTATTCTCCATATATGGCGAGTCACTGACGTCACAGTTCGACACCGCCCCATTTCGAGTTTTGCAGCCAGGATCCACTTGTTTCAGGTTAGAAGGAGGTCAGATAAGAAACACTACTTTTGCCGTAACGCTTCTTAGTGAATATCCCTTCCAGCCATGAATCCCGATATTAAGAGGGAGCGAGAAAACGCCACCTTTAACGTGGAGACACTGACAAACATTTTGGACGGAAGCCCGCAAAAAACCAAGAGAAGACGTGAGATTGGTGAGTCCGTAATGTCTTCCTCGCCCGATAAAAGTGCTCGTACTAAATGCGAAAAATAATGCGATGATAGAAATGATCAAAACAAACGGAGACATCGTCTACTCATCTAACGCAAGAAACCTTTTATCAGTTAGCTGTGTATTTGCTAGCAGTTACCCGCTAAGTAGCTAACGTTCTCCAGGTTTCCCCCAAAACTTTTCTGTGTTTAGAAGTAAATTCCACAAAGTGAGCACTGTACAGCAGCATTTCTGCTGGTAAAATGATATTGCGAGGTTGTGCGTGCCAAAGGTCAACTCCGAGTGAAGATCGCTTAACAAATATCCGCTCGGTCTTTCCTGTCAAGATGACATTAATGTTTTAGTACCTGTATGCTTCCAACACAGCCGTATAACTGTATGTTGAGAAGTGAATGTTGATCAGACCCCAGCTGTAGTTTTATGGAGGATCGTTTAATGTGAAATGATCAAGGCCCGCCGCCTGTGCGTTTTCACCCACGGATCGCTGCCTGCACCAGGTGTGTTCTGTCCACCAGAGGCTGGATGATACAGGGGCCTTTATGAACGGCTCTGGGAACCACTGGTGACAAGTCATTGAGAAAATGCACGTGTGTGTAGAGAGAATTTCCTACTTTATATACACTAAAACGTTTTGTATGTGCACAACAGTGATCAGACTTTTGCAAACGTACAGTTGAACCATTGCATAATGTATAATGTAAAGTTTTTTGAGTACATTTTCACTGTCCTCTGCAGAGTCGCTGGTTCTCAATGACCCAGACTTTTGGGAGGACGACCCAAACTTCCTGTCCCGCAGTGAGCGCTACGATCAGGCTGTAAGAAAAAGTGCCCAAATGATCCTGAAGCTCAGAGAATATGGCATCTCTGACCCAGATGAGATCTACTGCTATAAGAAGTATGTGGAATGATGTTCAACACACTGTCAGGTCTGCTGTTGCTGCTGTGTTAGGTATTAAGGTTGGACTGCAGTGTCTCTACACTCTGACTGTGCTTTATCACAGTAGTTGGGTAACATACCAACTGAATTATGTGTTAACCTACACACATTATCCTATTGCTACTACTATTGCTATTACTGGGTTTAAATGTGATAGGGTGTTGTGTTATAGCCTAGTAATCATGATGGGAGAACAAATGTTTACAGGGTACATGATGAACTTAAACTAGCACTCTGTGTACCCACCTATGGACTTGGCACAAACAAATTCAGGTTGAGCAAAGTTCATTAAGAAAATTCACACAACTGTGTCAGAGGGTATGTAGCGCTAAACGCTGCCTCTATGAACTCTGAGTGTAGATTCTGATTGATGACATAGGTTTATTACTTTGGCTACATTGGTATCTTTGGCTCTAGATGTTGACAAAATATCATATAATGTAGATAATGCTAGATAATGTAAATAAGTAATTATGCTGCCAGTTTAACCAATCCTAATCTAGTTCTCTACCTCAACTTCACTGTGAGTTTTTATTTTTATCACAGAGTTGCGAACTTGATGGAAGTGATGAGCTTAATATTTTCCCTAAACTCTAACATTGTCTGTTAGATCTTTTACTGCGACATAGATATAATAAATACGGTTGCGTGAGTGAGTCTGAACTTCAGCTGTGTATTATTTATCTCCCATCACCCAGTTTGATTAACAGCCATCACCACGAGCCCCTGGGTTTACACTTTGCCATGTTCACCCCAACCCTGTCCTATCAGTGTGATCCTCAGCAGTCCAAGAAATGGTTACCTCTGGCAAACTCCTTCCATATTTTGGGCACATATGCCCAAACTGAGCTGGGTCACGGTCAGTCTGAACTTTTAGCCCTTAAATTCTTAGAAACTTAGTTTTTTGATAGTTGTATTAAGTTGGCACATGCCACTTTGCTGATTGGCCTACTGTGTCTTTACATAGGACTTTCTATACCACACCCCACTCATGGATGAGGGCATATTTTTTCATGGGCATATTTGTGAGCACAAAATTAGGATTTTATGCCCTTGTTGATGTAAATTGTATATGAGGCAGAAAAAAGGCTTATTTAAGCCAGCTTGGTAACTTCATTACCAGGAGTAGTGCTGGCAATTTGTTGTATGTGTTTGACAGATCAAGATCATAGTGAAAATAAAAAGTAGTTGCTGGATGCATGTCCTGACATCAAATTGAATTCTAACAAGATGGCAACGTCTGCTTTGTTACAAGATGTAGTATACTGACATCACTTTACTAGTGCTTGTCACATTGTTTTGCTTTTAATCTTGTTAGTGTACTTTTTTTTTTTTTTACGTTAACAACTTTAGATTTAGTTCAACTGCTCGTCAGCTCCCCCTTTCCTCTCATTCACTTGTTTTGTCTTGATTAATTCTTTTTTTTAAGTTGATTCTCAAATGAATTACAATGAATACTAAGCAGAAATGTTATCTTTCCCTTATCAAGCCTACCTTGGCCTTTAACATGACCAGAAATGGTGAAGAAGCTCACTGGGGAATCAGTAGATAGGACACACTGCTCAGAACAGGCTTTGGCCAATGTTATGCAGTGTTCCATTAAAAGTAATAGATGTTTGTGCAGAAGTACAGGCTGTGGGATCCCATAATGAGACTGAGGCTTCTGAATGTCTCTTTGTAATCCAAGAGGCTGACGAATCTGTTGTGAGAGAAAATAGGCCAAACCCGCTATTGTCCCTTGGCTTTCTGTAACTAAGCCAACTGAATGATAAAATGAATTTGTGTTTCATCTGTGCAAAGCTACTCTGCCAGACGTACCATACCACAACACAGATGAACACTTTGTTCAGTGTTCATCCAAACGTGTCACATTTCGAAACAAAGTCCTGAAGAATTATCAGAATCAGAAAAGACTTTATTGCCAGGTGCTGTAGAGAGCACTTTACACTTTGGAATTTGACTTGGTGTTGGCAGGTGGTGTAGCGCAAAATAAAAATACAAACAATTAAAATGAATTAAGATGAAGTTATGTACAGACTATATACAGTGGAGTGGAAAGAGTGTGCAGGTGGTCTAGGACGGTGTGACCTGTAGAGTGGCAGCGGTGGTCCTTGTGTCAGCTGTGGAGGGTTGGGGCACAGTTCAATAGACTGACTGCAGTGGGGAAGAAGCTGTTCTTGTGGCATGAGGTCCTAGTCCTGATGGACCAGAGCCTCTTGCCAAAGGGGAGGGGCTGAAAGTGTTCATGTCCTGGGTGAGCGGACCATTAGTGCCATAACATAGTTTCAACATATAAATTATTGATTCATCTAGTCATTGTTTTCTTAATACATGTCTTTATCACAGTTTTATACTTTCAATTAAGCAGCTGAAAAAGGGTCAAAAAGGGTTAGCGCCAAACTGAGAACAGTGTGACTACAGCGCCTCACAAAACTGGAAAAAAAAAGTTTTCCTTTTCTGATGCACATGTAATCAAGTGTGAATTTAATTAATTTAAGTTAAATTATACTCGTTATGGTTCAATCAGCCTTATCAATATGCATGATATGCTCACAAGCTCTTTCAATCTGTCTCTCACACCCATGTTTGCTTTATCATTTCACAACAATCCAACAATCTCCCCTCATCCCTCTGCACTTTCACCAATCTGAACGTCCATCAAACTGCTACTCCTCTTTCTTCTTGCGCCCTCTACATCACCACCTGCTCTCCTTTTTCGTCTGCCCTTGTCCCGCGTGGCCTAGCTGTGTGCACCCAAACAGGGCAGAGCCCTTGGACCTCCACCTGGGAATGTTCCTGCCCACACTGCTCAACCAGGCCACCTCAGAGCAAATGGACCGTTTCTTCATGCCTGCCTGGAACTTGGAGATCATCGGCACCTATGCTCAGACTGAAATGGGTCACGGTAAAAAAATTAAAAAGAACGGGCAGTTCTAGATCTTTTAGGCCTGTTTTGCATAATGTTTTTTTTGTTGAACTTAGTATTATGAGGTTCTTTTTATTAGTACCACTGTAATCAACCTCAAAGGTTTGGATCTTTCATGTTTTGTATGATTCTGATTGTGATAGAAGTTGATGTTACGTTTTTTTATGTTGGTGATTCAATTGACATTTGTCTGGATCACACGTGTTTGTATTATTTACATATTACATACATAACAAAACACTTTCAATTGTTTATTGAACAAACTTCATGTGAGAACCAGTTTACTAACTGTTTCTGCCCTTGTGTGGAGCACATAACCCTTAGAACGCTTGAAAAACTGCCTTTGTTAATCAGCCTGTTAAGCTGATATTACCTTTTAGTAACATTCCAGTGTAAACACGCATTCATACTGAAAAAACATTTCAAGATCTGTCAAACACCTACACAAATGCACTGCTTTGCTATTCTTTTTTTTTTATTAAACATTTATTTATTTTTAACCCATTTTATTTATTTTATACTATTAAATATGTAAATATGTTTCCTGTCCATTATATCATCATCTGACTAATTATTCCTTTATTAACTTATTTAGTTTTGTGGTTACTAATAAACATGTTTAGCATATTGAGTAACATTTGATTTTCTTTAACACTGTTTACTCTTTGTTGGAACATTGTGCTTGGATAATGGCGTCCTTCTCCAGGCACACATCTCAGAGGGCTGGAGACCACTGCCACATATGACCCATCTACACAGGAGTTTGTCTTGAACAGCCCTACAATCAGCTCTATCAAATGGTGGCCTGGAGGACGTGAGTACATTCACATTGTTATGTAAGCAGACATTTTGATGTGATTAACATTTGAAGCTGACCTGTCTAATCATCTCTCTTTCTCTTCTCTCTACAGTTGGAAAGACCTCAAACCACGCCATAGTTCTAGCCCAGCTGTACACTCAGGGAAAGTGCCACGGTCTTCATGCTTTTATCGTGCCCATCCGCGACATAAAAACACACGAACCCTTGCCAGGTAACCACCCCGGGCGACTCACTTGATGTGGTGTTTGTGGTAATGTTAGACCTCATTTCCTCCCCCTCTGTTACTATCTCAGTGTCTCGTCTGTTTTTCCTGTCTGTCTTAGGCATTGTTGTTGGTGACATCGGCCCCAAGTTTGGCTTTAATGAAATTGACAATGGTTTCCTGAAACTAGAGAATGTGCGAATCCCTCGAGAGAACATGCTGATGAAATATGCCAAGGTGATGTGAAGTTATTTGAAATATATATTATAAATATAAAACAATAACAGTCTTTGGAACTTTAGAAGATGATGATTTGATTTGTGAAAGGATTGGTGTGTTATTACATCCACTGATGACTGATGACTGTCTTTAAAGTGTCCGTTTTCTGCCAAAACATCTGGAGTCAGGCCATGTCTTTCCTTCCACCAGGTGGAGCCTGATGGAGCCTATGTGAAACCTCCAAGCTCCAAACTGACTTATGGCACCATGGTGTTCATCCGCTCCTTGATTGTAGGCACTTCAGCTAAGGCCGTCGCCAAGTCAAGCACCATTGCCATTCGCTACAGTACTGTCCGCCGTCAGTCTGAAATCAGGCCTGGGTTAGTCAATAGCAGATGAAAATGGCTACACCATCAGAGCGTTGCTTTGGTTGAATGGATGCATGCTGTTCGTAAAGTTTACAAGCCAAGTGCTGCGTCACATATATATATATTGTTTTTGTCTTGCAGCCAGCCAGAACCCCAGATCCTTGACTACCAGACGCAGCAGTACAAGCTTTTTCCTGTGCTGGCTATGGCTTATGCTTTCACTTTTGTTGGCCAGTACATGACACAGACCTACCAGCGCATTACTGGAGACATTAATGAGGGGGACTTCAGTGAGCTGCCAGAGGTACTGACCAGAGATACCTTAAAAGATACTGGAAGCATTATGATGGCTGAATAACTGAGCATGATGCGCAGAGGAAAGAGCTGTCTGGTTTTAACCAATCACATCAGTAAATATCCAAATAAGTTTGTTTACTGTATTTAGTGTCTACCTGGTAGGTCTTTGTCAGAACCTAAATATTTATGGTAATAAAAACACCCAAAGGATTTTCCTTTTAATATACTGCATACATTTGCTGCATTAAACTTTATTACTTTTGGTTGCACCATACTGTACCTGCCCCCACTGTTTTGTACTGTTATTTTTAACTTTTATGCTTTCTCTTTTCAAGAGTATTTATATAGTGAATTATTAAAATGAGGTATCCATGGCTCATTTTAGTGAATGCATTAGTAGACGTATATCCATGTTTTTAAAAACTGTTAGTGGTGATCTTTTAAAAGCTGTTGACCCTTTGTGCCCTTTCATCCACAGCTTCATGCCCTGTCTGCAGGCCTGAAGGCCTTCACCACATGGGCAGCCAACTCCGCTATTGAAGTGTGTCGCATGTCGTGTGGCGGTCATGGGTACTCTCGCAGCAGTGCCTTACCTGATATTTATACTGAGTTCACCCCCAGTTGCACCTATGAGGGAGAGAACACTGTCATGATGCTGCAGACTGCGAGGTAGCTGCAAAGCTTCCTTCCTACGTCTGACAAAAGCACATGAAAGTGTATTTTATGTTGCAATATTCTGCTTACTGCTGTTATCACTTTACTTCGAGTTGTAGCACTGTAATTTAAAATTATTCTGCTTAGTACCTATATTTTGTATGTGAAAAGAGTTGAAGAAAGGTCAATGCGACCTATTGATTACCTATTGTATTTGTTTGTAATTGATGATTTTATGTTAAATAGTTCATACATCAATACTAAGTTCTTTATCTCTGTCTGTGCAGGTACCTGGTAAAAAGCTATCGTTTGGCCAAGAATGGCCAGCAGCTGAGTGGGATTGTTTCATACCTGAATGACGCAGGGCGTGGGAGGGTCCAGCCCCAGACTGTCTCATCCAGACCCATTGTGGTTGATGTTAATGACCTGAGTAGTCTGGTGGAAGTTTACAAACTACGGGCTGCCATGTAAGAGACAATATCAGAAGAGGGCAAATATATTGCTCTGTGTCTATAGTCTGTATGGTTTCATCTAATGGATCAATTGTTAAAGGAAATTAGTTTTTATGTAGATTCCTTAAACGCCTAAATGGAAATTGAGTGCCAGTTGAGAGATCCAAGAGATAAAAGATCATTGTGTGTTGGCAGCTATTGTGTTTTCTTTTTTTAATGAGGTTATAGTAACATTGTGTGTGTGTGTGTGTGTGTGTGTGTGTGTGTGTGTGTGTGTGTGTGTGTGTGTGTGTGTGTGTGTGTGTGTGTGTGTGTGTGTGTGTGTGTGTGTGTGTGTGTGTGTGTATCCGTGTGTGTGTGTGTGTGTGTGTGTGTGTGTGTGTGTGTGTCTGTTTGTTTGTTTTATTTTTCTTAGCCTTGTAGAGCTGGCAGCTAAAAACATCCAGCAAGACATGCAGCGCAGGAAGAGTGAGGAGGATGCCTGGAACAATAATGCAATCGATCTAGTCAAAGCCTCAGATGTAAGTTCAGTTCTTTGTGTGGGTGTGTGTCCTCTGTTGGGAATAATTGTCATTTTTCTATTTAAATGTACTACTACTCTACTACTGAAAATGTGAGAGCAAAATTTCTTTTTATATTTAAAGAAAAAAAGATGTAAAATTGAATCATGTTCATGTTTGATTTTTTTATTTTTTTTTGCAGGCTCACTGTCATTATGTTGTTGTAAAGCTTTTTACTGACAAGCTTGGGGAGATTGGAGACACAGGAGTACACTCAGTGCTGTCAACTCTAGCTCTGCTCTACACTCTGCATGGCATCGCCCTGAACTCTGGAGACTTCCTACAGGTCAGAAAGAAAGAACCAATACAATCCACATTTAATTCTTTAATCTGATTCACAGGTGTCGAGCTCCAGTCCTTGAGGCCTGCTGTCCCTGCTGGTTTTCCAACTCTGTGCTGATTACCTTGATCAGGCGTGATGTCACTGATGTCTTTGTCCTCTGTCTTTTAGGCTGGACTGCTTAGTGTGCCCCAGATGCTGCAGATTTCTGTTCGTATCAAGGACCTTCTCTCTCAGCTGAGACCAAATGCTGTGGCACTTGTAGATGCCTTCAACTTTACTGACAGGACTCTGAACTCCGTCTTGGGACGGTATGATGGAAACGTCTACGACAACATGTACGAATGGGCACGCCGCTCACCACTAAACTCTACTGAGGTTAGTCTGGATCATAAAATCCTCTTAATCAAATTATAATTATGTTATATTCAAATAGATGTGTACAGCATTATGACCCTTTTTACCCTCAGGTCCACAAATCCTTCCACAAGTACCTGAAGCCCCTGCGGGCTAAACTGTAAACTCATCCCGGGTTGTGACACTTCAAGTTTGCTGCATTTGTAGGAACCCATCATATCAACCTAATGATGCCCGAAATGTAGTAATAGAATTACATTGTCATGTTCTAATGGAAAATAACAAATATATTTAGTATTTCAAATTTCCTTCTCTTTTCTACCTCTGCTACATGCCTGTGATTCAAGCAAGATGTTGTTAATCCTCCCCCCCAAACACACCTTTTTTTCCCAAGAACACAATGTTATCATGAATGTGAATGTTTATTATGAATACCTAATTTTAGAGTGAAGAAACCAACAGCAATGTCAACTGTCCAATGACTAGAAGGACCAGTCTATTTAAAAATGTGTCACAATTTTCATAAGATGAGGCCTTTATTTGTTTTGTAGTTGAGGTGGTCCAAACATCATTTTATACCTTTTTGATATTATTAGTTAAATCACTGTTGTACTGTTTTGTTAGTCAATCTGTTAGGCTACATAGACCTACTAAACAGATTTCCACTACTTGAAACATCTGCATATGTGCATCAGTTATGGTAACTGTAACAGTGTAGGCTTATAAGGTGAAAGGTTGCCTGAGAATCTTCATGCTGCCTTTTTGCTCAACAGCACAGTCTGTCACATCTGTGTCATTGGCTGATTCAGATGCGTTCAGATTTTTTGTCTCAAATTCAGACATAATTCTGATACGTCTGTATGTCCACCTTACAATGAATATGTTTATACGATAGAAAGCCTTTGAAGAAAATAGTGTTGGTTAAGGAATGTTAAGCGTGTGAATATCAAGTGTGAGGACAGTAGTGTCTGAATGTCTAAAGGTTATTTAATAAGGCACTGCACTATATACTAGTGTGTGTGTGTGTGCGCGCGAATTAGTATTCTCCCTCCCTCCCTGCTGTGTGGGGCTGATGTATAAGTAAAAGCCAACGATCTGAATGAATAATTTTTAGCTGTTGCTTTCAAAATTAACGAAATAAATTCAATATGTCCAATTTTATTATGCTGTTCAAAAGTGATATTGAAATTAATCTAAAACATGCAGACTGGATCATATTTCTAGATTAACGCTTTCTGTTATTCTATCAAAAAATCGCTTTAGAGAGAAGCTTTACAATTTCTTATAGAACTGGTAGATTTGTGCTTTTGGATTATTTCTTCTGTAAAACTGTGTTTTATGTCTAAATGATACTAAGGCTGATAAATTCTAAGTTGCAACTATTAACATTCACATTCATGACTAGAATGATGATATGATGAGACAGTTTAATCTTAAGCTTCATTGTGAACTGTAAAGACTTTGTGAGATAATGACAATGTTTTCACAAAGCTTGTAGTATTTCATTACTGTGTTTAATGATTATTAATCTGCTGATTTTGCTGTACAAGCATGATTATGACAAAGGTATTAAGCACATTTGTAATAAATTAACTTGTTTCATTGGATAAAACATTGATTTCACACAACATTTTAATGGTTGGTAAATAATAGGTGATGTATATTAATAAAAAAATAGTAATTGGTGTTGTTTGATATTGTATTTAACCATCTTAACCCTTATGCATCCCACAGTAACTTTTGGATGTTTTTTTTCAGTTGCTTATCAGTTTGGCTGTGTTACAGGTGCTGGCATGATTTTTGTCAAAAATCCTTTTTAGTTGAATCCTTGAAATCCACTATTTTTTAACTTCTATTGTCATTCATACAAGTGTTATACACTGGAGACCCTTGTGGCAAAAAGGCTACACAAACTTTATATTGTTTTTCTTGTAAATCACCGCTTCAATCATTTTCAGGATTTGAACACTTTGAACGTCTGTTATCCTATTTGAATTATTGCTTATTTTTTGGCAAAAACCACAAAAACATTTTCCATAAACTAAATAGTAGGAGGATGTTTTTTGGTGGCGAATGGAGTCTTATATATTTTTTTAAAATAACAATAATATTGGTTTAATTGTATTAGTATTTTTAAGTAGTGCTTGCTCTCGGGGCCAAAAAGGCCCCATAGACTTCAATCTAAACCATTATAAATCTCCCTGCCAATAGTAGTGGTAGTAGGTAAAAAGTAGTGATCTTTGACACTCTGACTGTAAAACAGTGATTTGTGTGTGTGTGTGTGTGTGTGTGTGTGTGTGTGTGTGTGTGTCATATTTTCTGACGTCTGAAGGGTCAGGGATGTTATGTTTTTCAACCTGTACTTGAGCAAATAAATGGTCTCTTGACTTTGTTGTGTACAAAAACAAACAAAAAGAACTGTTAGCTGTATATAACTGTGTATGGTCACTTGACTGCCAAAGACAAACACGCAGATTGGCTGAGGGGGCATTTCATTAGTGAACGGAGAAGGAATAAAATGAAGAGGCATTTTACTGCAGGAGATTTTTGAACACGCGCACACACACACACACCATCGCTCGTGTCCTTTATCTGACGCTCTCTGAAACACACACAACGCATATTCAAACCGGATATTTCTGAGCTGAGTCCTAAATTCAAAAACATACCAGCATTATTATATGGCAGAACTATTTGAATTAGGTGTATAATCTTTGAATCTAAGCTTCGCCCCGTGCTCGCCGCTCTGGGTCTGTTACGTCATAGCTCCGCCTCGCGCGCTTCCCTCCGTGGATCGGAATACTTCGTGGCTCCGCCTCGTGCTCGTCCGTGGAGTCGCACTCAGGATGTTGGAAGACAGAAAGAGGGAAGTAGTGTCATACTGGAGCGTTGTAGCGCTAGTGTGCTTGCAAAAACGGTGACATTTCTGGACTTTTATCTCCTTCTAATGAATAATATCCAACGTACTCAATCTTGGGGGTAGGTTTTTTTAAACTTTGCAGACGTTACGTTGTGTTTGGGCAACGTTTAAACCGATAAAAGTTCACGTAAAGTAAAGCTGTTTTGGCCAACGGTTATCACCATTTTCTTAACCAGAATCCTAATTAAATAAGTTTCAGTAGCTACTAATACCAATAGGTAGCAGCTTAGTGCGCCCATAAATGATGTTTAAATGTACGGCGTGAGCCCGAAGATACGTCTAAGCTAGCGTTAACGACAGTTGCAGCGTTAGCTCCGACGGTTATTTGCGTCTAAGCGTAGACGTCTTCGGACGAGCCGCTGCGAGCGTGCTCGGGCGAAGCCTTTGTCGCGCTGCCCGCCGGCACAAACTGTTGTTCACCTCAAATATCTCGCTGTGCGCACTTAGAAGTCGCTTTCGGTCCATGTGCGTCCAATTTGACGTGCAGTTACACGCCTTCGCTCGGCTCTCCACCTGGAGGGAGTGCTCCCGCTGCGTTTCGGCTGGTCGCAGCTAATGTTGGAAACGGACGTTCTGGTCGTTGTGAGAATTTTACCGATGTACTGTGTTTGAGCACAAGCACGTTTTGGTTCTACGGTGTGTGGCCTTGTGTTTACAGTCACCTCTCTCTCTGTAAGGTGGCGTTAACGCCATAATCAGAGCATAACTGTTAAAAATGAGTTGCCCTTCATTCAGTACTAATTTAAGGAACTAACTAATTATTTAAAACACTCCTCCGATCAAAATGTGACTAAATTAAATTGTCAACAAAACAATTATCACGTACTCCATTAGCTTCTTTTCATGGAAACTGTGGTACAAAGGCACTGTGTTTGTTGTTACCTCTTATGACAGATGCTACGAACTGAGGACTATACATTTTATGCTATCTGTAGTCATAGAGGTGAAAATGGTAATCATCCATGAACCTTTAACTTAAACATCACTAAACTTTAGTGATGTTTTTTATTTTTTTTTATTCAGTCTACATGCAGCTCTCAGGATAATGCCCTTGATTTAGCTATGTACACATAGTGCGTTAGTAATATGGTGTTATTGCGATGTCTTTTTTTATTGCAGTCTATGGCCGCATGTTGTGCTAACTTTTCTGCAACCTTAAAGGCATGTCGGAAAAAGAGGAAATGTGTTGTATAAAGCAAACACTCAACAGCTGTTATGGCTTAGTTGAAATAGTGTGTCAATGGTTGCCCACCTGCCAGTGAGTTAACAGGCTGTGACAGAGAAAACTGTGATACAGTTGAAATGTGACTCTGTTACTACAGAAAAACATAAGCTCAACAAAAAAGTTACAGACAGTTCTACCTATATGTGGAATAAAGGTGTTATTTTCCCATCATATTCTTTATTTTTCCCAAACTAGGCAGATTACTTCAGTCAGTTTTACAAAGCTGGTGTTCTGATTTTTCCCCCCTTCGCAGTGTGTCACTTACAGTAGTATCTATTGAAACCCAAAGACAAACCTTACCAAAATATGTGTGGGTATTCAGGAGGGGACCAAATGTCCTTACTCAAGCTCTGTCTGGCGCTGCACTTAATTTGTGACAGTACACTACATTGTCTGTCTCAGTTTTAACAGCCAAGCTGGGCTACTTGACAAGAGCTTCACTGACAAAGCGCGCAGAAGTTAGCTGGCTTAGGTCGTACAGTGAAACGTCTAGACATGTACGGTTGTACCAGTGACACACAAAATAAACACCATACGGTAGCAATACTATTTTTTGCGTGCAAGCACTATTCATGTGTTATTTATTCAGGCCATGTTTCATGAGTAACTCATAGACTAACAAAGCTGGATTCTTAAAATGTGGCTCTCTGTGCGTGTTTAGGCATGAAGGAAGATGGTGCAACGTGGAACGGGTTCTGGATTGGTTAGGTTAGAGGTAAAGTCGCTTTTCTAAAAAGATTTAGAAAAAGGACTTTACCTTTGTCATCTTATATCATATTGGAACTATTGATTTGTTTGAGGTAACCAAGTGCTATTACCAGCCAGTAAGGGGTGGGGGTAATAGGATATGTATGCATTTTTGTGAGAGATTGTGGTTAGAAGTGAAAAATGAGTGGGCAGTTTCGATTGTTGCTCTGACTGCTAAGAAGCACGCAAACACACAGACACCACTGAAACTCACACACTCACCCACGCCTTCAGTAGCAGTCAGCTGAATTAGCTCATGTTAGCATAATGAGTTTTCTCAGCTATGAATTAGTTTGTACCCTACAGAATTAGCAGTGTTCATACAGCCCAAATGGGCACGTGGTGCATCTTATGACATTTGTGTACAGTTTATAAGGATGTAGTCATTTCAGTGCTGCCTGGAAGGTTTTCATCGCCTTAAAAGATGTACACTCCTTCATTTTGAAGACATTCTGCCAGCTGGCTGGTAGCCCACACGTATACGTTTCATGCTCACATTGCCATTTGGTCCTCTGTTTTTAGAATGATTGTACGAAAAAGAGGGATTGCGTGTTGTTGGGGTGAACAGAACAGAGCCCTCAGGTTTAATATGGGGGACACTGATCCGTGCTGTTCACACTAGCATATACAATCCATCCCTTATTCTAACCTTTTTCATAGGTCACAAGTGTGCTGTAGCTTATCCAAGCTGCCTTTGGGTGAGAAGCAGGTGTAAGCCCACCAATTGATTCAGTCTAGCTTCCAGCTGTGAGGCGTCAGTGCTAACCACTAAACCTCTATGCCAACCACATTGGTTTAGTTAGTCATTTAGGAGATGCTTTTATTCAGAGGTACTTACAAGGAGTTTGTTGGTGTTCAGCCCCCTTCTCAAGAACACACAGCATGCAGCCAAGAGGTTTACAGAGATAATCTAAATCTCATCATATTATCTAATTGGGTGGACAAATTTTAGTACAGTTTCACATGTGTTGTAAATGTTCACATCTTTAGGGTGTATTCTCCTGACCAGTTGTTAATTCGCAATATTTCTCAGCTCTTGGCATGTGCATGCTCAAAAAAAAAGAGAAGCTTGAAAAACACTGAGTTTGGCACACAGAGCGCTTTGGTTCAGCAAGACTCACTGTTTTCCCCACACAGTAAGAACTAACAACAAGATATGTTGCTGCTGTGGAGGCGCATAGTGTAGTGTCTCAAACATTCCGTTGGTTCAGATATAAGCCAATGCCAATGCCAAAAAAAATCTACTTAAACAGCTTGTCTGCTTTCGAAGGCATAGTTTGGGTTCATTTGTTCTATTGCATGACATACAGTGTTCATGAAACAATGCCAAAATTAAGTTCTCGAAATAGAACTGCGGTGTGGCATGCTGTACTGTATTAGGCTGGAGCCTAATTATTTAGATTAGCCTATAAAGTATTATTTATTTAAACCTCTGTATTGGAGGTCTGAAATGTAATCCTAATTTCTTAGGGGGATCATTTAAACAGTAAATAGACTGCTCCTATATTACAGGTTTGCTTATCTGTAATATAGTTATCACTGCCACTTAAGTCATTCAAAATATTACATTTTACCATTGTTCTTGAAATTAACATGTACAGCAGTTTCCTACTGTCACATCAGTCTGCATACAATACGTGTAATTGTTCACCCATGTTAAGTCCAACGCTCTTCTGCCTACACTATAAAATGTTTTATTTGTTGCTTCATGTGCACAAGAGTAAGTGTTGTTAATTTTAGTCAAACTGTTTAATTTGTATATTTAGGTGCTTTTTTTTACTAACTCAAAATATTTAATATAAAAATGAAATATATACTGCTCTGATTATGCACAGTGGCTAAAATTTGTATAATCTCAAAAGTTAGTTTTCCTGGATTCTGATGACTGCCTCCTGCATTGACAGACTGTGGACAGCAGAAGTCTCACCGCAACTTGAGCAATCTGTTCATTTGCCAAACTCCTAACCATTTCATTATCTAAGTGGGTGGGTCCAAGCCATTACCCACCACTCCAGTGAAGCAGACAGAGTAGTTTCATCTCTGTCTCTAGAGGACTGAATCAGGTTTTCTGTCGAAGCCTGAAACATTTAACACACTTGCCTGAAAACACGACCGGCAAACTTAAAGCCTACGTCACTATTAGCATAAAGGTACTGTATTAATGCTGTTCTTTGGGGGGTAAGTGACTCGAACAATATGTGGTACCCTGTTTGTGTGTTGACTCTGGAGTGGAATCTAGGCTAATGACTAGGCCAGTGTCAGATTTCTCTGTTACTGCGATTCCTGCCGCAGGCATAGATAGTCTCACATTGATTTTATGAACCACAATTCCAGGACAGCTCCAAGGCTTTTAAGAACATAACAACATAACGTATATGTTGGCCAAGACCTGTGACATCATAGGTTCATGTCTGCACTCCATTTTTCTGATAATACTCAGCAATGCTAAGAGACATTCTGTGCTCCAGGAATAGACTGGCAGGTTGCTCTGTTGCCGACTGTGAATTGCAACGACTATGAAACATAGATAAGCAAGCCTGAAAGTAATATTTTCTCCCTCAGCAAACAAAGACATTCGTAATGAGTCTTCTAACATCCCCTCAACTAAAAATACAGTCTGTTTTTTGTTTTTTTTCTGCTTTAAAAAGTATTCAAGTCATGTAGTAAATATTATGTCTAGTTTGTATACCCAGTCAAAGGTAATGGTGACTAAAGTCACCCGGCTGCTACTTGACTGTGCTTAAACTTGGTGTATATTGTACATGTTAGACAAGCTCTATACAGTATTATAATTGCAGAAGCTGTTAATCTACAAGAGTACCTTAAACCATAAATATTTGCAGTTGATTGAAACGCTATTTTCAAGCCAAAGAGAATAATATGCATGGTATGCATTATTGACCACCTTCAGGATGCATGAACATTGTAAAGCTCTATTGATTAGTGTCATCAGGTGTCCCTCCCAGCAGATTAACAGCTGGTGTATCAGTTGCATTTTCATTAGTGGTTAGTGCATTAACATGCACAGAATTTCAGCATTTTAAGTTTTAGTTGATTAAACAGTTTAATTTCTACACCTTTGTCATCTGTGGCCAGTTTGCAGTTATATACTACTAGGACGATGTAGTATATATATTTTTTATTTTACTGTTTGTGTTGTTGTTTGTCATAAAAACAAAGCCTTTTCACTTATCTAATTGCCAATCATCATGCAAAGAGGTTGGCACTATATTTGTGTCATGGTAAGTGGAGCCAGCTGCTGCTGAAGACTCTTTGTTTGTATAGACTGTAAAGTCTTCTTTTTTATTTATTAGTGGAACTAAAAGGGATTGATTATTGCATTTTACTTAAGGCAAAGGAAGATTAATGCAAAGTTTCCAAGGATAAATTCTTGTTTGTTTGTTTTCTTGACTTTTAGAGCTAAGCATTTATTAATGGACTGAGTCTATCCCTGTTTCTTTCTTTCTGTTATGTTATGTTTGTTTTTTTTTGTTTTTTTTGTTTTTGATAAGTTATGTTTATGTCATTGAAATCTGCAGCGCTCTGACAAGATGTCATCACAGGAGGGAGCAGAGCTTTCTCCAAATGCTGGTCCATCAGATAGCCGTTTAAAGAACAAAAAGCCACCAAGTCTTGTAATAGCTATTCCTCCACCTGAGTTGATGATGTCTCACGACCCTGCAAAACAGGTAGGCTGATTATTTGACAACTGAAGGTTTTCAATTGTTAGGTTATCTCGTTACCAAACACCTCTTTCAGTTCTTGTGTTCATCATTAGGCTCTAGTGATGATATCATGGATAATATAGTAATCTAAAACCAATAATTGTAAATACTTACATACTTAATTATTCTATAGTAATAGACTAATACTAATAGATAAACTTTATCTATTTTTTTTAAAAAACAATTCCTATACAGTAACCGTAATTCTCTATTTTCTCTGTTCAGCCTCTACGTCCGTCTTTAAAAAAAAGTGAAAGCGGTCAAGCAACCGGTTCTGCCTCAGAGAGCTTCAGTGCTGCTGGAGAAGGAGGCTTTTTAACCAGAGACAGAAGGTCCAAATTTGGTAGACAAGCATCACTCTCTCAAAGCATCCGAAGGTAAAATGGTCTGTTTTTTGAGTGACGTATATTTGCCCAATATTCAATCTATCTGATAGCCCTGTAACACTTTTTCTCGCAACTCTATTTTCCAAAGGTTTATGATGTAAATGAGTAAAAGTGCATTTTTATTACTGAATGGTCATTCACCTAAAATGTTCTAAGCCCCGGTCCTCAGAGAGGGGTTGCGTCATGTGAATTACTCTCTCTTAGGTGAATTACCAATTACCTCAAATGTTCTCCTTACCAAACCTAATCAATATACATACAAGCTATATTAAAACCCAGTGAAAATCGCAGTGGTGGGTATAATGCCTGTTGTGTAGTACAGTACAGTGAAATTCAGCCTCAAGCAGCATTTCCTAATTTTAGGATCTTCTTTATTTGTATATAGCAAAAGGTCTTTGTCTAGTTAACGTTAACAGGCTTTAAAAAAGGCATTCTTATTAAGTGATGTTTCTGTTATTTTGGCACATCATTGTGGGGATATGCTTGCCATCTCAAGCAGTCTCTGCTCTGCTTTTATGCAGCCTTTCCAAAATGCACACTGTTGAGATGTTCTCTCCATTTTTTTAACATCCCATTTTCCCTTCCAGTTTGACATTCTATTAAGGGGTCCTGAGGATTTTGTTATGTTGTAGGAATACAGCTCAGTGGTTTGGCGTGGGGGAAGACTGTGAGACCAAGCAGCAGGTATGGCACAAAAAAAGTCTGCGCCATTGCAGCCAACGCTATGGCAAGCTGAAGGCTCAGTATAGAGAGTCTGAGACGGCCACCAGCATTGATCAGAACCTGGACTCGCCAGCCACACACAAGATGCCCAAGGTACTGTCAGCCATTATTTTATGTATTTACTTTGAGCACTCTGCATAAGAGACATGACTAAACAGGTCCCAGAATAGTGTCACACATTCCTCTCTTTACTATGTTTTCACTAATTTTATTTCTTGGTAGATCGTGGATCCCTTAGCACGAGGACGACCTTTCCGTTGCCCAGATGAGATGGAGAGTCACTCCCCTAGGACACCATGTCCTGCTCAAGGTACTCCTTTCACCCCAGGGGTCACTTCACTCAGCTCATTCACCAGCCAGCGCTCTGGGCACAGCCACTTCCCAAGACGCAAGAGGGAGTCTGTTGCTCGCATGAGTATCCGAGCTGCTTCCAACCTACTGAAGGTTTGTAGGGGTGTTTTACTTTTTATTTTTGATGTATTGCCAGATATTTATATTTCAGCAACTAAATCTTCCCTTTCTGGGTTAATTAAAAATACTGAAAATTTACTTCAGTTTTCTTCTTTTACAAATGTAGGAAATATAGATATAGAGAAACATAAAGTTGGTTATATGTTGCTAATCGTTTCTCCACTAGTCCATTATATTAAAATGTAGGTTTAATTAAAAGGTTTTCTTTTATATATGACTGCTAAAATATTATTAGATGTAGTTGATTAGTGGTAAACAAGTATTTACAGTTTGTTTTATAAATCTGTTTCCTATACAGTTATGTCATCAAAAGCATCCGATGCAATCTAAAAAAACACACACATCTTCTTTGTGTAGTAGCATTTAACATTCGTCCCAAAGACAGAACTTATATTTTTCTGGAAAAACAGCACTTTTTCTTTATAGTGGATGTTTTTTTTCTTAACTATGATGAGTTTTTAGCATGTTACATTGAAAAGCTTTTTTCTCTGTACATATACACACATTGAACTGGGATGACAGTTTTCTTTAATTACATTTTTAAAACAAAATAATAAATGTTGAGGACCTTTTTAAATGTTCCTACTGGAACAATAGGGAATGAAGTGTGGTTCTTCATGTGAGGTGGTTTAGCACACACACACACACACACACACACACACACACACACACACACACACACTTACACACTTACTGGGTCTGTCATCAAAGGCTATATAAGCATAATGTGTATGTGTGTTTTCAGGGTCGTAGTGGGTTAGCAGGTCCCCAGACAGGTCGCAGTTACGCCAGGAGGAGCTTTGCCAGGCCCAGCTGGATGGATGAGGATACTGTTGACTCTGCCGACACATCTGAGTCACTCTTCTTCAGCAAGGTCAGCAGCAACTTCCTCGTTGTCCCTTTCAGTAATGAGGCAGCTGTAGCTCTCAGACTTCCGGATTTCTTCATTGTACTTCCTTCCCTTTTCTAAGTATGTTAGCAATCACATCTCTCACCACTTTATTTCACATTTAGTGCCTATTTCTGTCTTATAAACCTACATTAATTAATCACTACGATTGTACTTAACCCTTCACATTCCTTTTCCCATGCTTATGCATTGACACTGCTGACGTTTCTAGGTCATCAGCTGTGCCTCTCCACTTTTTAATGTACACTGAATTGGTAGTTTATTAGGTCCAGCTAGATGAATATAATAAAATTCAATACCAAAGTCCTGCAATAACCCCTGAGTTTATTAAATCATATAACATTTCTCACTTCTTGCACTGGAATAGATGTAAGCCTTGCTCTCGTCTTGGGCTCCACCTGGAGGCGAAAGGTATACATGCCAAAAAAATATTAAAAACTATTAGCTAGCTAGAGTCTGTACTGTGTCAGGTCACACTTTAAAGATATACTGTAGGCCCCTTTGTGCTGTCTGCTTTCATAGCAGGAACCTGGTGTCTAACACAAGTTTTGGTTTTACTGTATTTGCTTCCCTCTGTTTTTCTTCCTATGTGACCTCTATTGCCTCTATTGCACAGACGGATGCCCACGGTGAACTGTATT
The DNA here is from genome assembly GCF_900634795.4 of Betta splendens. NCBI lineage: Eukaryota > Metazoa > Chordata > Actinopteri > Anabantiformes > Osphronemidae > Betta > Betta splendens. Next base: position 8,033,010 of record NC_040881.3, read on the forward strand.
CTATGGCTGACGATGTATTTGAATCCCCTCCCTTGTCAGCATTTATTGCTCCCAGCGAACTGACAGAACACAAGTTCCCAAGCACGTGAGTAAGAATAGAAATATAAATGTATAAATTATGTTTCAACGATGGATAGAAAAACACTCAACAGAATAGGCAGAATTTTAAATAATCTTTCGCTTTTGTTTTTTAAAATGTCCTTTATATATTCTAACCTCTAAAGTTTTAGATCAACATTTGTTCATTATATAACAAACTTTTATAATCGAAGAAGACGTTACAAGAAATGTTAAAATGTACATTTTATATATATTTCTTTTAGTTTGTCACACTTTCATGTCATTTACATACATATTAAATCAATTTACTTAACTCCATCTTCAACTAGGCTTCATTTGTCCTTACCTATCTACACTGTCACCGCTGTTCATTGCCCTTTATTCAGTTTCTTACTTATCATCTTTCTCCTAATTTCAGTAAGGATGTATCTCGGGCACCCAAGACACCAACAGTAGTGGCCGAAAAGATACAGACTCGCCGGGGGCGTCGCATTGCATCACAAGTTAAGCATTTTGCATTTGACAAACACAAGCGTCAGTATGGAATGGGTGTTGTTGGGAAGTGGCTTGACCGCCAGTATCGACGCAGCCTCAGCAGCAACATCCAAAAACAACTAGATGACTTCCACAGTCACAGGTTTGGAATGAGTGGATGCTTATTGTTTTTGACAGAATTGTAGTCTTCATAATAAATACTGTGTTCATGCGTTTGTGTGTTTGTTTTTAAGGCCCTACTTCACCTACTGGATCACATTTGTTCACATAGTGATCACATTGCTGGCCTGTTGTACATATGGTTTTGCCCCCGTGGGGTTTTCACAACATTCTACATCTGAACTGGTAAGTTAACCTCTAAACTAGTCATTAATGTAGTGTTTAAGTACATTTTGTGAAACAGCTTTAAAGCTAACATGTATTTTGTCTCCAGCTACACAATGCATCAAAAAATACATTTTAAAAGAATATATGTATATTTTGTACTAACCTGGACTCAATAATCGATTACTCTTTTTAAATTGTAATTTACTGCTTCTTTTTAGCAGCTACATAGCAACAGTGTGACTTTGTCACCCTCTGTAGGTGCTGCGGAACAAAGGCATTTATGAGAGTGTCAAGTATGTCCAACAGGAGAACTTCTGGATTGGTCCTAATTCAGTGAGTTTTTTGCATTGAAAGCAATTAAACTGCCACTTAGAACCCAATCCAATAATAAACAGTTACCAAATTAAACATTATGAAGTTTACTTTCCCCATGTCCAGTGAAAGGTTCCACCCGCGTTTGAAACCAAAACTTTCTTGTTCTATATTGTATCAGTGGTAACCCTTGATATGGGTCCAATTTAACGTTTATTTTTTATAGAGGTTTTTCTATAGATTTTGTGTGCATGGTTCTGTTCACCTGTTATGGTTCTTTTTAGTCTTAAGACATTCAGTACAGAAACATTCTAATAAGGCAATAGTCTCAGAGTTGCAACAATTTATAGAAAAAGCTATTAACTGGCAAATTCTTTTGCCCAACATTGGGTTTTGCAGTGTTTTCAGCAGAATGGGTGTTAAAGAAATAAAATGAAAAAAAATATTATTTGTTTTCCATTTCAGGAGGACCTAATACACCTGGGGGCCAAATTCTCACCATGTATTCGTAAGGACTTACAAATAGTTAGTCTGATTCAGAAGGCTAAAGACCTGGAGAGAGAGTCTGGTTGCTGTGTTCAGAATGACAACTCTGGATGTGTCCAGACCCTGCGCGCCGACTGCTCTGTATGTTATTTATGCTGCATTATTTTTTCAGCACATCTAAATTTGAATTGACATGCATTATTGATGATGAATTTAACATTTCAAAATTAAACGATATACAAACCATTTATGTAAAGCAGATGTCTTCTGCTTTACATAATGGTTCTGATGTCTAAAAATTTAGAAGCTTGTCTTTTTGATGTATGAATGAATTAATCCTACTCATATGTATAGAGTGCAGTTTTTATAAAGCACTACTGAGCAACTAAAACTCAGACAACCTAAGCTATATACAGTATATTGGTTTATACCAGAACAGTTGTACACGTTTACAGGTTTATGATTTATTTTTTAAAATCGTAAACCTTTTTATATAAAATTTTAATAATTGTTTTTTTAATTTTTCTGTTCCCTCGTGATTCTATAAAATAATACTAAACATTAGTATTAAATAATTGTATGCAGGAGACCTTGGCCACATTTATTATGTTGAAAGATGAGCGTGCAGACACCAATAGGTCTTCTGGTTCTGTCTGCCACCAAGATCCCAGGTGAGGATATCTGTTGTATGTTATCAGTGCTCCTAGTTACATTAAGTATGTTAGAACCTAGAAATTAATATTAAAAACTATAAAACTGCCTAGTCACATTATCTCCTGTTCTGTTGCATGTTGGGAGCAGTGTATGTGAAGAGCCTGCCTCTGCTGAGCCTCATACATGGCCAGATGATATCACCCAGTGGCCGGTGAGAGGATTTTTTTTATTTATTTAAAAAAAAAATTTACATGAAAAATGTTCCTGTGCTATTCTATTGCTAAGGGTTTAGGAACATAAGGCACATATCTTACTACATGTATGTGTGACCTCTCATGTCTTCAGGTGTGCACATATCCGAAGCAGTGGCATCACACAGGTTACAGACACATGGACTGTCACATCAAGGGAAGACCTTGCTGCATAGGGACTAAGGGCAGGTAGGAACCATGGGCAGACGTCATTATGTCTCACTTTTTAATATGCTTCCTGCTCATATTATTTACCAAGTTAGCTGGAAAATTGAACTTTCATGGTTGCTTGTCTCTTCTGTAGATGTGAGATCACGACCAGAGAGTATTGCTCTTTCATGCATGGCTACTTCCATGAAGAGGCCACACTCTGCTCCCAGGTACCATATGAATGCATTGTGCACTGTACAGTATGTGTGTCAATGTGTTTATTGTGTTTGCATATATATACAGTACCATCAAAGTAGATTTAAAATAATGCAATGTCCTAAAACCTCTCTCTTTGTCCAAATACTGTTTCTTTAATACACTACTGTTCACAGGTCCACTGTTTGGATGATGTGTGTGGGTTGCTGCCTTTCCTTAACCCAGATGTTCCAGATCAGTTTTACCGTCTCTGGCTATCTCTCTTCCTTCATGCTGGGTACAGCATCCCTTCACAATATTGAAAAATGAAATTGTTCTTACACATTTTATCCTGTCTCATTGATATTAGCTACAAGGTTTTACAGAGTGTTTTCTATAGATCAATTCATATATTTAAAATTGTATGTTTTAAAATGAAATTTAAAATTTAGCGTTTCATTTTCCAGACCAATGTCAATTTAAAAATCCCTAGTAAAAGTGCTAATCTTCAAGCAGGCAGCTGTTTCTGGTCTCTTATTGCTAACAATTAGAAATTAATCAAATGTTTCTAAATGAGATCCAGTGCTCGTGAGCTGCTCGCTCACATGGTTGCTGCTAATACTCCTAGTCTGTCAGTTGACACAGGCCAAGTGGGCTTAATAAAGAATTCTAATTATTTGTAGTGTGTGCAAAAAAGCTGATCTCATACTGTATAATGCAATAATTAAAATACTTGAAAGCCTCATTTGTATGTATGACCTTTGTGTCTTTCTGTGTGTAGGCTCCTACACTGCGTTGTGTCAGTGGTGTTCCAGATGACTGTACTAAGAGACCTGGAGAAGCTGGCAGGTTGGCTCCGTATCAGCATCATTTACATCCTTAGTGGCATCACTGGGAACCTTGCCTCTGCTTTGTTCCTGCCCTATAGAGCAGAGGTGAGCGTACTAAAAAAATAAACTCATGTTGACTGTTTGGTAAAAAAGGGAGTAAATTATTCAAGTAATTAATGCACTGCACCAAAAGCAATTTTTTTCTTCACTAACATCCAATACTGTCAGCTTCATGTAAGTCTAAAATTTGTCTGGAACATTCCTGTAAAGACTGTTCTTAAAAGGGACAACCAGTGTCAACCAGTATCCAAGAAGCAAAGCTTATTCTGTGTTGCTCACCAACATGAATTTATTGCAGTGACCTTCTCCATTATTAATGCCTGACGCTGACTTCACACTTAACATGTCCATATACATGCACACTTTCTCTCGTGAAATCCACATGTTGTTGTGACCTCTTGAGCTAGTCGGATAACTGATGTCAGAGATACAAGACACAGACCTGAGCTTCTGCTCTCATTAATGTTCCTTAAGTGACCAACAGCACCATATTCATCAGCTTGTAAAGCTGCAGTACTTGTAGCATTCTTCTATTCCTTTCTTTGAGCACCGCCTTATTTAAACCTTTTAGCTGCTACTTGGAATCTGTAGACTGTATACCACCTGCACCGACTGAGTGGCTCAGCTCAGCTTAGCACCAGTTACTGTAGGGGAGTTTCTCCCGCAGTGGATTATCAAAGCAAACGTGACTAACACGTTTTAGTTCCTGAAGGAGCAATGAAACACACTTCATGATAGAACTGGAGAAACATGACACTAGAATAAATATATAAAAATTTATATAATTATGCTTGGAGCATTCTATATCACTTTATTGAATACTAAAATTAAAAACATTACTATACACTGGTGTCTTACATCTGTTAAAAAGTCAATGCAGTCTACAGAATACTTTTATTTGGACGTTGTTACTATTGTTATTCCAAACTGTAATTTCCTATCCGATGAGCTGATGGAAAGTTGAAGCAATCCTCTTGCCATACAAGATTAAGAGTGTGTGTGTGTGTGTGTGTGTGTGTGTGTGTGTGTGTGTGTGTGTGTGTGTGTGTGTGTGTGTGTGTGTGTGTGTGTGTGTGTGTGTGTGTGTGTGTGTGTGTGTGTGTGTGTGTGTGTGTGGACTTAAGTGTAGCTAATTTTAGGTGATGTTCGTACATTGTGAAATGTACTAATGTTTATTTTAACCTATATACACAGAAAATAAGAGACTATTATCAGCATATCTGAAGATATTGATTATAGTATAATAGTCACTACCACAAGCCTTGGGAGCTCTGGTTTCAAAGGAATAAATAAGTGTCTGTTTTATAAGTGTGTATTTCCAAAACATGTTGATCTGTATGACTCAAGGTGTGAAAAGAGCACAGTCTGGATTACCTACTTTACCAGCATGACTGTTCTCTTAGTGTGTCTCTGTAAAGCCCACTTTCCCCCCTAAGAGATTAGTCTAATACCATTGTGTGGGTTAACAAAGGCCACTGCCACAGTACTTATTGGTTTAAACCAAAACATAAATCCTATCCACTAATTGTTGCAAAAGCCAGATTTGTCTGGTGATGTTTCTAGTCTACTCACCTTATGATTACTGAAGGCAAACCTTTAAGTTAGCTCCTACCCGATGAATAATGTTAATGTTTTATTTTTTGTAGCTGTGTTTTGGTTTAGTTAGACATTTGTTATCGTTCTGAATTGATCCTACTTGCTATCACATGATCATTTTTGATGTTATTGTCTTTGGTAGCTGTCAGTATGATCTGCTGACATAAGAGCCAGAAGTCCCACAGCCGACCTGCTCACAGGTCTTCACACACCAGGAATAAACAGTTGAAGCACATGCAAGGCACAACACTGTCAGGCCACTTAAAGAGGCGTTTTAAGTGGATTAAGCTTTAACCAACTGCTTAAGGAAGCCTTTGCCTCAAGCATAAATGCCCAAAACAACATGTCCAGAATAATGATAAACAAAAAAAAGCTGATCTGTACACCTGGAAGGAGTCCAGCACTTCCTGTTTACACCGACAGGAAATAACTAAAGGTGGAAATCTTTTAGTCATTAGTTTGATTAACTTTTAAATCCATGATCACAGTCTGAAGCCTGTTTCTCACTCCATCCAAGCCACTGTTTAGTTTGGTTCCATCTGTTACGTTAACAAAGCCAAAGCTAACTAGAAAAATAAGTTCTTTTTTGCTCTACACTGTGCCGTTGGAGATGTTTAATCACACAAAAAAGGTTGTGTCATCATGTCTCCAGTTAGCTTGGTTGTGATCAATGTGAGATTAGATTTTGGTGCCAAAATGCCGTTTTAAGACACAAAGCAAATATGATGGAAATGTGTTAAAGGTTTGACAGTGAGCTTAAAAAAAGCAAAGGTCTGAGCAGAGTCCACTGATGAGCAACAGTAAGACACACACCTTCCCACTCCGGCCTGACGTTGAACGTCTGTTCTGATGGTTTCCGTCTCAGGCAGTGTTAAGTGCCTGTAAGTATGTGTTAAGAACGTGTCAGCCTGCATGTGTCTGGGCCGTTTGGGTGGAGTGCTGCGCCGCACTCTTGGGTTTGTAGGTGTTTAATGTCTACACAGATTAGCCATCTGCCCCAGACCAGGCCAAGCGTCCAAACTCTGCCCTGACGTCATTCTAATCTCCTCACCTGAACCGGTTCGTTCTGTAGTTCTTCCCAGAACTAAATCCAAAACTAAGACACTTAACCGTACGTTATGTCTCCACCTGTAAGTGTGAATAAAGTTCCTCAACACTGTAGCTACTTCAATTTTTAACACTTAGTGTTTTGTTTTCCATCCAGAATACAGTAACTAAAGGACGAGCAACAGTTTCTGTAGGTCAGTTAGGCCTCTTATTGTCACGACTAATAGTCCATTTAAATAGTCTGTCTTATGAAAATGTAATAATCAGGTTAAATCTGTTCCAGTTAAATACAGCTCACCCTCATGAACCTGATAACCAGACTCAATTTTCCACTTCTCACGTCACATCATTCACTCCACAACCTTGAACCCTGTTAAGAAAGCTTACCCAGAGCCCAGTGGTGAGCCGGATGTAGACCTTCTATCTCTGATACACATTCAAAGATGATCAGTTATGGTGTGGAAGGAAGTTACAGTGCAGTGTATTTGCTGTGTGAGTAGATAAGGTGGTTTTCAACAATGTGTGACTCTTTTTCTCTTTGCTGCAGGTCGGTCCAGCGGGGTCTCAGTTTGGACTCCTCGCTTGCCTCTTTGTTGAGCTGTTCCAGGCCTGGCAGATGCTGGAGAAGCCATGGAATGCCTTTCTGAAACTGCTGGGCATCGTCATCTTCCTCTTCCTGTGTGGCCTCCTGCCATGGATCGATAACATTGCCCACATATTCGGCTTCCTCAGCGGCTTGCTGCTTTCCTTCGCCTTTCTTCCATACGTCACCTTTGGAACTTTCGACACGTATCGGAAACGAATCCTCATTGCCGTCACAATACTGGCCTACGTTGGGCTGTTCTCCTCCCTCATTGTTTGGTTTTATTTTTACCCAATCAATTGGCACTGGTTGGAGCATCTCACCTGCCTGCCCTTCACAAGCAAGTTCTGTGAAAAGTACGACATAGACCATAACATCAAAGACATTGTGCGTTAGTCACAATTCTAGAGATGATATGATTACAACGTCTACTACTGATGCACTAGCTTTTAGTCAGGTCAACTGATGCCAGGGGACCTGGCCATTTTAAGAACATGACAATCGAGTCTTTTTATTATTTAATTATCAAACTACAAGAACAAAGTTTATGTGAATGCTCAGCCTGCTGTTTTGCTCACTTGTATAAACTGTTATACAGTAATTCCCAGTGTGGTCTTCTCTGGGCTTGTGGTTCCTTTTAAATCAGAGGTCAGGAAAATACACCAGGGAAATCAAAATGGCATCAAGCCAAGTAAACCTAAAGGTGAAACTCTACAAAGTGTCAAAAGAAACCAAGTAAAAGAAAAAGCCTTCAACCTCCCTTTAACTTTATGCTCAATAAACAGCTGAGGTGGAAGACTGATGCCATGGTGGGCCATAAGGTACTTTGTAGCCCGCTAAACTTGGATACATCACGTTTCCTACCACCAGTTGTTTCTTTTTTTTTGTTTTTTTTAGTAGATACTCACTTACTGCTGCATCTATGTGTTCTAACAATTGTTAAATGCGCTTCTATAACGTTTCTATTGCTTAACCTTTGTTTTGTATTTAAGGATCTGGCATGTGAATATTATTTGAAACAGTGTCATGTTATGCTGAAAATACTATACTATATTAGCTCAAGTGACTGAAATATATCAGTGCTCAACTAAGGCAGGGTTTCTATTTAAAACCACTAGTTGCCTTAAACAAACAATGCCATTTTACACAGATGCCTCATTCTACTTTTGCAACCTGCTTGTGATCATGTACTAAATGATGATCAACACATTTTTTTATCCTAACTTACCAAAGCAACTTCAGCAACTTCTATAGGCATGTTTTCACAATCAACATTTGTCAGTCAAACGGTGTTTAATTGTGGTTAACCAATAACATATTGTTGCCTAAATGTTGCTGTACATTTACTGTTGAAAGTAAGTAATGTGAAGTACTATTTATTACTAATAATGTAGGACTCTGAGCAGGCATTTATGGATTAATACATGAAAAGGGTACTGTCCTGGGACATAGAATCAAATGACACTAATGTTTTATGTTTTGCCTGAGCCTGTTAACCTAAATTAAGTTAACAGTTCATTTCAGAAGCCCTGATACCAGGAGTGAAGTGTTTCCTCACGCCAGAATTTGCAGGTCATGTTCGTTTGTTGTTCAGGATTCTGGCGTGCGTTGACGCTAGCCCATAGGAAAGCCGCAGTAATTACTGTTGTGTGTTGGATTATGAGTTTCTAAGTGAGTTACAGGATTATGTGAGTCAGTCTGTGGGAGTGACTCAGTGGTCACTTGGGAAGAGTTGATCGCATGAGCAATTAAAAAGCATGTGTATGGGTAAGTGTTACACTACTACAGTCCTTGGTGGCAGCAACGCATCACTGTCTTTAGAGTGTGTGTGTGTGTGTGTGTGTGTGTGTGTGTGTGTGTGTGTGTGTGTGTGTGTGTGTGTGTGTGTGTGTGTGTGTGTGTGTGTGTGTGTGTGTGTGTGTGTGTGTGTGTGTGTGTGTGAAACACAGGACACTGTCCTCATACAGTGAGTGGGCACGCTTCTGTTTTTAGAAACCACTTTACTGTGCCTTCTGATGAGAGCATGTAACAACCCAACATAATCATGAAAGGACACGGCAATCACAGGTGGGTTTGTTGGGACCAAATGACTTTACGTTTTTCTGTTTATTGAAATTAAAGGGAAAGTTTTAAACATATTTTAGTTCATGCTTCAGGTACTGTTGTGATTTTGATTTATATGTACAAATGTTCAGTCATATCATAATAAATATCACTTTAGTATGAAGTGTTTATGTGAAACTTCACATCATCATTGCAAAGAGATGTTTTCTTCAGAGTCAGGAAACCTTTTCAGTAACAGAAATTTAAACAATTGGCTCCTGTGGAAAAAAAGGTTCTTGAAAAGCTGAGGTAAAAAGGGAAGTTAAAAGATCTGTGGTGCAAATTTGGATGAAATTGTAAGATGTGCAGAAAGCTAAAAACTATTGTTATTCATAGATAATAAAACATGTAATAGTAACTGAGACCTCAGCAGACATGCAGGAAAATAAATTCTTTATTTAACAGTAAAAAAGTGTCTTGACACAAGACTTAAGGAGGCAGAAGAAGGAAGGAGGCAGATCAAGGAAGAGCTGGCCCACATTTATGATATTCTGCTCATATTCTAATCAAGGCTAGGTTTTCTATAGAACACGTATATACTGAAATGCAGTGGTCTTTTGTATCAGCGGTTGACTGACTCCCTCATCTACAATCTTACTGTCCTTACACAACAAACATGATCAACATGTGTCCCTCCTCCAGATTGTCTTTACAGCAACAGATTGGTTTGGCATTTTACTGCACATAAAGCTGCTTCATGATGCAGTCCATACAACGCTATAAAGAAGAATATAACATAATAAGGGGCATTTACTACTAAGCTTCAACATGCAAAAGGGGCTAAGACGGCCTCAAGGCAGCGATGTTCTATTAAAAATAAATGTCCAGCATTTGTCAAAATAAAAGTAAATGAATGCATGCTCGCATTCTTTCTAGGCTTTGCTCTACTGGTATCACTTTTAGTTGCTTTTTTTCTATTGTTGTTTCAACACCACTGCATCCATACAGCTGTTGGTAGTTTTTTATCCCTCTTCAGACACAATAACTGCAGCAGCTTCTACAGCAAAGCTGCTCAAATGTCTTCTCATCATATTTCCAAGTTGGGGGGGGGGGGGCGGTCCACACCGCTTCTGGTCACCAGGCAGAATCCATACGAAGTCCTGTCCTCAACAACCACTGTTACGACGCATGAAGGCATGACCCCTGACTGAGTAGGACATTTCGGTGAAGATGAGGGGCCCGACTGTGATGTCACTGGGGCCCTGCACCTTGAAACCCGACTTCTGGTAGAAAGGGACCAGGAAGTCTTCACACATAAGCACAGCACGGCGCACAAAGGGCAGGCAGCGCAGGTACTGCAGGTAGCGCCACATCAGGATGGAGCCTTTGCCCTGCTGGCGGAAGGTCCGGTGGACGGCCAGAACGTGGATGTGAACAGTGGTGCCGAGCGGCTTATGGAGAGTCAGCGCATCCTGGGAAGGAGAGGAGCAGAGCCGTGAGACGAGAAACCGTGGAATAATGTCTTTTCGGGGGCAATTTGAACTAAGGGTCCTTATACTAAAATTGTGCTTTCATCTTTCAGATTACTTCATAAATCTCAAATAAATCTCTTTTATTAATGTGCGTTGAGCAGCCTGTTGTCAGTCAAACCGAGGTAAACACTGCCCATATGTGCTCCGCCCTGCCTTACCATGGTAAGCCTGTCCTGGTCCCACAGTGAGCCGATGATGAAAGCCACCAGACGTCCCTCCTCGAACCAGCCAAGAGACAGCTCAGGGCACAGGGTGAGGAAGTGACGGACCTCGTCCAGGTGCAGAGGGCACTCACCGGACACGGAGATGAATGCTGCGCAGAAGAGGAGACCAGACATGTACATGAAAAAGCCTGAATCACTGAACCTTGTACTAATAAATATGTGAAATAAACCCATATTATTAGTAGGTGCTGAATTTAAAGCAGGGAAATAAGATAGTTGACCTACAGTCTGAAAACACCTAACTTTTGAGGTTCCTCAAGGGAAAGTAAAACTAATTAAACTCATTCTGATGTGTTAATGTAATTTGGGTTGAAATTTTGGATAATTAAGCACATTTAAAGACATATAGTGGGGATTATATCCAGTAAGAGCGAATATTAAACTTAGAAACGGAATGAGTCCTCTATTCAAGTAAGTGTAGAGAATGAAGCAGGCTGTTTACCTTCCCTCTCGATCTCAAACACACTGATGGCATCCTCCGGGCTGAGGGAGCGGAACTCGCTGGCGGGCAGCGTGTGCCGGCGCCCCTGCGGCACCGGGGAGCGCATGTGGAGCGGCTTCATGAACGGCACGGCGCTCACCACCGACATAGTCATCGCTTCCACGAAGGTTCCGGAGCAGGGAGCGAATCGACCGACGCTGAAATGTCCCTCTACAACCCGAGGCTGCGCTTCTTTTTTCTTTCGGACACGAGATTCGCCTGCTCCGACCGAGTCTGACCCGTGCGTAAAGGGACTGAGCGGAGGGTGGCGCGCCTCCACTATTTATACCCCCGGTTCTCGTGGGGTGGTTGGCTCTAATCCTGAAACGAGCTTACTTCGTTCCCCGTGAGTGAGTTAACAATAAACATGTGTAACCAGGATCAGCACGGAGGTCAATGTGTTGAGAATTATCATCGACGTGTTGATTATCATGAGCGATAACGTTTAATCCGATGAAGCGGGTGACCGGTGGATGACAGTGATGCTGAGATTAGACGTGCGCGTGCATTGGTTACTCATTATTATCTGTCTGTATCGATCAGCGTGATCATCCACTTAACGGTGCCATCTGTGACCTCACTCCTATGACTTTCCATTGTACCTTTAAATCCAGTTCACCATTTTCTCACGCTGTATTTTTCAATCTTATTTGTCACATCCTCTGTGTTCGGGAACATCGCATTAACAATTCAAAGCCAGTCGTTTTGTTCTACGATCAGATACTGACCTCTAGAACAAACCTTATTCAGGAGACAATAGCACTATGATCAGATGAACTCCTCTTCAGGGTCACAGGGAGATCATCTCTATTTACACACTAGTACTGAGAATAAATTGTGCTAAATGTTTCCTCATAGAGACGTTTCTATTTTAATTGAAAACAAATGCACTCAAGACGACTTTTATTAATTCTACTTATTCTACTTAATTCTAATTCCACTTAAATATTATTATTGTGGCAATCCAACAGACAGCTGTATACTTCTAGACTTCGATTTAGCTTAATTCGATGAATTGCTTGTAAACCTATTGTGTTAACACATTAAATTACATCATTATTCATGTAAAAAAATATATTTTTTACATTTAAAAACGAAATTATTTAATGTATACTTACACAGAGACGAGGAATAAAACGGATATCACTGTCAATCACTGCCACCGTGTGGCCACAGTGGGGTACTGCGCGGTGACGTTATCACACTGCGCAAGTTACGCAGCCCTCCGTACTGTAACTACGTACACACGTGCTCTCCGCTGCTTCCAGGTTACCGTTTTTTTTTTTATTCCACCGTCATCCTCGCGCTGTAGCATCACTCCCTGACAACAGCAGCGATGGCGGAGCCCGTAGCATCGGATGCAGCGGCGGCATCGCCACCCGCGGGCCTCTCTCCCGCAGCCAGTCCGGGCTCGGAGCCTCCATCCATGGCTCTCTCGCCCTCGGCGGACGGGTCCCAGCGGCTGCTCTTCTCTCACGACCTGGTGTCCGGGCGGTACCGAGGTTCAGTCCGCTTCGGTCTCGTGCGTATGATCCATGGCGAGGAGGATTTCGACTCCGACTCGGACCTCGACGATGGAGGAGGGAGAGGCGGCGGCGGCGGCGGAGGAGGCGGCGGCGCTGGTGGAGGACGAGTCCAGTGTGGTTCGGACACGGAGAGCGCCGCGGACACCCCGAGTCGGCCTCTCGGTAGGGGATTTGTCCGCGTCCAGTGGTACCCTGAAGGAGGAAAGCAGGACATCAGGGAGACAAAGGTACCACACGGCGGCTAACGCGTTAACTGTTGACACTGACACTAGCTGAATAACGGCCTCCGACCTGGAGCTCCGCCGTTTCCCGCTGCCCGTTGCAGCTTCGAAGGAGAAAAGTGTTCGCTCGTGATCCGGGGAGGATGCTTCGCTAAACCACCTGCCACCAAACGCATAACCTAGCTAGCTAACTGGCTAGCTCACGAGCACACATGCTAAGTAGCGCTTTAGCTAACGGCGCCGTAACACCCAGCCGGTGTCGGGCAGCGCTAATCAGGCTCGGTCCGTTAAAGCGCGTCCAGAAAGCGGCGAAACAAACAGCGGCCGACCCGTTGGCCGGTAGCGGGAGGCTCAGAGTCCAGACGCGGTCTGTGTTAGCTGCATTCCGCCCAGAGGCGAAGCTCGTCCTCGGCTCGGTGGTTCAGCTCCTCAGCTGGGTGTGACTTTGCCCGAGATCCAACGCTGTCGGAACAAAATGATGAAGCAGCCTAGTTCTTCACGCCACATCTGTTCCTCGGGGTTTAAGTTGGCATTTGCTGTGTCTGTGTGGATGAAGAGACGCTGATCTCTACAGTATAACCCATGAAGGCAGCATCTCTCTGTCTTGGGCCTAGACTTTGTGTGGAACACCCTCAGTGCCCTGTAAACTGATTAGAAGCCACATTTACAGACAGTAGTGACTATAACAGCGAGACATATGCGGAAAATGGATCCACTTATGATGTAAATACACTGACCTTGTTCACCTTCATTTTTATTGTTATACTTAAATACATAAACAAATATATTGTTTTGCTTCCACAGGTTTGGCAATGTGTATTTAACGACTTGAAAAGATTAAATAACTCTCGTAACAGACTCATCATCATCACCATCACCATCACTTGCTGTTTTGGTTCTATTCATTGTGTGTTGAGAGAACTGGGCTGTGCCTTGTGGAGCGGGACACAGGGTTTACATGGGGACCGACTGCTCTGGAAGCGGCTCCTGTTGGAGACCCGGGACTGGACCAGAAGGAGCGTTTCATTACGCTGCTTTGTCCCAGCGGCTCCGCGTGTAGAGCTCTGGTCATAGTGTCATTCAAAGCCGGTGGCAACAAAGGCTCAGTTAAACAATGAGACTGATGTTTAGCCAACATGTGGCGTTTTAATGCTGTGTCATTACTAGCGTGTGTCCCCAAAGCATCCAGTGCATGCTAGTGTACGTGCGCATGGATTTCATTCTGGACTGTTGTTGACTGAGTGGTTTTCTTGTGGTGGTTTGTGTGTGTGGGACAGCAGGATTTGTTGCTAATCTGTGTGCGACACGTCTCAGCAGGCTCTGTCTTAGTTGCATATGTCCTGAGAGGATGGTGAAGATTTAGATCAATAATTCATGAGGGCTTGCTGCAGTATGCTAAGTTGCATATTTCCAAGATGATTTCCACATTTTTTTTGTTGTGTTTCTTCTGTTTAAGCGCCTTTCTCCCAGGAGGAATCAGTGGAAGGAACACTGATGGTTAAAATGTCCCAGGCTTTCTGTTGATCTTAACAAAACTACCATTTAAAGCAGCAACAGTCATCAGATGTCATTAGTGTAATGTATTTGATACTGTGTGTTCAGATAAATGGAGCCACAGACAGGTTTACCTGCACCTACCTACAAACCTCAACCCCAGTTCGAAGCCCACCTCTTTTACCGTTACAAAATACTGAATGCTACGTGACTAGAATTCTCTGCAGTCATTCAGTTCACAATGAAGCCTTTTTTACACCAAAGTGTGCAGGTCCCGAGGCTGCACAACAGATCCAAATAATCACCCCTCCGCCCACTGTGCTCCACAGACGCTACCAGGTGTTGCTGCAAAAGGCCCTTGTTTCATGTGGCACAAGGCTTTAAGGCTGAACAGCCCACCTTTGGTCTCATTCGCTCATAGGACATTGTTCCAGAAGTCTTCGTGGTTCGTTAAAATGCAGTTTTCGAACTTCAGTTCCTTTCTTCAGAACAGGTTTATGCTATCATTCACACACGTTCATTGACACACGTCTTCATTTTGAAGTTTTCATTGTTCTTCTTCCCCTCAGCATCCTAGTGCTTTGGTTGCCATGGAAATAAAGACTTAATTTGTTGTCTATATGCGATTTTGACATTTTCGGTGCTGCCATTTCACTGTCGGTGGGGAACAAAGATGTATTGCAACTGGTGATGTGCCCAGTGCTGCATCTCACCCGCTGTGATGCTGCCAGGCCCGAGGGGTCGGGGGGGGAACTGGGAGCAGGAGTCCAGTGACTGGGCAGTGAGGAGAGGGTTGAAGAGCTTGGATTGCAATCGTGATGACAGGGTGAGTGCAGCGAGGCTGACTGTGCTGCAGAGAGAGGAAAAGTGAAGACCGGGGGGGGGGGGGTGGCAAGCAAGTCATCACTAATAAACATGTCAAAGCCTTTAGGAGGAAGGAAAATGAAATAGTGATGAGCTAATGAGACGGCAGGCAGCTAGCTAGCAGATGGCTGCTATGGAGATGAGTGGCCGAATAGGTTGTGAAGGTCCCACCTTCTGCTCTGCTCTGTTTGACGTGTGGACAAATAGATTTTACTGCGAGACCCACAAACTGCAGTAGCGTGGTTCACACTGTAACTGAGCAGCTGCCACAGGAAGTCACAGCGTTGGTCTTTCCCAGCTGAAGCAGCGATATGAGCCGACGATGCAGGGACACGTT
The DNA here is from genome assembly GCF_900634795.4 of Betta splendens. Taxonomy (NCBI): domain Eukaryota; kingdom Metazoa; phylum Chordata; class Actinopteri; order Anabantiformes; family Osphronemidae; genus Betta; species Betta splendens. The sequence continues at coordinate 8,048,778 of NC_040881.3, forward strand.
AGCAGGTCTATTGCGCCGAAGGCCTTCGTGTTGGTTTTTAAGGCACCTGCTCCGCCGGAGAAGCATGATGTCACACGTCAGCCATCAGTCTCCCTGCCTCCTGAGTTAGCGCAGCTCAACGTGGCCGTTCTACATGCAGGAAGCGCAGTGAATACTTGATGTGTGGATCATTGTCTGTGAAAATCAATTGAAATACAAAGGATGTGGAAAGCTGCAGGTGCTGGATGCTCAGACCACAGGGTGACTCCCATCTGTCGGCCCGGCCCGGCCCAGCCCCCATCCATGAACACAGTCAAAGCCCTTTAGGGTTGGTCTTTTAGCTTATGTTACGGCAGTGAATCCACTGAATGCTTCCACTGGCGTTAACCTGCTACATCGCACACGGTCAGTCTGCTGCTTAGAAATGATGCTGGTAAATATGAGCTCATCAACCTGATGAGGGAAGACGCAGCCCGTGTCACTTTGTTGTCATCTGGTGGAAGTGGAGTTTTGGCCTGTTGACACACTGCTGCACCTGATCAGATCATTTAAATGTGAGGGTGACTGGTGTTTGGCGGTCAGGGAGACGGAGGACGTTTACCCCCCCCCCTTAAAAGTGGGACCGACTTGTTAAAGTGTGAAATGGGACGCGCTGAGAACGTGCGGTGCCGTCTGCACTCCTCACCTCATTGATCCTCTTTTTCCATTATCCTCTTTCCTTCTTGGCAGCGGACGCCTTTCTTCCTCTCCGCTCACATTGCTCTCGCTCCCACTCCGCCCTCGTCCGCGTGTCCGTCTCCTGCCTCCTTGACCTTTTTCTAAATAAACATGTCAGCGGCTGCTGCAGGAACCCTGTAAATGTCCCTGAGGTGGTGGCGTCCGTGATCTGTTCCTGCACTCGTGCTGATGCACGTGTGACGCTGTGCTTGTTGTTTCTACCTGGAGGCAGAGTGTTCACTGTAAACCTGACTTGGCAGGTGCATCGTTCCTCCCTCTCTCTTCTTCCTCCCCCCCCCCCCTCGTCTCCCGCTAACCCGTCCTGCACCTCCTCCCTCATTGTCCCAGTAGGCCAGTGATGGAGATGGTTGACGTAATGTGGTGCTTACTGGACGCTTGTCCAGCTCCTGCCCTGAGATTATGGCTCCCATTTGATCCTCTCGCATTGTTTCTCTGCATGGAACACATACATGCACGGTCACAATCAGACACTTGACAACCGTGCGGCCCAGCTTCTTTTAGTCACTTTCCCTACTCATCCTCCCGTCTTCCTCTGCAGTAAAGGAACTACCCAGTGGAGTGGCTGTCTGCTCTCTTTCTGCCTTCTCTGACTCCCTCTCCTTTTTTCAATCTTACTATCTGCTGTGCTCATGTCTATTTCTGGCTCTTGCCAGTCTTGCTTCCTCCCTCTCTCTCTCTCTCTCTCTCTCTCTCTCTCCCCCCCCTCCCTCCCCTCAGATCCATCTCGATCTCCCACATATTGGGCTTTCCCCTGGCTCCTCTGCTCATCACACCCTGTCTGCGTCTTCTCACCCCTCACTCTTTTTGCCATCGTCCTCCCTGATTTTCTGTCCATCATTTCATTTTTCCTATAGGCTCTCTTGAGAACCCTTCATGCATTTATCCTTTATGTCCAACTGTCTTTGTTACCGTGTCTTGTCTTGTCTCATTTCATATTTATGTATTTCCGTTCTTCTTTGTCTTTAACACCATGCTACGATTTTACTCTTATTTTCTTCATTTCTTATTCCCAAACCACAGAGTGAGTGTATGACTGTGCACATTTAGGCCTCTTATAATCCCCCTGTGGTCTCATCACTAAAAGGCTCTGTGCCTGCTTCCCTTATTACAGCCGTACACCCTTCCTGTGTGTCCCAGTCGATAGTCTTCAGTCAGACAGCGCTGCCCTCCTGCTGTAAGAACCAGGCACGGCTGTGAGGGAAGAAGCTGATTTTAGCTGTTTATCCACAGAAGACTTAAGAGGTTGCTCTTTTATTCCTTTGTTATTTAGGGAAACACATCCATAAACGTAGACGGAGGAGGTCAAGATTTTTTTCTGCGTCTTCAGTTATTTCTTTGTGGTTAAAGCACTGCAGATATCTAAACAGCCCTGGAATTAGAATAATGTCTCTGGATGCTTTGATGCTGCAGAGCTTGAAGATCTAGGGCCACGTAATTTACTGTGGTGTCTCTGCTTCTTGATACTGTGGGCAGGGAGTTAGTGAAGTTGGCAACAACTAGGACAGGCTCAATACCTTGGTCTTTGCTGATTCCATTGTTTTGTTATTCAAATACAGTACAATGAAGGAAATAAACAAACTGGCTGGATTTTCTGTCTTCAAAATCAAAAACATCAAACCTGCTCTCAGGATCTGTTGTGTGTATGAGTGTGTGGAAGAGGCTGTTCTCCTCCTGTATCATGGCTCTGCCGCATCACTAGACTAGTATCATTACAGGATGTAACTAGGTACCTCATTTATCATATGATGGACACTGGCAGCCTGACTGACTTAACTTTTACGACAGTTTGTGGTAATTTGACCTGCTCTTGTTCGCGGTTCATTATGTGGAGACGAGGCTAGAACCAGGAGGAGGAAGCCTGACGTAGTAAACTGTCTGTCAGAGTAGAGAGCAGGCGTGGCCCCGAGCTGCAGTCCTCTGCAGTGTCTCTCCCCCTCTTCCTTCTAGTACAGCACCTGAATAATGACTTGTGTTAATTAGGCTGGGAAGTCAAAGCAAATGCTGTCCTCCATCGATTTCTGTAATCAATCTGTCCCCTTCTACCCTATTAACCTGAATGGAGGCAGCCAGCGTTGTCGTCTTTTTTTAGTTCCAGGTGCCACACACACACACACACACACACACACACACACACACTACTTGCATTACTGCAAATGGATGCAGCCGCGTCTCTCTCCTTTTGTTGTCTGACTGTGTCCATTACCATATTGCTGCCTCTCCTCTCATGACTACATGAGCCATAGCAACAGCCAGATGCCGTGTTGTGAATTAGCTGTGTTTTTCAGAGCATTTTTCAGACCGTGTTTCCTTAATGCAGCTACTCTGTGCAACTGAGCTGCACAAGCCCCCTCCTCATGTGTGCGTTGAAATGAGGAGGTAGCACGTTTTAGTCCCCGAATAATGAGAGCTTTTCCCTGTGTACACTGTCTGAAAACAGGAGGTGTTTTCGCCAAAATTCATAGATCACTGCAACTTGTCAAACTTGTGTTAGTTTGAAATTTTTGCCTGGGCGCTCTGCAGACAGGTGTCTGATTTATTTGCAGACTTCAGGGATCTAGTTAGTTCTAATCAGTAATTCAACCAGTAATTTGTGGTATAGACAGAGTTCTGGTCAGGGATACAAGCGTCTGATTGCCGGGTTGTCTTCATTGTTATCACAGAGCAGAACTTTAAATAAGTAAACCTTTGTTAAATGATTTGCATTACAGCTTTTGTGTCTTATCGTGGACATTAGCATTCCACTTACTGTATGAGGACCCTTTTATCATTGTGATCATATCCAGAGAGCAGCGTAATACCTGTAACCTGCATGGATTGTTAAGAAGGCACACGGATAAGGAGCTGCCCCTCCAGAGTAAAGTCAGGTTTCCTTTGTGTTTCTATTGTTTGTGTTAAATGCTAAGTATGATCCGAGGCTAAGTCTCAGCTGGGATAATCAGTGATTACTGTATCAGTTGCCTGTTGAGGCAACGTGTGGCGGTGCTGTCATCCCAGGGAAATGCCTCCCTGCAATAAAAGTAGAGATCATCTCACTGTGATCAGTGAGACCAGTGTTCCCCGTCCTCTGTCTGTAATCACTTCCACCGCAGGGACCTGCTCTGCTGTAGCAAATTATTTTAAAACGGATTTAAATTCACCATACATTTGCAAGATGTATTGTTAAATTGGTTTAAGATGATACCGGCCGGCTAATTCATGTCACGTCTGGCTGACAGATGAACGCTAGTCATAATTTGTAATGGGCGCACAGGCCCTGCTGTGGGCGGGCTGTTACTAAGGTGTTATGTTAAATCTACAGTGAGGCTAAATGCAGGTGATTGATGTCATTTTGACTGTGTTCGAACGGCTACAGTTTGTACAGTAGCACACTGCGGCGCGACGCTCTGAAGGAATTTCAATGAAGACGACTGCACGTCCACAAACCGCCTTGTGCTCCTGAGCTTCTCTGGATAAAAGGTGTAGATGGAGGCGCGTGATCGGAGTGTGTGTGTGTGTAAGCGCACACATGCCCCTGTGTGTTTAAGCCCCAACACGACACACACGCGGGCACACACACACACGCTCCACTGTTCAATGAAGGAGTTTTGACAGGTTTTTGCAAGTGAAGTAGATCTTTAATGGACAAACATGTTTTCTACTTACTTTTCAGGCTCCAGTTGCTTTTTTGAGTCTCTACAGTAACAGTACAGTCAGTGATCTCTGGTGCAGATACAGCACAGTTTAAGAACAACAACCAAGCTGAATAACATTGCTCATCTGCGTTTGTATGGTTTATTCATCAGCTGAGTGGCAGCCAGTCCCTCTCCACTCACTCCTCCCAGTCATTACTTAACATGCAGCAGGCCTCCGTGTCTGGGTTGTCTTCATTCTCCTCCTTCCATCTGTCTGTGGCCAAACGTACACGCTCCTGCTGCTTTCTTTCTTTTCTGTGTTTCTCATTGAGCATTTCTTCATGTTTTAATACTGTAGTTTTCTGCCACACAGACATGAGGTAGTTGTAATAGTAGTAGTAGGTAATTGTGTGTTGGGTGCCGCTGCCCACGGCCTGTGTGCCGTAGCTGTAAGTCCCACAGATAACGCTCCTTTAATTAAATCACCCATGTGCTGTCTTGCTCACTAATGGTCTATTAATTTGCAGTGTTTTTGTCTACAGGACTTTGAGCAGTTTATTAACGGGGCGCCACACTTTCATGTATAAATGTGTAGAAAAGCGATGGAGTAAGAGAGAAATGTCCTCCGATATTCATCTGCCGTATCTGGAGAAGAGCAACGTTTTCTACCTTTTTTGTATTGGAAACCTTTCCAGGTTTATACAAATCAACTTCGTATGATTGTAGGAGTTTGTTTTCTTGTGCTAACACACACCTCCAATTTAAATACTATGATTTTTAGCTTGATCGGAGCAAATGCTGGCAGTCATCAGGTCTTGCATCTAATTTACTAAAGCAAATTGACTACTTGCACAAAGCACAATCGAGGCATTATTTTCCATTGAGCTTTAATGACTAATAGAATTGTTACAATGTAAATTTGATGCTGTGATCATTAATAATTTGCATTTTGGATCAATAGTAAAGATAAAGATATTGGTTTTGCTGAGTTTCATAAAGGTTTGAGCTTTTTCTTAGTGGAAAGTCAAAAAAACTACATAGAGTAAATAACTTGCACCCTCCAAAGTGGCCTGATAGGATCCACTCGGAATCTGAGTCACTTCTCAGCTTTGTTTCTGTCTGACTGATGAGACGCAGGGATATAGTGTGAAATCCTGCCCCATCACTCTGTTTTAATTTCAAGTAGGTCACGTTAAATAGGCCAGATGCTTTCCTGACAGACTTTTTCTTTCTGCTTCCTGCTCTTTAGAGATGAGAATAATTTGCAGCAATAACTACTACACATTGTAACCTCAGAGTTTTGGACGTTGTGTCAGGATGGGAGAACATTAGACTTTAGCCTTCATACCATGTCAGAGGGTTGTTAATTAGTCAGTAAGACCTTGAATCAAAGTTCAGTGCTTTTCCTAAAACAAATCCACAACTTTCAAGCACATCTTGCTCCTTCTGAAGTCTTGGAAGACTACAGATTGAGATGTGCATGTATTTTACGCAGTCACAGTTGGTGCTCAGGCTCAGTGTGGCTCTGCCTCTAAAGCACATACTGTAAAGTCATAGTATTCTAAGTGGCCTTTGGAAATCATGGAGCATCTTTCAGCTTTGTGTGCATGTCGAGGTTTGACTCTGCTGTTTTAGGTGACTGCTCGCTAACAGAGTAAGAGCAAAATTCAGCCTTCAGGAGCAGCAGCTTTTCCCCTGGGAGCCCAGTCTGTGCCAAGCTTAGCTGCTATTTCCTGCCCTGTGTTTCTTTGGGCTCGTAGGTCTTGATCAATACATGTTTTGGCTTCATGTGTTAATCCACCTTGGTGTAAACTACACTGTTTACCCACATCTTATTTTATATTCATCTTTAATTATTAATTGATAGTAAAAATGTGTTCATCTATCTGCTGGATCCACTCGCCGCAGGTTCATTGAGATGTGTTTCTGTTCAGGATGATTGAGGCTGCTCTCGGGGCGTTTAGCATCCAGGACTGTGCATGTTGCTGAGCGCGCAGGGAAGACGAGCGTGTGTCACATCATATTGGCTCATTTATCTTCGTCCAAGTGTCAATGCTTCGTTAAAAGGTTCTCCTCTGATGTGACTGTTATTTTAGGAATCTGATGATCCAATTTCTGCTGGTGTGAAATTCAAATGTCTTGCGTGCCTCCATTTTCTAAAACCGTTTGTTTTTTTTGTCCTACAGCTGAAACTGGAAGATCGATCCATTGTCATGAGAGACATTGTGCGACGGAACAATTCAAATGTAAGTGTTGTTTGCTCCGTCTCTTTCTTTTTTTTGGTCTCTTTCCATCCGCCTCTCTTTGTCAGTCACCTCACCGCCGTTCCATTTGCTGCCTCGGACATGACTGGAATGTAAGGGCTGGCTGACACTTTCACAGGACCAAAGGAGGCTTTCTGTGTTAACGCAGTGCAACAACTCAAGCTGAATATAGATACATTGGCAATAAATACTTTGGCAAGATTCTGGTTTCATTAAAATTCACTTTGTCCTTGAATTCCCAAAATATAGATGCTTCTGTCTTAGCAAAAGTTCATAATCTTTCAAACAAAGTTTCTGTTGATGAGCATAGTTGAGTGATGTTGATAAAGCGCTGACAGATGTGCTGAATTCGTTGCCTCACAGGACAACCAGTGTGGTATCGTGACCAACATTGACATCGAGTGTGCAGTGAAACTGGTGGGAACGAACTGTGTTCTGTATCCAGTGAACAGCAAGGACCTGCAGCACATTTGGGTAAGAGAGTTACACTGTAATTACTATTAATCACAGGTAGGATATTACATAAATGTCAAAATAAAACTTAAAATGTCTCAAATGAGAGCTCTAGGTTAATTTCTTACAATATCGGTGCTTTCATTCATCTTTGTTGATTGACTCATTCATACAACATAATTGACTGTGTGTAGTTTGAAGTGACCGTTGCCTTTCTGTGTTCTTCAGTCTTTTATGTACGGCGACTACATTGCCTATGACTTCTGGTTGGGGAAAGTGTATGATCTGACTAATCACATCATCCTCAAGCTTTCCAACGGTGCCAGGTACAGTGTGTGATTAAACAGGCCGTGACCATGTGTTAGTCTGTCCGGGCGACTTAAAGCTGGCACATGTTCATCATTGCCTCGTCCAGTGACCATCCACCCGTCGCCTCTGTCTCTTCCTGCCTCCAGGTGCTCCATGAGTGTGGAGGATGGGGCCAAGCTGTACGACGTCTGCCCACATGTCAGTGATTCGGTACGTGGCCACATGCTCAGTCTAAGTTATTGCTTCTAAAACCTCTGGCTGAATCAGCGAATCAAGTTTACATCTACACATATAACATTAATGCGTTGTGGCAGTTTCATTTAAATTCACGTTGCCTGTTTGTCACTGTTCTTTTCAGGGTCTGTTCTTTGACGAGGCTTATGGCTTCTACCCAGGCCAGGTCCTGATTGGTCCAGCAAAAGTCTTCTCTAACGTTCAGTGGCTGTCAGGAGTCAAACCTGTTCTAAGCAGGAAATGCAAGTTCAGGGTTGTGGTGGAGGAGGTAAGACATGGACTTAAAAACATTGTGAGCCCAGCTTGTTGTTCTGTATCTTTTCATCTTTCTAACCCTGCAGTTTTATTATTAGCAGTAGTGGCGGCAGACTCTGTTGCTAGTTTACTGTGGGTCAGGGTGACTTCAGAAGTCAGATGGTGGAAAACTGTAAAAGGCTCAGACTCCTACCAGTGTTAATAACAATATGCTGCTTAAAAACCTTAAAGTCTTTCACATATAGTAAAGGATGTCAAACGGCCTCTCTGTGCTTTCCCCAGGTGAAGGTGGTGGAACTGAAGGTGACCTGGATCACCAAGAGCTACTCACCCAAAGGCTCTGACGGCGTCTATCCACCTCCCTCCACCATCACACAGGAGAATCTAAGCAGGTGAGTCCACATCCCCTCACTTTGCTTCTCTGATGCCCTCGTGCAGCTTGTTGTTCACGGCCAGGTGTTGCCCTCTGTGCTGCGTTAGGGTGAGACGTCTGGGCTACTATGACCACACCCAGAGGCAGCTGGGAGAGAGGGCCCTCTACGTCTTTCCTGCCAAGGGGGAAGCCACGCGCATCACCTGTGAAGGACCAGAGGGGGCTCCAGTCATACCCGAAGACCCTGTTGCTAGAAAGGTGTCCATAACATTTGTTAATTTAGAGAATATTGCAGATTTAACTTTGATCTAATATAACAAGTCACCTGTTTGACAGTGGTAGGCTGTTACCTTCTTGGGAGAATATTATAACTTAAAATAAGCAGTCTTGCTCCAGAAGTTAATAACTAAAGTCTGGCAGTGCTCCTCGAATGCTGGTGTTAGAATGTGGTGGTAGAATGTCAGTAGTGTGAAAGTTTTGTTTGTGATCATCTTCAAACTCTGCCTGTGGTTTTCTCGTCTTCAGTTGAAAAGGATGTTCAAGAAAGATTTGGGGAAGAAGACGGAGAACGCAGACACGCAAGGTAGCAAAGAGACGAAACGTACAACACACGCTGTCTATTGCTTTGTCAGTCGGTCTTTGTTGCCTCTTCAATCAGACTCTATTGTTATAGAATTTCACTAGACTGAAATATTTCTGTGTCGCTGGAAGGTTTTTAATAGAACTACTGAAAACAAACAGAAGTGTTTTTTTTTTTTTTTTTTTTGTTTTTTTTTACCAAGTCACTATTATTACAGATGAATCATGTTGTGTATGATCCCTGGAAACATTGTATTAAACATTAACATGATGTTCTTTTTCCCACAAATATCCACAGGCATCACATTTGTAAGCTAATGAAACACAACAGTCCTAATATTGTCTTTTATCAAACTCATGAGTCTGATTGGTACTATATTTCATGATGAATCTATTCCAGTAAAGCAATAAATATAAACCGTGCATTTCCTATTTCTAATCAGTGATTTGTCTGTTGTTAGGGCTGGTAAAGATGAGCACTACAGTATGTTTTGCTTACATTCTCTCTAAATGAGCTGGGAACTATCTCCATGTAAATCAGAGGCAGAATAATTTAAAGATCCTGGGAGACTGCAGCGAGTGAGGCCTCAGTACAGAGGGAAGAGTCTAATTGGAAGTTGTGCTGCAGAGAAGAACACTTTGAATGAGAAATGTGTTTCTTTCTGTAAAGCAACGTCACATGGTAGAAAACATTGATGACATGATGACCCTTTTTACTTCAGTGCTTTGTTCATGTCTGTCGCTAGGCGAGCACAAGTTGGAGCACACTGACCCGTCTCATCCCAACAACAACGGCCCTGTGGTGTCCATCCAGAACCCCCCGGAGGCCCAGAACACCCACAGCACCTCGGCCGAGCATGGGGAGCCGGACGCTGATGACGAGGCTGCTGAGGACACAGACGACACCAGGTGCCACCATTTTTCGTCTGTACAGTAGAAGTGTAGCACAATGTCCAGTGTTTTGTCTTTTCATATTTATTTCTTTGCATGTTCAAGAAAAAAAAGGCAAATCTTTCGACTTGCTAATTCCACAGTCTGTTTTTTTATGGAGCCAAGCTGCCTTGATGATGCTGTGCAACTCGGCTAACATCAATTTCACACAGTTCATTTACTTTGATTTGCATTATTAATGAAACGGAGCCACTTGGTAATGAAATCCTAGTTTTATTGGTGGGTGATGGAGAAAAGGGAAGAAATGAAAATGGTAACTCACTCACAGTTTATTCAGGTTAATGTCCAATTACTTTTATCATTGAGTGTATAGTTTATTGCCACAGTAATGAAAGTTTAGCTTGTCTTCTCATGCACAGTCTTAACTGTCTGATCTTTAGAAATGGACCCTATTAAATAAATGCTTAAACTGTCTTGTATATATTTAACCTCTTGATTGGACCGGCAGCTCTCTGACGTCGTCAGCGAGCTCCACAGCCTCGTCTCAGAGCGGCGGTCTGGGAACCAACCGTAAGAAGAGCATCCCACTCTCTATCCGCAACCTGAAAAGGAAACACAAAAAGAAGAGGACCAAGTTCTCCCGCGAGTTCAAACCTGGAGACAGGTGAGTCAAACATGCAGCTCAATATATTTACTTGACTTTATGTTGCTCCTTGACATCATTCATCTTTTCTAAAGTCACATTTTTGAGGTGACTGCATTCCTCAGCAGTGACCAATGATTGATCTGGTAACTTTTCTTTCTTGAAGACATAAGTGTTTTGACATTTCAAAAAATCTATAGTGAACAAGGGTTTGACAGTGCTTCCCTCACACTTGGTGACCTTTCCTGCTGCTCTATTGGGAAATTGATGTAAAAATAAGACCAATGACGTCATCTGTTAACTTTTAAACCAAGCAGCAATGTCTGGATCTGTCTGAGCTCAGCAGCCAGTCCTTCAGTGCACTGATGGTTTCCTTTCCTCAACCACATGCCTCACAGCTTATAGATTTCACGCACAAAGCCACCACAGCGCAGTAGATTATTTAAAGTCTATCATTTAGTTACCAGGAGAATTCAAGATCATCAAGTATTTAGCTGTAGGTTTGAGGACTTCTGGACTCAGCTGACTCAGTCTATCGTCTTTACAAACATAATTATCAAGCACAATTCAAATGACTCTTTCAGAGTGGCAGTGGAAGTGGTCTCCACCAAGACCACAGCTGATGTGATGTGGAAGGACGGGCAGATGGAAAAGGGGATCCGATCAAATGACCTCATTCCCATCCAGCACCTCGACAGCCACGAGTTTTGTCCTGGAGACTTTGTAGTAGACAAACGACGTAAGTTTATGAAGTTTATTTCTGCCCCTGTGCTTTTTCCTACAGTGCAGTTTGTGTATCCTTTTTTGTGATGTTAATCTTTTGTTTGTCATTTTTCAAACCTTACCTTGTGCTTGTGTTGTTTTCTTCAGCTCAAGCGCTGCAGGACCCCAGCCTGTACGGTGTGATTCAGTCTGGGGACCACAAGGGGCGAACGTGTGTCGTGAAGTGGATCAAACTCAACACCAGCAGTGACGATGTGGAGGTCTGTGAGGAGAAGCACACGGCTGTGTCTTAAAGGCAGCGAAAAAGCTTCACGTTTAAATGTTTGTGTCCGAGCGCGTGGGAGAGAGAGGCATAAGTAATGTGAGGGAGTCGGGGGTGAGTGTGCAGTAACCATAGCAACTTCGTGGGACGAAAGGTGTCATGTCTTGGTATACTGTATGTGCAGGTTTAAAGTGTGAAATGAAATGAGGTTAATAGTCCTTTCTTTGCTTTAACCCAGGTTATTGGTGTGGAGGAGGATGTCAGCGTGTACGACATTGCAGATCACCCAGATTTTCACTTTCGCACCACTGACATTGTCATCAGAATATGGAACTCTGAGAACGGGCAGAACGACTGTGAGAATGAGGTGAGGACCAAATGGACACAATAGGCTTCACAATCTGGACAACACACTTGTGTGTAGACTTGTCATTCTGTAATTACCATCCTTGCAGACGTCAGTAGGTCAGGTGTCCAGGGTGGATGTGAGCAGCAAAGTGGAGGTGGTGTGGGCAGACAACTCCAAGACCATTGTCCTACCACAGGTAAACGTTTGTCCTCGATAAAAGGAATGTGGTTTCTGACTGGAGAGATGTTTGTTGCTGATGGTCTTCTGACACACAGCATCTCTACAACGTGGAGTCTGAGATCGAGGAGACCGACTACGACTCTGTGGAGGAGACCAGCAGCGTCTTGTCCACCGAAGAGTGGGAGGACGAGAGCGACAGCTGGGAGACGGACAATGGCCTCACCACGGAGGAAGACAGCCACGTCAACAATGCCGAGGCCACAGATAACGCCACCCCCACCCCCACCCCCACCAGCTACAGGACGTTTATCATCCCCCCACAGGAGGGCAGCAAAGCCGGGGTCACCAGCCCCACTAATGTCCCAGGGGAGGAGGGGGAAGCATCTGTGGCTGTGGCCAGTCCTGCTTCTGGAGGAGGTGAGGACCTTGACACTTTACCAGCTGTTTTTAGCCATGACTTGCAGTCTTTGACCTATACTTGTTACTTGTTTGCCTAGGAACAACCCCAGGAGGAGCCGTCAATGGAGCCGAAAAGCCCAGTAAAGATGGCGCCTCTCTGAGTTTCAGAGAGTTAAAAGAGGCCTTGAAAATCCTGGAGAGCCTGAAGAACATGACTGTGGAGCAGCTGTGGGCTGGCGGCTCTCCGACCTCCCCGACGTCCGCTGAACCCGCTTCCACAACTAATGTAGCGACTTCTGTGACGTCCGCGGCCCCAGAGAAACCCACCAAGGAGAAGCGCTTCCTAGATGACATCAGGAAGCTGCAGGAGAACCTCCGGAAGACGCTGGATAACGTGGCCATCGTGGAGGAGGAGAAGATGGAGGCTGTGGTGGAGGCAGGGGGGAGTGGAGGAGCAGGGACAGAGGTAGGGCTTAAATCTAAAACAAAGTATATCTAGCACTTATCCATATCTTTACTTGCACTTGAAGAGTTGATTCAGTTTGGGCACAAACCTTCCAATGCAGTCAAATATAAAGACTCTTCTTTCTTCTAACTTCAGGCAGAGAGAGCTGGAGAGGAGAAGCCCCAGCAGGAGCCACAGACACCAGTCGCTGGACAGGAGTGGCCCAGTGAGTTTCTCAGTGACACACCAGTATTGTGCCAACAGAGTGGTGGCAAACCTGGTGTCACCTTCACCAGTGCCAGGGGGGAGGTGTTCTCTGTGCTGGAGTGGGCCCCAGGTAAGACACTACTGCTACTACTGCTACTACTGCTACTACTGCTACTACTACTACTACTACTACTACTACTACTACTACTACTACTACTACACATCTCTAGTCCTGCTGTTCATTTTTCTTCTTCACCATCTGTCACTTAAACACAAGTCACGAACATTATCACTTAGCTTCAACTTTAAACTGTGGTCTTCAGAGTTGGAATTTTGTTCTGTTTGAGCAATTAAATCAGCCAGGCTGAGTTTTCCTCATTACTATGAGCCACAGTAGCTGCCTCCCATTTTAATTCGGTCATCGTTCTCGTCTGCATCAGTTAGTTTGATTAATTCATTTCCCACACAAGCTAAGTTGTATTTTCACATAATTTCTTTCCTTATTTTCAATTCAACTATTTTTTTTTTTTATAGACACTCACTCATTCAAGAAAATGGAGTTTCAGCCAGCGGAGGCAAAGAAGTTCTTCAGCACAGTGAGGAAGGAAATGGCTCTGCTTGCAACGTCGCTGCCCGACGGCATCATGGTCAAAACCTTTGAGGATCGTATGGTGGGTTTCTGTTGTAAATGTCAAGGTTATCTGTGCCAGATACTGATTATCCGCCATCACGCCCTTCAGCATTAACTTGCCAGCTTCTCCATTGCAGGACTTGTTCTCAGCGCTGATCAAAGGCCCGACTCGCACCCCGTACGAGGACGGTCTGTTCCTGTTCGACATCCAGCTGCCCAACATCTACCCAGCTGTGCCGCCTCTGTTTCGCTACCTGTCTCAGTGCAGCGGTCGCGTCAATCCCAACCTCTATGACAACGGCAAGGTGTGCGTCAGTCTGCTGGGGACCTGGATCGGCAAAGTGAGTTTGTGTTGCACTCGGAAAATTCTGCGCGTCTGTTTTTGTCAGTGTATATAGTGAAATATTAATGGACATGGATAAAAGCTATTTTTTGTTTAAACAACTGCACTACACGCTGTATTCTGATTTTGTGTTGATGTGATCCACAGGGCACTGAGAGATGGACAAGCAAGTCCAGCCTGCTGCAAGTCCTTATCTCCATCCAAGGTTGGTGTGTGACTGACAAACACACACACACACACACACACACACACACACACACACACACTTATGATTATTAAAACGGTGCAGTGTTTCGTGGACTCATGTGTGCGTTTCATGTGCAGGCCTCATCCTCGTCAATGAGCCTTACTATAACGAGGCCGGCTTCGACAGTGACAGGGGCCTGCAGGAAGGCTATGAGAACAGTCGCTGTTATAACGAGATGGCCCTCATCAAGATGGTCCAGTCTATGACGCAGCTTCTGCAGAACCCCGTGGAGGTCTTTAAACAAGAGATCCAGGAGCACTTTGTTTCTAGCGGCTGGCGGCTCGTTCACCGCCTGGAGGCGTGGCTCGAGCTCCACGAGGCCGCAGAGAGAGGGCAGGCGGCGCACCGGGCTCCCTACTCAAAAGACCGCTCCTCATCTGTGGAGCCTGTGGACGAGCAGCTGCCCCTGGGAGCAGCGCCTGCGGTCGTGGCCCACAGCACCCCCAGTAAGCCTGTGGAGGAGGGGCTCGCGGGAGCGACGGTTACCAGTATTATGGAGGAGGAGCTGGAGGATTCAGGGCTCAGTGCCTCCACCACAGCGGCTTCCCAGGCGAAGCTGAGCCAGAACTCGGACTGTGACGGCTCCACGGTGGGCGGGTCTCACGGTGGGGAGAGCAGAGCCGGCTCTACAGCCTCTACAGGCGCGGGCTCCGTGGGAAGCCAGCCAGTGGTGCGACCAAAGAAGCGAAGAAAGAGCTACAGGAGTTTCCTCCCAGAGGGCAGCGGCTACCCAGACATAGGCTTTCCACTCTTCCCGCTCTCGAAGGGGTTTGTGAAAAGCGTCCGATGCGTGCTGCTGCAGTACAGGGCGGCGCTGGCCGCCTCTGGCATGCCTCAGCACACAGAGGACAAGTAAGTGCCTCCTCACCCCCCCCCCCCCCCCCCCCCCCCCCCCCCCCACACACACACACACACACACACACTCTGCACTGTTCCCCGCTCTCTGTCTCCTCTGTTCATCTGCCTCAAGCTGTAGAAGACGAAGCATTACGGATCTGGTGGCTTCAGCTCTCTGTGCCCCCGTCCAGAGATGCACTCAGCCCTCAGCACTGCCCACGGTTTCCTGCCCTTCTCCTCCTTCTCTGACTCATCTCTGCTCCCGCTGCCCCAGACTCCACAACTTTATGCCTGTTTTTTGTTCTCTCTGAAGTTCCTGTTGCTCAGCATCACAGCAGACCAGTGCAGTGTGTGGATGAGCTGTCACATAGAAACCCTCATCTTCTCATGGCCAAAGGTTAAAACGGAGCTTTTACCAGAGACAGTCCGAGTTTCACCATCAGCTGTGGCGGTGTGGCTGCCTCACAGGACTGAATGAGATGATGAAACTGTGCCGTGCCCCCCCCCTCCACCGTACAGGTGGGGATTTCCCTGACAGCAGTCAGCGGGTGAGACTCCCTAAAAACCGCACTGCCCAGCTCTCTCTGTAGCACTACTGGTGTTTTCGCTGCACCATCCTGCACTAACACCAACAAACGGACCATCTGGTCTGGGAGCAGCGACATCGACCAGGACCATTCTTTTTCGGTAGAAAACACTGGTTGTACGCTTTCTGCCAAATCCTCTAGTTACACGCAAACACACACACACGCGCGCACTAAGTCGAACGTACTGAATGTCGGTAAAACTGCCAGCCACAACAGCTTCACGTCTTTTTCCACCATTTTTGTACTTTTCTTGGCCGGCCGCACAGCGAACATGGAGTGACGACGTTTACACACCGCAGGCATCACCTTGTAGCGCGTGTTGAGCGGGTCATGACCTCACACGGCCGCTGCCTCCTCATACGACGCGTCGGTTCACGCTGTGGAGACTCCAGCGGAGGCGGTCGATGAGCTGGAGCCGGTGAGCTTGTGCTTTGGAGTTTGGACCCGGTCAGGGTTGCAGCGCGGCCTTCAGGGTGGAGCTTCTCTGTGACGGAGGGGAACTCTGCAGAGTAGATCTGAAAAAAGAACCCGACGCATCCGTTCCGTCATCTCACATCGACATGTTGCCTTACTTGAATTGTAATCTCATACTGTGTTGTACGGAGTTCCTCATTTCAAGCTTCAGACACAAACCACATGTAGAAACCACCTACTCCCTGATCTAGTTGTTCCCCCTTCATGGTGCAGATCTTGGATCAGATTTTCCTCGTCTCGTGGGTTTAATAACATCGGAAGGTGACACTGAGGGTTTGTTGCCACTCCCTTGTGGTTTTCCGTGTTTTCCCATTGGGGCTCCCGTTCTTCTGTCTCTTCTGCTTATATTGGGTTTTATTTACAGACTTGAACTCACCTTCGGTCTACTCGTGCTTCCTGGGGAAATCGGAGCAGTCTTTGTTTACATCTTTTTTTTTTTTTTTAATTGACTCCATTCAACATTGACTATAGTGTTCTTTTTCCCGACAGATATGACATTATTGTTATTGTATTTATTATCATGATTATAACACAGGTTGTGCTTGCCATGATCTGTGAAACGAAGAGGGATTTTACTTGAACAATGAGCCTTGAAGCAGAATGAGAGGGCACATGTGCCATATGAGTGATCAAAGCATGAGACAGGAGCTGCTGCATTTTAAAGAGACTGAAGCTAAAAACGTCATTAATGAGGGTTGTTTTGTTTGCTTTGTCCACGATCATTTTTCTTCTCACTACAAATCCTGTGGCCATTCCTGGATTTCATTTCACCCTCATCTTGTCGCTGCCTTTAATTCCAGAGGACGAGTCCTCGCGTCTTCGCTGGCTGCAGTAGCTGCAGCTCGATGTTGTTTTTTCCCCACCGACATGCTGCTGTTTGCAAAGTGTCACTGACACAGGTCTTGTGTTTCCGGTGTCAGACACGAGAAGTGGGAGGTGCGGTCACGGTGCCAAGAATCTCGCGGTGATGTCTTTGCTCCTTAATTCACCTTCTTTGTCATTTATCTACAACCACAGAAACAGAAAATGTGAAGCTACACCTAGAAGCAAAAACCCATCAGGATATTAAGCACACGATGCTGTGTACAATTTTCTGTGTATGTGTGTAAATTAGTCAGATTTAATCATGATTATCATCATTTATTATTATTATTATATTATTACTGCAAGATGTTTGTTTTACAGCCAAAGCATGTAACATGTTGCTTTAAGCCTTTTGATGGGGCGACACACGAGACTTGACTGTACGATGTCTACATTTCCACAGTGGCCTGTTATTGATATATTTAAAAAAGAACTAATAAAGTTATGATTTGTAGCCTGATTCCCTCTGTACAGCTGTCATGACTATAATGATATATAAATATATATATCTATATACATAACCACATACAGGATCTATTTAACACAAACCTGAGTTCTAACAGTCAAGTGGATGCTTGGGGCATTTGTACAAAGTGCTGAGTCTGTATTGTCCTTAAGATTTCATTTTTTTATTGGTTTAATTTTGTTGCTTAAGACAACTGTATAGTGATGTATTAAACTTTGCAAGCAGTACCATAGAAACACTGTGGCTTTTTTTCAAAACCCAGTTCGCTGTTTGGACCGCAGCCAATTCTCCAAAGAGCAGGTCCAGCTCATGATTCAGCCGCCACTCTGTCTCACAGGATCTACTAAATATAGCGAAATATAGCAGTCTTTTTTTTTTTTTTAAATGTTAATTTATATTTTACACTAAGATTAGGTCTAGACATCACCTTTTGAATGAAGAGTAAATCATTCTCAACCAGTAAAGATGAAAATGCTTGCACTGATTTTAGTGCAGTGCATCAAACCAACAGCAGCAAATAAACACTTCAATAGTTGAATAAAGCAAACAGGAGCTAGATTGTTTATCATTTATTTTACTCTTCAGTCAGCAACACTCCAGCAGAATGTTTGATTAGATCATAGAAAATTACAGACATTTGTCCAAATGTAAAAATAGATCCCTCTTGATTAATGATCAATCATTCAGTGTTCAAGGAAAAAAAAAAACATTAAACCAGGATGTTCCCTTCTATAAACATTTAAACAAGACAACAATTTAGAAGCAGCAGGCAAAGACAAACGGCAGATGTGTAAAATCAGGTCCTTTATCATTTCATGTTACCTTAGAGCTCTGTTTTCTGAACAGTTTTAATGTGGTAGCGAGAAATGATTCAGTCAATGCACCACTGCGTTCGATCCGCCAGGGGGCAGCACCACCAAGGCACATCAGACATCAAAACCTGTGCCACTGAGACAAAACCAGACTTTGCATAGAACATAAAGATGATGTGATATGTACAATAGCACTTTATGGCATTAAAATAAATTTAGATTGATATGTTTGATCTGTCAGAAAAAAAATTCTACTACAAAATACTTTATTCTAATGCATATGTTTTTCTTGCATGATATTTTCACATCTTAAGGCTCTAAATCTTAGGTTGCGGAGTTACACGGCAAGTGTTTTCCCTAAAAAGACACACAAAGTAATTTAACAAGCATTTTTTCAAGTACTGTCTCCATCTCCTGTGCTTCTTGATACGCGACTGAGTCTCTGTTGCAGAATAACTACATACAGTAATGAGAGTAATGAAAACTGACCTCGATGTCCCAGGAAAGACTTCAAAGCAAACAAACGTCATTGTGCAAAAACATAATTAAAACAATATATGTTGAGCATAAAAGTTGGTCTTTCCTAATTCCCTCTTTTACAGTGGCTTATTTAATTGAAACAGGCAGCAGCATTTTTGTTTTACTGTGTGTTTCCCTGCCCAGAAACCTCTTTATTTCTGAGGCAGGACAGTTTGATTGTGTCTGGTGAGCAGGAGGAACATCCAGTCAGAAACACTACGCCACGTGCCTCATGCAGCATTTAATAAGTCGATATATCCCCTCCCCCACTCGTCTCCATGCACACACACCAATGTGCTGTGTTAACCACATTCAACCCCCTCAAATGTCACTGTTTAAGGCTGATCAGTGTTCCGGCAGAAATAGTGATAGATTTTTTTAATTTCCTTATCTGATTTTTGGTCAAACTAAAAACATTTAAAGCCAAAACGGCAGCCGTCATTTCCCCTATGTGAGAGCAATGGTAAGGACACCTAGGTGATGAGCATGTATAACCTCCCATAGGGAACGTGTGTGTATGAAAATCTGCTGGGCCAAAGACGCGGCGCTGGATGAAGGCAGCAGAGGGGGGAGGACGGGGGAGGACGCTGGGATGGACACAGCTGCTGCAGCACGTCAAGGCGCAGAAACGCAACAACAACAACAACCAGGACAGAGCTCGACACCTGCACCCAGTGCTGCTCCCCCGCTCCAGGAGCTAATTCATTGAGAGCTAAATGATGTCACTTCCTTTTCTGTAGAACAAAGGTCCCAACCCTTAATCTGCTGCCCCATCAAGTGGGTAAAGGCCTGATGATAATGGTTCCACACAGCCTAATTAGAGGGACGCATACAGTACAGGAGCGGTGTAAAAACCTCTAAATGGCAATGTGTGTTTGAGGACTGCGTTACTTTTCCATCAGGTTTCAGAGTTTTTCCACCAGTCGTCTGCTCCACACGCTCAAACACAGTGATGATTTTAATTCGCTGACTTAAGTAAATATATGAACCACAAATCAACTATTCTGCCTGCTTTTATTGTAATCACGCCAATATTCAGTCATCTAATATGGCACTTGTTTTGAATATGGGCGGGGTCTTACATCCATCTGCTCGAGGACAGTTCACCCACTGATTAACCTCGCCAGACCTCTGTGCACCTCCGCCTGCACTGGCCCGTACTCCACCACCTCCCCGTCCACTGTAATGATCCCTTTGGGCGAATACGGCTCCAGCCTCAGGGCCCTCACCTTGGTGTGCACCAGATGTTGACAGTTGGTGGCCAGATGTGCACCCTTCTCCATGGCTAGCAGCAGCCTCAGCAGCGCGATGCGCGATATGCCCGCTCTGATGTAGAAGAGGTGGATGGTACCGTCGTCCAGGGTGGCGTCCGGCGCTACCAGCATGTCCTCGGCCAGGTGGGACTGGTACATGGCCAGTATGAGGACAAAGTCTTCCTCCTGCACCACCACCCAGTCGCTGGGCAGCGGCTGGTCCAGAGGCAGCAGCAGGGAGTCGGACGGGCCTGGGAGGGAGCTGCTGGCGCTTCTGGAGGACACGCTCTCCGTCCGTCTCGCGCTGAGGGAGTTGTTGGAGTGGCAGGAGTTGTATAAGGTGTTCTGGCAGGGAGAGTCTCTGGACGGGCAGCCCGGGCCCACGGGGGGCGGCGGGGGGTTGTGCCGCAGCTTCACCGCCCCGCGGGCGCAGCCCTCGCCGGCCGGCAGGTAGGACAGCCTGCCCCGGTAGACGCGCAGGGAGGCGAGACGCACCAGGGTGCCGATGGTGAACCGCACGGCGCCGATGTGCCGGTACTTCTCGCTCTCTATGTCCACGTCGGCGACGAAGCCCCAGGCCAGCGACAGGAAGGAGAAGAGGCGGGGGCTGGAGGAGAGGTGGATGGAGACCAGGTCCATGCGGGAGACCAGTCCCTTACACAGCAGGAAGCCACAGCTGACCAGCAGCTCCTCACTGGAGACCAGGGACGCGCTGGAGACGACAGGAGACACCAGTCAGTCGCTACTAAGGAGCAATCACGTGTTGTTATCGTAATATCTACTAAAGACTAAATAGTTCATTATAACGATGAAGAACTTTCCTTGTAAATAAAACAAAGGAAATTGGATTTTGAAGCTATTTTGAGGTTTCAAAGGATTGAATGTCATTTCGTAGAAACATCCTAATCCATATTTCTGAGCAGGATGAAGACTCTTTTGTCAACATGCTTTTGTTTATACGGATGCTGCCTCTAGTTGCTACTGTAAATGTTTACAGTAGCAATGTTTACAAGGAAAACAGCAGCAGAGTGGCTCCTTCACGGTTACAAACAAGTGAACTTGAGTGAACAGCTCATGTTTACACCCACTCACTGTAGAGCTTGTGAATAAGGCAACAGCACTGTTAGGATTAGGGTTAGGGTTGATGGAAGGTCTGGTGCTTCAGTGAATGTAAATGCTCCAGCTCATTCTACAAACTCACTTAAATGTAAAGATATAAGAAGAGATCTTTCAATGACTATTTATTTCATAATCACTTCCCCTACACTAAAAATGAATTCAAAATGATTCAGACTCCAGAATAAAAACACATATGTGGGTTAGGATATGGGTCGGGCTGTTAGCTGTTACACAATACCAGAAGTGTCCTATTGTGTAATGTGAAAACAGACAGGACAGAGGAGGAAGAGGAGAAGGGTGGAGATCCATGAAGGCCAGCTGGGGTTTGGCCCGGTGAACTCTGAGGGACCACAGTCAATTTACGGGTCGCCAGACATGACAGAGCAGGCGGCAACAAAGACGAGCCCATCTGGGACACACACACACACACACACACACACACACACACACACACACACACACACACACACACACACACACACACACACACACACACACACACACACACACACACACACACACACTCAATTACAGAGATGACTGGCCGTCTCAGTGGAGAACGCAGGCTGTGGCCCTGCTCATTTCTTTTTCCTCATCATCCTGAATTTATTCACCACTCTGGAAATAACCTCATCTGCATTTCAACAGCTCTGCTTCTTTTTAATTACCGCCTCGGCCTAAAGGTCGAGAAAATAAAAAAAGATTCACGGCAGATTTGTAAATTTTTTTACTGCAGCTGATAATCAAAGATTAGCGTTTATTCTGATGAAAACATTAACTCACTTTCACATCTGCTTGTTGTATTTTCTACCTCAGCTGCTGTCTGTGCTCTTACAGCTCGTTATGCAGTGTCCGTGCGCCACCAGCGGAGGGAGACGCTCCCTCGCGCCACAGTGACCCACCTGACACTCCAGGAACCGCCAGCGCTGGGCTTGGCGGCGGACGTTCCAGTGCTCGTTATGTTTGTGTGCAGACACTAAACCCTCGCTCGCTCAGCGAACCCGCCCGCTGCCTTGCATAACGCCGCACGCGTTCTAGATGGGACTTGTTAGATCCGCGCAGCCTCGGTGAACCCTACATTCAGCTGGGAATAATACCAAATCAGCCCTGGCCAGGGCCACTGCAGCACTGCCGGTGGCCACCGGAGCGACAGACAGAGGGAGGTGTTCTGGATGTGAGAGGAGGGTAAACAATGCAGAGTCTGGTCCCTTCCTCTCATTGTTGCTGCTGAAACATCATTGTGTGATGAACAGCGATTGATGCACGTGGCTCTTTGGAGATGACACAACCATTGTCGCAAATGGCTGGTTTCATTTGATTCTGTTAAATTCTGAACCCCAGTGAGAAATTAAAGCAGCAGCACACAGACTTATGTAAAGGTTACGAGTCACCAGCAGCAAACCAAAACACTGAAATGAAATGAGTTAAATAAATAAATAAAGTGGTAAAAAGGCTCAGTCTTAATGTGACCCACAAACAGCAGGAGCAGCTTAAAAACAAAGAGCCTCAAAGCTCTTCAAGGTTTTTACAATTCCCACATGACACCAGGAGCCGGCGCGCTGTCAACTACACGTAAAAGCAAACGGGTGAAGAGAGGGGAGCAGACGAGGAGGCGAAGACCTGAGTGCTGTGTAAAAATAACCAAGGCCTGATGCTCACACACAGAGTGACACAGCTGAGACACAAAGGTCAAACGTGTGGCTCCTGTTTGGTTTCAGTCCACTGTCACTCACATACGACGACCTGACGACTGTCAGCACGAGGAAACACTTTGAAACAGCTTTTTTAGGTTTTAGCCTTTAGTGTCTATATGAACTATGTTGGTTATGTTCTACTACAGAGAAGTGTATTTTACTGTATATGAATGAGTGGTTTCAAGTTGTCATACTCCTCATCCATTATTCCATCTGTTCCCTGCGTCCTTCAGCTTCTCTTTCTGTCCTGAATTAACTGCAAACAATCACTCAAATGAGCAAATCCTTAATAATTCATGAAGTGAGATGAGTGCGTTTTACTGTTAAAGACACCAGGAGACAGGACCAGACCTGGGTTTACAGAGAACACAGTACGTCCACCATCATTACAATTAATGCTGCAGCTCCTTCTCCATTGCTTTCACCCAGTAGTTGAACTTTTACTGACAGATACATCGGTGTCCAATCCTCCGTAAAGCAGCTCTGAGAACGAATCGCTGTTAATCTGATTTAAACCAAATGCAGTATGCAAAAGCTTGACACACACACACACACACACACACACACACACACACACACACACACACACACACACACACACACACACACACACACACACACACACACACACACACACACACACACACACGCGCGCGAGCTGGAATGAGCCAGTTTGTTACCTAACTGGTTAGACTGGTTTCTGTGGACGTTTAGTCACGTTATAAGAATTTCACAATGCTGAGAATATACAAAAACTACAACAATAATAGTTTAAAATATGTGGAAATATATGATTAATGCTCAAAGGACGAGAGGAATGTATGACTACAAATGCCTGTGGTAGTCAGATATTTTCTGTAATCTCTCAAAATCACTGATAAATCTGTGAGGCCTGCAATAAATCATCTGTTGCTTCACCCACACAATGACATAGCTGGGCAGAAATAGATCTGGTCAGAAAATAAACCAAAAACAAAGCCTGAACCCGAACTGAAGCCCAGAGTGACCTCCAAACAGCAAAGAAGCACTCAGCGCTCTGCAGCGGCCTCGTGGGCCAGAAGCACGGAGCGCGGAGGGTTCTGCAGGCTCACCCAGAGTAGTGGTGTATCGATGCAGCTAAGGCGTTGCCCGATCCGCCAGGTAGCACGCCCAGCGGGGTCCGGACCGCCTCCTCCCAGTCTGGCCTCTCCAGCAGACCGTTGATCACCTGACGGAGACCCAGACAGAAATACACGTCAGCAAGTAGACACACTCAGACAGTGACACAGTAGTTGGCTCTGAGGCTCTAAAGTCATCATCATTGCTGATAATATTGGGTTAATGTTTGGCTGACGGTCTCCACCTCATACAAGAGTCCATCTCCTGACATGATGACTACGGCATCCAGCTGCGACAGGTCGGTCTCTCTCACCAGCTCCCGGGCGTGGTTCTGTCGCTCTGCAACGCAAACACGCAGGAATATAAGTGTACCGTACATGTGTGTCCATGCAGGCGTGTCCTGCCTGCTCAGGTCTCACCATCTACTCCATTACTGATCAGGGCTTGTGTCACACTGCCAACATCCCAACAACTGAATTAGACAACTTCATCAATTAATTAATCAGAAGCCAAATAATTAAAGTGCCTCCAGGACAGAACTGTCAGACCATGTGTGCGTCTGTCAGAGTTCTCCTTCATTTCTCTCAGTTGCAACATATTCATTTGTTTATAGAAATGTAACATTTAACAAACAAAGTATTGGAAAAATAACACAAGTAATTGTGAAGCTTTACTTTGAAAAAGCACTTTATTGTGACTATGGGGCGATGGCAACACTGAGAAAAGTTTGCATCACCTCCACAATGACTTGTGTCTTTTTAAATTAGGATTGTTTATACACTAGTGAGCTGCAGTGACATAATTGCTAACCAGCTTGTTATATCAGACTGTGAAACGCTGGAGTTACTAAGTTGGACCTGGAGAAACACGGCTGTTCTCTAAAAATAGTTGCAGACAGAGACAAAGCACATTTGAATTTCCAGACACGGGGTTTGTTGTTGTGCTGCAAACAGGCTCCCG
Source organism: Betta splendens (assembly GCF_900634795.4). Taxonomy (NCBI): domain Eukaryota; kingdom Metazoa; phylum Chordata; class Actinopteri; order Anabantiformes; family Osphronemidae; genus Betta; species Betta splendens. The sequence goes on from NC_040881.3 coordinate 8,073,576, forward strand.
ATGGACAGAGGCCACAGTGTGTTTAAGTAGCTGAGTCAGTTTAGAGAAACGGAGTCTGTCGCTACTTAACAAAAAGCACCTTCAACCCTAAGCCTCATTAAATTACAGGTAGACTTTGTTAAAGTGCCCTTGAGCAAGACACTAAAGTCTACATTGCTCCTGTGTGTCTCCCAAATGAACGTAAATGTAAAGGTGGCTGTAGCTGTATCTGCCAACACCGATAATAGTGTTTTATTGTTGTTTACACTGAGAGGCTGTGAGATTGCATCATGTCCAGACTTTACAAACCCAAAGAAGAGCTTCTCTTCCCTTCGCCCTTTAATGCCACCACTGTTAACATCCTAAACAAGCCGAAGAACTGCAATGTATCCCATTCAACACACACACACACACACCTCCCCTGGAGAGGGATGTGATTTCTCAGCCTCTCCTCTTACCTTCTCTTGCCTAAACTCAGACTGAGGATATCGATTCGTCCTCGTCAGTCCGGTCACATCACATCCCCTTATCTATGCAGAGGCTTTACACTAAAAGGATTCGAGGGCCCCATTACAAAAGCAGGGACACAGTGAAGGAGGCGCGAATGGATAAGAGGTTTTGCTGATTCATTTGTTCTTTACTGTGTGGCTTGTTAATGTTGAGGTCACAGCAGGTCTGGTTTTGTGCAGGTGGTTCCTCTGTTAGTTAGTGGTTATATCCATTATTTCTTAGTCTGACAAAAGTGTTGCAGGTATGTTTTCAATTAGTTTGTTTCGCCTGATGATATTCAACATCTTTACATACAGTACAATGACAAAAGTTCTTTGTTTATTATCTTGTTGCATTTAGTTTTAAATGTGAGAATATTTAAGAGAGCATTCACAGTATCATCATGGTCTGTGAGGAACAGGCTTAATAATAACCAATAATAAATGTTATCATTAGTTGCACACCTGCACACGTTTGTTACCGTTAACGCTAGTGAACTGGTTTCTATTAGCATCCTGTGCCGGCTCTAGACATGAGACAAAATACACAGCAGAGGTAAAGAGCTACAGAGTGATCGTCAGATTTCAGCTGCTTGCATCATAACGTCCTCCTGCCGACCTTGCGTGGTGTCAGTAAAGGCAGCCCCAGGTGCTTCTCCGCCCAGCTATCACACACACACACACACACACACACACACACACACACACACACACACACACACACACACACACACACACACACACACACACACACACACACACACACACACACACACACACACACACACACACACACACACACACACACCCTTGCTGTGGCGCCGGCTAATAGCTGTAGCGTTAACACCAACACCACGGCCTTTTAACAGCGTGTCGGAAACACCGTGGCTGCTTGTTCAGCTGCTCAGCAGCGCGAGGGTGGAGCCACCCAACAGGGTGAGCATCAGACGTTATTGTATAGGCTCAGACGCTGTGTTCACCCTACAGGCTCAACTGTTGGTTTCCTGCAGTGCAACATGTCTCTTTCATTGAGCACCAACTGGTCTGAAACATTTGCATGTTTCCACAGCCTCACTCGGCCGCAGGTTCAGTAGGTCTACTCCAACAGCCAACTCTTCTTAAATCATATGTTACACTAGAGCATTCTTGGATCTCTGCACTCTTGAGAAACCACGAGCAAAGAGATTTACGCCCCTCAGCCAGTAGAGAACACGCACACGCCCCATTACAGGTCAGGCGGAGCAGGCGGCTTCAACAGCAGCTGACAGACACTTCCTGTGCTGACGCTCAGCCACGCTTGAACAGTGGACGACTCATGGTTAAACAGCCTATTAAAAGCTGTGGTCGGCCCAGAGCAAAAGCAACTACAGAGTCAAGTTTGCGTACAACAAGCAGTTATGCTGTAAGAAGTGGTTAAACCTCATAAACAAACACTCCAAAGCCGAATTTTATTATTTTTCAGTCTTATTGTGAAAGACGTTTTCACCTCAATGTTAGCGAAAAATGAGATGGTAAGAATGTTTTCTTAGACATCTTTCAACCTCCACAGGCCCAAGATAAGGTCATCATAGCAACACAGTGAGGAGCTGAATGAGCCAAGTCACTAATCTGCACATCTGATGGGCCAATAGATGGAACACAGGTCTGGACCACCACAAAACTGGACTGGATGTTTGTTGTGGTCAGAATAAAGTAAAAGAGAAAAGATTAATCAATAAAAACGCCTCTTTTGGTAAATGTCTGAATAGTCATAAATTATATCGATGAGCCTGAGCACAAGAGTAAGGCGAGCGTGTCAGCCTCCCTTCATTAATACCATCTGACAGACGTCTTAGGATGCCTGAGCAGCGAGGGAGACCGCCTGGGAGGAATCAGCGCTCCATCCTGCCTGACACACGGACACACACACACACACACACACACACACACACACACACACACACACACACACACACACACACACACACACACACACACACACACACACACACACACACACACTTCGAAACAAACACAAAACACACACTGAGACAAATCTCTGCCGGCACCGGACGCCATCAGCACTGCAGTCATCCCTCATCTATCTCCACTCCTGGCAGTGCCCACAGCTGCCACACAGCCCAGGACCCAGTAATGAGTCTGTCCACTTCTGTTAGCATCTGCATACCAGAGACTTCCAGCCATAAATCACACACAGATGCCAGTGATGCACAAGAACAGCTAAATATGCTGTTTAGCAACTGTAGCGGCCAAACATACGGTATAATTAGAAAACATATCTCCACATAATGTAATGTAACGCTTCCCACAGCAACAGCCAACACATTGTTAGCTTATTTACATGATGCATTAGGAAATATGGAGGACAAACACATCTGCTAACAGGAGCTAGTGTCACTACAGCATCTGATGCTAATGCGCATAGCTGAACAAAAACTATAACAGAATCAAAAACAACTGTCGAATACTCATGATTCATTCAAAGGTTTACTGAATCCGTCAAAGACATTGTGTTTGGCCGTGTCATTTAGATTTGCCTTTCATGGTTCTGGAGTTACGCAGATGTACTGTAGATTCAGGGATTTGGTTTGTTCTTCTGTATTCTCCAGCATTAACTCGTCAAAAAGTACACATTAGAAAGCACAAAAGCGTTTCCAGCACGGTAGCAGTAAGAGGATTTCTCCTGTGTCTGCATCACTGCGACTCTCAGTCTGCTCTCAGGTCTCTCACTGACATAAAACCCTCAGTAGCTGATGTAGGAACAAACCCACGACACGAGGTCAAACTGTGCATGTGAGAGGTAAATGCCCAGAGGCGATCGTGGCGAGAGCCTCCACACCTCTGCTGCCGATGCCTCCATCCGTCCTGATGACCCAGAGCCTGTCGATGTGCGGCCTCGAAAGATTAAAATCAAAACAAATCATGGCAAAGAGGATTCTGCTGGTGTATGTGTGTCTGACGGGCATGTATTTATTACGTAACGACTCCACGGGTATGCGGGTCAGAGGCAGCTGATCAGCGTAATGACGACAGCATCAACACACAAAGAGGATTTAAGTGAGAGGAGACAGGCAGGAACATGGAGCCCTTGTTGTTTTGTCTGTGTTTGAGGCTCTTTCAGGACCAAACGTGTTTCCTCTGCAGTAGTTAATCACAACAGACGAGCTTTCCCCTAATACACATTCACAGTGCTGTGACCGGCGCAGTGAGTGTGTGCCGTGGACTCACCGGTGATGACCAGCGTGTGCAGGACGCCGGCCTCGCTGAGCATCCGTTGGACGTGGCTGTTGTAGAGGGCGAGCGCCTGTCCTTTCCCGCTCTGCGGATTCACCAGCAGCATTATCCGGCAGGGACGAGGCAACTCACTCACACACGGCCCTACGGAGGAAACGAGACGTGAACACGAGCGCTCATGAGGGTAAAGGAAATGCAGCGCACGCCCGCACGCGGCTTCACTTCCGCCGATGTCTGCGCTGGGTTTGAGTTACTGTGAGCAGAAGGCACCAGTCATACATCAAAGCAAAGCAGCCGACTGAAAATGGACGGTGATGCTTGTCATGGGGAAACTAGTGGGTCTGACAGAGACGTGAGGTAGAGGATAATCATGATGTTGAAGAGCAAAACTGGAGCAAACCGTCCTTTGTTAGAAATGTCTTTTTCTAGTAGCTCAAGTGGAAAAACGTCAAATCAAAGGCGCAGCGTGGATTGTGACCGGGTTTGACACGCTGCGGCTGAGGAATCATTTTAAAGGCAGGTACACAGAGTCCCCTGTGTGGCTTTAAGCCGTGTGCTCCAGTTTTCTAGGACGTGTCAACAGAAAGGAAAACTATTTCAGCTCAAAAAGCACAGCTCCTGCAGCGTCTTTTACTCATTTTGTGTGGCAGGGCCAGCGCTTTCACATCAGCACCCGGCTGCAGGGGCCGGCGGCTGCAGACTGGGTGCTGCAGGGGCCGACGGCTGCAGGGGCCGACGGCTGCAGACTGGGTGCTGCAGGGGCCGACGGCTGCAGGGGCCCAACGGACAGGTTTCATTTTCAAACGACGCCTCGCGTCCTGTCGAAGCCGAGTCATACGGCTGGAATGCAGCGAATCAGGTCAGAAAAATGTTCTCACGTTTTGCACCTTGATCTCGGGATACGTCGGACCTGACATTTTCCCAGCATGCATTTTGGTTGGCTGGAAAATGCACTAAAGGGTTGGAATACACAGGAGTCTTTTTTCCAGTTACAGTAAAAATCATCACCAACAGCGTCACTACTTACAGAATCTAGAAGGGGGTCATCAATATAGAAATGTAATATAGTACAATACATATAGAAATATGTACAATATATACAATATAGATATAGTATGGTTGTTGAAATTACATGATTCGTTTATGCAGAAAACATGGAGAAAGCTTTACGTTTTTCTGTTCAGACCTTCATCAGGTGCCGTAAAATAGTTCAAACGATTAACAAATTAAACAAATAGCGATTAGTGAACTCCCATATATGGTAAGAAGCGAATTCCTCAGAATTCCACAGCCGTGCCCTCGTGAATCAGCTGGCAGGACAGCTGGGACCCAGGGCCCTGACCTTGCCGTTCGTGTCCCAACGCCCACACAACAGACCTTGTTAGCTAAATGCGACCACATGCCACTTCCTGTGTGCCAGCCCTCCCCTCCTCTCCCCTTCTCCACGCATTCCACAGAGCACCATCTATCCATCCAGCCATTTCCTCCCCTGTCACTATCTTGGCTGCAGCCGTATCAAGGCGCAGAGGCGAACTATGACATAATAAAAGCAGCAGAAACTCTCCATTTTAAGCTTCCTAGACATCATCCATCATATGGAATGTAGTTTATTTTCAAGCCTATGTTCCGTGGAGGACTGGAGAGTTATAGCAGTGGCTTTGAGCGTGGCCCTACACTTGTCAGTGCCCACACACAATGTTGATGGTCATCAATACAGTTTGACACATGAGCCATGAGTCAAGCTGACAGAGCTTAATGAGCTCGGCTGCCCGATCGTGTGCAAAAGGCATCGTCTGTGGTAAACGAAGCAGCGCCGAGGACGACTTTACTGCATGAGGCGATCAAATCCATCAGCGTCCTCGGACGAAAAAGTTAAAAGACGACAGACAAAAACTGAAAAGAAGAAGAAAAGAAAGCTGCTTTTGCATGATTCACAGACACCTTATCTGCTCTTCAAGCCAAAACCGTGGGAACTGTTGCAGATCTTAATGGAGTAAACACTAGAGGTATTGGCCACAGGAAATGACAGCCTAAATTAAAGGGAGAAGCCCAGGAGCTGGAATAACACTGTGTTCTGTCCTATAATTGCTATGTGGATGCATATAGAGTAGTCTGAGACATCTGTATTAGCTTTGTCTGACAACTCTAGATTTCTATAGGAGATTAAGTTAGTGTAAATACACGTTTCCCCTTTTGAAGCAGATATTACGACTTTACACAGAGTCCCTTTCTAAAGCGCTGACCGAGCTCGACAGCTCATAACTGACTCATGCCGATGACCCCGGACCGCATGAGTCCGTCGTTCTGGTGTCTCTCTCAACTTCCTTCAAATCGGCTTCACGTCGGCAGCCAAACGTGACGCAGCGTTTCTCTGATGAAGGAGCATAGCAGCAGTCTTCACCGACCCTCAGCATACACTTCAGCTCCGACGGGACCAGAACCACTCTGTCTGGATTCGCTGCTGTTAGGGAATTAAAGGCAGGAACAAGTCGTCACCACTCATTTTCAGGAGTTTCATTTACATTTTAGGAGGAGGATGCTTTTAACAACAACTTTAGGTCATCAGACGCATTTGTGCACACGTGTTTTCACCGTTTGTGGAACACATCCTGCAGCGGTTTCCCACTGTGGTTCTACTCCATCAAACTGCACAGAGTAAACATAATGAAGAAAACGCTTGTGTTTGTACAAACCGCTAGCCTTCTTCAGCTGTGGTGGGTTACAGTATGGGTTTATTCATCCCCAACACTCAGCACCCCACACATACTGTACCGTACCCACTGCCAGGAGAACTGCCGCTCGCTCAGGTGTGATGGTGGCCCAAAGCCTTGACACACACACCCATTAGCAGGGAAACCAGTTCCCACATTAAAGGGATAAAAGGGAATATTAATGGATAAACATGTATTCAACCTGGAACCTGGTATTAATATTCACCCTAGCCTGTGTAGTCTGACAAATTCATTAAGCGGCACGGACAAATGAATGGCCAAATATATATATTCAGAAATGAGGCACATAGCATTCGACCTCTTAATAGCAGTTTGGACACACAGAACAATGTCTGGGGATAATCCGTCACCATTAGAGGGTCAGTTCTGGATGATCTTCCAATCAAATGCCATATCATTTATAGTAGCACGCTTCATTTGGAGGCTCTCGCACAAATCTGAGACAACTATAAATCACTGTGTCCTCTGCTCTATGTAATGATGTTCGCTTGTGTTTGCTACAACACTGTGTCTGGGTGTACTGTAAGTATTTAAGGTAAAGGTATGTCAGGAATATTAAAAGCATCATCTGTAATAAATGATCAGAAAAAAATCCTTTTCACTAATCTGAATCTTAAGTTTTATATATTTATATATACTGTATATATATATATATATAAACAATGTATTTAAAATTAAAAGTTCATCACTTTCAAAGCCAAATTTTTCAGTCAGACTGTCCCTTTAACTACACCACATCTCACCTCACGCCATCTAAATGCAGCAGCATTTAGGTGCAGTGGAGTGATAACTCTTGGCCATAAAGCTGTCTCTAAATCAAAGAGTGGAAGCTGCTCAGGCACACAAGCAGATTGTGCTGAGCCAGAACCACATAGGGCGTGGAGGGAGCCGAGGAGAAGGAGGTGCTGGTGGTTAGCCAGCTGTAGGCCTATATTAAGAAACGCAGAGCGTTTACGACGTGCAGGTTTTTATTAAAATCATCCTGCATCATTTGTCATTATTTGTTCCAACGTGATCCCAAGCTCTGTGCTTTGACGCACAGGAGAAAGTCGGGCAAGCAGACAGAGGAGGCGGTGTGGAGGACGTAACCACCATGTGTCTCTCCCTGGAATGATGTTGGTCCCACACGGGTATTTTAGGGTCCATGGTCAGATTAGGGAGGAGACGCGAGGTCGGTGCATGAAAACAAACTCCAAAGCAAAAACTTTCCGAAAGTCAGCCGCCACATTGCCGCTAATTTAATGTTTAGGATCCATTTTCTTTTAATGGAAACGGCAGCCTAAACCTCTACGTGTACTTAGTGTGAGCACAAAATATGGGAGCGAAATGTAAAAGTCTATACTGTATACACAGAACGTGTGTGCAGCACATGAACAGCCATCTGACTGAACCAGTCAGTGAATGCTCAATTAGTAGCATTGAACTAGACCTAGTACAGAGCGTCTGCTTCTTCTGTTCGCTCAGTCTGATGGAGCTCTCCCCGGGTTCTCCTTGGGTGGATTCTGAACGGTTTGGGTTTGTTCACTGTACAAGACACAGGATATTGAGCAAATCTGCAGCCCCGAAGCTAGAGGAGGCAGAAGAGGCTGAATCAGAGATCTCGGCAACACGTCAAGTTCGATTCCAGTTTTTCCAATGAGGAGGAGTCCTGAGGGAGAACACTGCCTGTGTTTTTGACTGCACACACACTACACAGACACTCCAATATAGATAGGACACACACACAAGCTGTGCTGATATGCAGTTTGTAAAGTAGAGTTTATCTGCCTTGCTCACGGCACGAGAGACAATCTATTACTACGAATCAGATATATGTTTTATTTGGCAAGAGAATCAATGGGTTTTACCATTCTTGTCCATTTAACACTGAATATTCACATAGGTGTGATCCTTTCTGAGATTATGGTTCATACCCAAGTTCCCGTTTTTACTCAGAACTGTCGCTGCCATTGTCAGCGTGTCATTTACTGCGAGCCGTCGCCCAGTGAGAAAAATGCTTGTCATCTTCACACGACCTCAGATGCCTCGCACAAGGCTCGATTGAACTACAGCTTACGCCGAATGAGAATCTAGCTCTCTAGAAGTGAGCATGTTATGTGATCCAACATTATTTGTAATGAAATAATAAAAGAATAGAACAGACAAACTAATCTGCTTGTTCATTACAAATTGTCATTACTAATCTTATTTAGATGCTCTACGCTGAGAAAAGCTGCAGCAGGTTGTAAAGTGCCCATTACGTGTGCTGGACTGTTTTCCATTACAGTATATGCTGCAGCAATCTACCTTAGGCAATAAAACCATGTTACGACATCGCTCATAAAGAACAAATGATCCAAGACCAATGTAGAGAACTATTTTTACATTTTAAATTCCACTACACATATCCATTGCCTATAATCACAGCATCAGATCCGCCAGGCAGTCAGCTAAGAATTACACCAGGACTTCATCCAGACTACGCTTCCAGCTTCTCTGCAGCAAACATACGGTCGGACACTTTGCTGGGTGTGGTTTGACTCACATCACTGCAGTCGACTGTCACAAATTCATTGAGTTCAAGTTCAATTTTATTTCTTCTCTCAACAGATGAGCCTGAGGATTGTGGCAGAAATTAAAATTAAAATGGTGTGAAAAATTAATACACACTGAATTTGACATCTGTGCTTTGGTATAATTTTCAATTTTCATACAAACCGTTCCAAGTTCTGTCTCAGCCAGAGTTAATGTCTTATTACCAGCACTGACTGAGTGAAAGGCCTGACTTCCTGTGACAGCCCTGAATTAGGTGCTCGTTGCCTGACCTTCCATAAGAGTCATTTTAGGTTTAACCTCCCAAAGCACAAATAACAGCGGGTTAAATAAACAGTGGAACATTACTGTGCTGATTAACATTATAAAAGGTCTTAGAAGCAAACCAGAAGACAAGTAATAGCAATACAAAGATTCATCATCCACCAGCTGATGAAGATATAAACAAAACAGGAAAATAGAATGTCATAAATAGTGTTATTGTCATTTATCCTGACATGAGAAGTACAAATAGTAAGTGTTTTTGTTGGATTAGGCAAATATATCATGTTTAATACTGTCTAACAGAAATTATTATCTTCAGTCAAGCTGAATGACTGTGAAGCTTCTCACCTTGAAGGTAAAAACGTGACATCTAATTAGGCTAAAAGTGTTCAACCGGCCCCAGATACAGTGTCCTGCTACAGAAAGCTGTTACACCACAGCGTTTCCACCATGTCTTTGGTGACTCAGCACATATACAGTATACAGTACCAGGTACCTCCATTCAGTGATCAGATGATCATCAGCTAGCGATCATCACGACTCAACCCACAGTGACTGATTTAATCATCCACTCGATTGTCATCATCTGACTCATGATAACGATGCTGGAGCTGGATTGAATCTATTTTCCAACAACCTTGATAAAGACTGTTAACATAGATTAATACACACATCACATCTCCCATCTGCGCTGAGCAACACACATTCACATGTGGTTTGTTTGTTGTATCTTGTGTCCAATTGTTCACCCCCCACTTCTGACTGATGTCATCACTGCTTTTGTCGGCGTAAACAGTGTGTCACATCCTAGAATCTATGCAAAACAATGTCATCGGTATATTTGCACACTACCTGCCCACTATCCTTGCATGGACTATGTGAATGTGCCATTGCACCACCTCAATAAGCCCAGTATACCAGTATAGCTATACCAGTAAACCACTACACACATTCAGACAGTGTTACCTACAGTAGTTCATTTCACATGTACTAAAAGGCTGCACACACCACAAATGGTAGAGTTAGCAGCCAGCTGACCACAGCACGCAAAGCGCTGTGCACTTCCTTCCCCCGAGAGGAAATAATTAGCAGAAAGCCCTCAAAACCTCGTCAAACTGGTCACACGGTTTCAAACGAATGAAAGCAGCCTGCCCAGCAAAAAGACACGGTGAGTGATGTGTGACCATTGTGACATCCAACCCCTACGCTACACAATCCCCTGTGGAGGTGTGTGTGTGTGTGTGTGTGTGTGTGTGTGTGTGTGTGTGTGTGTGTGTGTGTGATCTGCATTTATGTCTACGTGCTACATACGATACTCCCCAGAGTGCTGTTCTCATTCCCAAACACTCATGGACCTCTCCACAGTCAACACCCAGATTCCAAGAGACCATCGCGAAAACCTGAAACTACGAACCCTGAAAGCAACAATGCAACGTGAGCATTAACAAAGAGTCAAGGCAGTGAAAACTACAGTGGGCAACCTGAACATGAGCCGTGCCTAATAACCTGCCACCTGAGTACATACAGTGTGTTATAGGCTGTGTGGCTTGGAAACAGGCATTGTCTAAACACCTCCAACAAGCCCCTACCTGTCAGAGCGGAACAAAGCCAGAGGAACCGGATGCTTTATAATAACTGTGACCACACCGGCACTCAAGGCTATGACATCATTATTGACGACTACTGTATGTTAGACCAATGCACTGACGTCATCTAGGCTGATGGTTTCGATCCCAGGGCGTCCTGAGCACGTTGTAGTATAATACGTGACTTATTGTAGACTGTCTTTTATGCTGAAATCATGTCTCCACATTCCAGACATAGCACAGACGGGCGACACCTGAATGAGGCCTGAAATACCACAGTCAGGACTGAGGGATAATTTAATCAACATCATTTACTAATGGTCTGTTTGCTGATTCTCTGGAGGCCAAATGCTGAGTGAAGGGGGCACCGTCAGGCCTTGGGTTTCACCACACACCTGAGCCACGGCTGTAACACACAGTGACACCAGCAGGGGTCCGCTCTCCAGCTGACACTTAGTTAGTTAGGTTTGATTAAGTCATCCATTGAAACATACAAGGTCAAGAGAAATTACATGGTATTGAGTCACTTCAAGTCTCCTCGTTCCTCCTCTGCCAATGACAAAGTGTACAGAGCGGCAGCACATTTTATCTTGTTAAAAATACATTGGTGCATTTGGGGAAATGCCGCTATGTGGGTCACAGCGACACTGTGACTGCGCAGAGCAAAAGGTTTGTCGGAGACACAAAAGCTTAATTTGAATTTCTAAATCTTCCGTCCAGGACGGCCTCGTGAGCAGAACAAGTGATGAGAGGACTTATCTTTGGAAATCCTCAATTACAGAACATTTCCCACCGGAGAAATTGCCTCCTGGCACCACATGGACTCAACAGCAGCGACCGCTTGTCTCTCAGGTGTCTGTTAAAATGTTTGTTTGGAGGCTGATATTGTGTTATGTTCCACAGAGGTGCTGGTGTGTTATCAGGATAATCACACCCATACAATAAACCTCCAAGCTACACATGAGCACAATAGCAGTTGTATTATGTCAAGTGTCTCTTACACTACGGCATTCAGATTTTCATTGTTTAAATGAGTCTATTGTTGGTTGCCGAGCATTTCATTTACACTGAGATATATTTAATCTCTATTAAATAAAGTTGTCTCTCTCAGTATTTAACTGGAAAGACTTTAATACAAATATGATGTTCCTGTTCAAGATATAAAATAAGTTAACCACGTCCATGATTAATAAAAAGCGTTTAAAGCCAAACGTGCTCTGCTATAATTGACGTGGAGGAATAGTTTGATGCAGTCTCGAAGCTTTAAATGGTGTGTCATCGGTTACAATAATAAACTGTATAATAAAGAGACAGCAGGTTGTTGCATCTCAACTTCGTCCCCGTTTTTCTAAATCTGGCCTAAACTTCTTCTTGCCGTGAAAACTTTCCCGCCGGTTGCTAACGAGCGCTCACCGTCTCCAGGATACCGCTGGCGCGCGGAGCGCTCGCGGACGGCGCGAGCCCACTTCTCCGCCTCCTCCTGGTTGGCGCGGCGGTCCTGGAGCTCGGCGAGCCGAAAGCACTGCTCCACCCGCTGCCGCGACACTCCGGAACTCACCCAGCGCCGCTTGAGCGGGTAGAAGTACGCCGCCAAGTACGACGCCGGGTCCAGGCTGTCGCTGCTCCGGTAAGCGCGGCAGCCGACGCAGTCCTGCAGGCTGAGCACCAGCTTGTTCCGCTCGACAGGTGAGGAGGTGAGTCTCTGGACGATGAGCTCCTTCCCCGTCAGGCTCACCGCACACCTGACTTTTCGAGCACCGGCCAGCGTGAATTCTCCGTACAGTGTGACCGGGGCGGTACCGGCGCCGTCCGGCTCGGCGCTCCTGTCATTCATCCTGGAACGGACGCCGCGGTAGGTCCGGGTTAACACGGCGGCTGCGCTGTCACATAGCTTCCCCGCCAGAGTGATGGGAGCACAGTGAGCGCGAGAGCACAAGACTGCGGCCGGAGCCTGTCGCTGCTCGGACGGTTGTCAAGGTGAACAAATAAAGCGCACTACGTCCGGACAGATTTCAAAATAAGGGTCTGTTCTTTTCGTGTGATCTGGAACTGAACAGCTTTCAGTTTATGACGGGACGTGTCCTTTACAAACTTATTTTAATTCTAGACTGTATGTCTCGCCAGAACCTTTTACACCTAGATTTGTGCCAAAATTAGTCATAACTGTACAAGTTTGTGGTATTATTTTTAGGTACACAGGATGTTTGTATTTGTTTTGTCGCGCTTGAACTTTGCTGGGCTGCAGTTCCTAATTATCCCCACTGCCGCTGTTGATGGGCCCCCTGCAAACAGACGCTATGCTGCCCCCTAGTGGTAGAACGAGGTCAAGATCAGCGCCTACACAACGAGCAGCAGGTTGTTGTGCAGCTATTATTTTGTCCTATAACTTGTAAATTTCAGTAGCATTTACAATTAAATTCACTGAACAATATAAAACATATTACATTTTGTATCAGAAATGTAAGAGAGTAAAAGCACTAGAACAAAAGTATTTCAAGTACATTTCAAATATTTGACTATATATTTGGATACTAATTCCTTGTTTGCAAAAACCAAAGGTTAAGGTGTAGTGACTGACCTCACAAGTTAAACCCTTTAACATTTGCCTTTGTTTTAGTTCACGGTTCCTGCTGTCCTAAAGAAGCACAATATATTCTCAAGGACCCACATCCTGAACACCTGAAGGTCCAGCTCAATCAAAACCAGGACAAAAAAACTAAGTAAAGGTTTTCATCCCATAGCAATAACACTAAAAATTGTAAAGAACGAACCACAGGATTGAACTGTAGAAGAGTGTTTGTGAGCGAGTGTGTGTCTGCTGCATTTGGGCTGGTCCAGTGTGCTGGGCCGGGCTCTGTTCACTTGATGATAAAACTCTGTTTTAAATGGAAGGTCACATGCTTCAGCCTTGTGGTGCAGTAGTCTAAAACCTGACTTTCTGCGTATAACTCTGCACAGCGGCTGGGTTTATGAGTGGAGCAGTAGCTTTAGGCCACCGACAGGTGGCGACGTTGGATGCAGAAAAAGGCTGTTGATGATCACAACTCGACAATGCCTTCAGTCAAAGCTTACAGTTTCACTGATTTTACTCCAAGACTAGGTGAAAGCAACTGAGTACAATTAATCCTAAATGTTCTTTTAGTATAACACAAAGACAAAACCTGTAGCAGTTTATAATGATGGGATGCATATATTTACCTTCAAAATATGATTCACTTTGTAATATAAATGCACATATGACAGGATGCAGGTCTTTTATGATTATACTCCACTCGAGCCCCAGTTAGTGGCGACACAATCTGTCTTCATCGCTGCCACAGTGATGAAGACAGATTTCTGTTTGTGAGGAGTGCATTGCTTCAAGGGGATAATAATAAAGTTGTGTGACATCTCCTTGGTCAAATCAAAGTCATTCTTGCATTCTGGTTCTGCTCCAGGCTGTAGCACATCGTCCACAGAGAGGAGAAGGGGAGTAGGAGGAGTAGGGGGAGGTAAGAGTATATGCAGATGGGAATTAGTAGTCCCAATAAACACCTGGAGCCAGAGGGGAAATGAGGAATCCTATTCACATGCAAGTGCATATAAAACATCCACTGCACATCAGAACATACAGTAGGTCGACACCACCTTAATCCCTGCTTCGCTCAATGCAGCTTTTCCTCCTCGACTTTAAACATGAACATATTATGTAATTTGGTGCAACGCAACGAGAAAATGCCTCTGCAAAACGTGCAGTTTCCTTCCCTGTGAGATCATTATGGGCCTTCGCGACAAAAGAGCCCTTTCATTTCAAACCGCAGGGTAGACGCTGATTTCCTAAAAGCTATTGATTGAGAATGGCACAGCTGAGGCGCGGGAGAGGAGGCATCAATGGAGACAGTCGACTCGTTCTCCAGCTGTGCGCTGCATCGCTGCCTGGCCTTGAAGGGAGGAAGGGGGCCGTCCCCGCATATGGTGTTTTTCATGAGATTTAAGAGACGGCGCCCTCGCTGCCGCGCTGTATGTGCTCGAGTGTGTGGTTTGGAGAGGTTTCATCTCAAACAGGCAATAAAACGCTGCGCGTCCGCGCTGCATGCTCTCTGCACACTTGCCCCAGTTAGATCTAATTGCCGTCACTGGCTTTCCTCGCCATCTGGTTTCATCTTCTGATCGTGGCACCGCTGACACGACGTGACTGATGAGCAGCCGCTATCGGCCGCTAGAGCAAGGCAGCGCATGTCAATACAGTCGATACATTAGCCTCATTATGGCTTATATAACATATAAGCCTGCCTCTGCCCTGTCACCGCCCCGTGCCCTTCACACACACACACACACACACACACACACACACACACACACACACACACACACAAACACACACACACACACATCCCACAGATAAGTGAGTGGGAGTAGGGATGTCAAATACCTCGCTATTTCGTTAGCATTGGCCTCCAACATGGCAGATTCCCCGTCAGAGCCGCTTACGCTGACGGCTCGCAGGAAGGTTTCGCCTGTCCGCCCGGCTCGCCTTCAGGTGCCCCTTAATTCTGCTCTGTTTCTTCAGATGCCCACCGCCTTCGTCGAGGCCCCCGCCGTAATTATGTAACAGTTATGCAAACAATGGAGCACGCAGAGCTGCGAAACGATACGTTTTAATGGTGATAAACAGCAGAAATCTGCAGCCTCAACTGTGAAATATATCATTTAGCACTAATCACATTGCTGCTGCTGCTGGTGCTGCTGGTGCTGGTGCTGCCAGGGCGCTTCATGGAGAATCTAATGACTTTCTGTAATTTCATGCAAAGTCATTTTCAATCTTCCACACATTAGGTCCTGTGGAAACTGAAAAGTCATTTAAAACACCGCTAAAAGTCTGGGGCTTGGTGAGGATGTATTAGACACAGCTGGGCTTTGAGCCAAATAACCTCAGCATGCCCACATGCCCTCAGTGGCAGCCTCGCTGTAGTTTAGTGTGTGAGCATGGTTCATTAGCAGTAAATAACGTAGCCTGGAGCTCAGGATGATGGGGATACGGTACGTTCAAATTACAATTATAAGCCCGTTGTGGTGCAGGTGGAGACTTAAAGTCATTACAATTTATAATGAGCTTAGAAATTACTCTGAAAATCTATCTGATGAGATGAAATTAATAAGACACAGATTAGTTTAATGTTTGTTGATAAACTCAGATTCGTTTTAACCTTTAATGTGTCAATCATGAGCCGTATCAACTGAACATGTCTCCTCTCAGCTTCCACCCAGCAGCTACGGGGCGTCCGAGTCAGTGGTCGAGCT
Source organism: Betta splendens (assembly GCF_900634795.4). Lineage (NCBI taxonomy): Eukaryota > Metazoa > Chordata > Actinopteri > Anabantiformes > Osphronemidae > Betta > Betta splendens. The sequence continues at coordinate 8,089,671 of NC_040881.3, forward strand.
CCAGCTAAGCCAGGAGGAGCAGGCGGGGGGAGCCCAGGCCCGTCCCTCTGCAGGGGGAGCATCACTCCTCATTAACCGTGGACGTGGTTCATTGGGTCGCCTCCACTCTGGGGTTTGAGCAGAGGCGGCTGGATTAGCATGATGCATGAGCACTGATACGTGTCACGGGGGGCGACGTGCCCTCTTGCTAAGTGACTGGACCAATTTGCCTGACCCGATTACAGGGAGTTCATGTAATTCGCCAAAGCCCTGTTTTACACTGACTGTTTGTCGTATGGTGAAACCCGACGGCAGGTTAAATTGAAAGGAAATTTGAGCCGGCCTGTTGATGTGTTCAAAACAGTTCTCTGATGTGTGGCAACACCTATAACCGCGCACATACAGTATCAGGCTTATTCTTAATGGAGGTCTCCCGTCCTCCCTCACCTCCATTTCCTCCGGTGTCACGGTGTCAACCTCAGGTTCACTTCCATGATGCTTTTAATACGTGACCTATTAGCGGCAGCTCCTCCGTACGCGGCTGCTCATTTCCTGAAGTGGCAGCCTCTCTCAGCGGTGCTGAAAGAGGCAGGCAAACATATCATGCTGCTTCAGTGGACACCTTGTTATTCTCACAACCTCTCCAGCCCACTCCAGCCTCCCGACAAAACCACAGGCCATCAGACTGGGGAGGAATAAAGAGAGCGAGAGCGCGAGGGAAGGCGTTTTCCACCGCGAGGGCTTCAGTTCAGAGTGTGGAGGAGCGGTATTAATTGCCTTTGAGTGGCACCTCGTCGGATTCCTGCTCTCGCAGCAGAAGGCTGCGGCTTTGTTCATCAAGCTGCTGATTAGGAGGCGCTTCAATCGCTATGTGAATTACTGTGAGTCATGTTTATTTGCAGGTAAAGACAGGAGAAGAGTTAAGAGCCTGCATATGACACATCTCTCAAGCAATTGAATCTCAAGAGATGAGTGATAGACCTAAACGTCTGTTGTTTAGGGGTTTCCAGATGTTTAGCCACTGGGTTTACATCTGGATGAAGGATGTTTGGCTTCTAACACTATAACATATGCATTACAGCAAATATTCTACTATTTTTTTTAGCCATAACTGAAAGACCAACTGATTGGTCCATATTTGGGTCCAGTAAGTGACCCCAGCTCCATGGTTGCTATGGAAACGGGACCACATACTGTCCCGACCTGTGCCTGCCGCCCGACAGCTTTAAAACAGGTCACAGTATTGACTCGATGCCTAAAAGCCCTCTGTTCGTCCACTGCAGCCGACGGTCAACAGCGTAAACAAAGCCCACCTTTCAGGAGCCAATAAGTTCACTAGTGCCCCTTTCATTCCTGTTTTCTCTATATTAAATCTGCAGTGGACGGACGCTGAAGTCGGCGATACCTGCGTTCCCCCAGTGATTGAGGAAGAATGAGGCTCTGTATTAGCCTGCGTCAGTGCTGACCTTCCCATTAGAAACCATGGCTCTCTCCTCTTCATTAGATTAGCTGCAATACTCTGCCTCGGCGTGCAGGAAGACCACTCTTATTACCACAGCTGCTTCCCCGTGTTCACCTTATAATTCCAGTCACACGGCTCATCAAGGCCGGAGACAACATGAGCTGCATGGAAGAGTCGCCGCCACCATCTGCAGACATTTGTGTCCTCCCTTGATTACACAGGCCGATCCAAAGTGCAGGCGGTGCCAGGGGGCATTTTAGGCACATTAGTTCCCCAGGCTGCTGCCAATAGTCTACTACAGCTGGATGGATTCGGCACACAGTTGTTGCGGTGACAAAAACAGACATTTGGTGTAATAGAGTCTGGAACTGAGTAAATGCATAACACTCCATATTCCTCTCACAGTGGTTGTTTTAGGCCCGTTTTAAAAATGGCCCAGAGGTCCCGGGGGGCCGCAAATTGAATGCACACTGGTGTCCCAGGGACCACAAACAGGAAAACAACAAAGAAGAATTCAATCATTTATGCAATCAGGGAGGAAATAACAGGATCTCATTGTGTCAGCGAGGGAACAGCTTATACAGTAAACTGCAGAGAGGCTGAACATACAGCTCAGTCATTAAGCCTGTGCTGGGCATTATGTTAGAGGACGTGCTAGAAGATGTAGGCGATCAAACCTGTTGCATCCATGTGCACAGAGGAGACGCGGCACCAAGCACCGCGTGCACTGCATTACGGTTTATTTCTGGTCTGACGGGTGCAGAAAGTTAGGGAAGCTGCAAGCGTCCTCGGTGACGGATGAGGGAAGACACATTCAGGTGTGAAATGACTTTCCTGCGCTGAACGTTGCAGAGCAGCTTACGAGACGACGTCATCCGACGAGCGGCTGAAGCCCGTGAAGGTTATCAGAGCAAGCTGGAGCCAAACTACAGCTGCATGTAATGTCTTTTCAGTGTTGCTGATTTGGTGAAGCTCCTGTTTGCTGAAATTTACGCATAATGTTCTAAATAAGAAGATAAAGAAGACAAACTTAAATGCGAAATCTCTGGTGCCGAATGAAATCTACGTAAAACCTCCAAAGTAGATCACTTAGTGTGACTGGAGAGGGAGCTGCTGGGGCAGAGGGGCGGTGGAGGAACCCCTGGGCTGTCTCCAGTCCCACAGCGAGGATATTTCTCCAGAGAAGCTTCCTGGGGTGAAGAGGAGATTAGCTTGATGCTTCACTGCCCACAATATGCAATAAATGACAACATTCACAGCATGTTGTGTTGGTAAAATGGTAACGTTCCATCAGGTATTACATATACAGTGTGACACATACTAAAGACATGCAAATAGTGTAAATTAGCTGGTTAGCATGGACGTCAACCACAGGCTAATATTTGTTATTAATATTATATTAATCTTTTATTAAACTGGTCGACAATGCAGCTGAGTGGCATTGTGTCCTATTAGTGAGCGTCTTCTGTACTTGTGGACATGAATATAAGGGTCCAAGCTAAGATGTAGACGCAAAACTGGGATTTCAATCAAAGGACAAACAGCATCAGAGGGAACCACCTAACAAATATCAGTCAGATGTGTCTCACAGCAGCCTCCTGCACTCACCAGCTGTCTGGCCATGGACCTGAGGACAGCCTCCACATCCAAGACCCACATCTGTGTCGATGAAGGTGGATGAAGGACGAAAGCAAAGGGAAAAAGATTGCAAATTACTTCATCACTGTGTTTGATCGCAGCAGAGCCGTGTAGCTTTTATTGATAAAATATTCAAGAAGCGCCAGGGAGTGGCTCCACGTACAGCACATCTACTGTTACAGTCACGTACTGTAGATGAGCCTAATTACCTCAAGGTACGGAGGACAGTCTGGACTCAGGCAGCTACAACTATGAGCTTCATCTAACTTTAAATCTATATTAATGATGGCAAATGTGAAAAGTTTTAACAAGCAATGACTACAATTCTAGATCTATTTTTACATCATTCAAAAGACTGTATGGATGGATGGATGGATGGATGGATCCCAGATGGAAATTTACAATATTAACTGTATATTACACATATTTTATTCATTTTATACAGTGCTTGAATAAAGGCACAAGTTACTTACCACTTCTGCTTCATTGCAATTTTTGAAACTTTGGACAAATGTTCACAGTCACAGACCTTTGTTACACCTTCTCTAGAACCCTCATGTTTGCTTCCAGCTAACTCAGAATAAAGCAGGTGAAACAGAGATGTGCTCACGTAAATTTAGCTCATGATGACTCACAATCTAAAAGCAAACATTCATCTAGCTCTGCATTTTATCTTTTGTTTGTACAGATGAAACTTGTGATCAAGTTTCCTGGATGAAAATGTGTCTGCAGTTCTGCAAGCGACAGCATTTTAAAAGTCAAACCGCTGTAAATGTGCAGCGACAGACACACGGCACCGCTTGCGGCAGGTAAAGAATTACAATGAACCAACACTGTGAATAACTTAGTATTGGCTCTAAAGACAAACATGCATTCAAGAGCTGAGAACGACTAATCCCAGGAAATGGAACCAGCGAACGCCGTGTGTTCAAGGGATCTTACTCTGTGGTTCTGTCTCTTCTCTATGCTCCACGCTCGTACATCCCTCCAGTGCTGTGGGTAGCTTGCCTCTCCGCTCCCGGCCATGACGCCCCCTCTGCCCGCTGTGCGCTGGGTTTGTGCAGTGACCACGTCTGCCCCCTCTCTATTCAGCACGACGTCCTCCAGGGAAACTCTACTCTAGAAACTGATACTCCTCTATAGGAAGCTGAGCTGTGGGTGGGACTGCGACTGTCACCGTTTACCTTCGCCTGCTGAGGCTGCTCATTAAAAGCAGTCTCATGCTGGAGGACCATAGTATGTATGTATGAATAATGTTTCTAATGTACAGTAACAAGTAAATAAATGTTCACATGAGGCTTTAGTGCTGTGTGAGCTGGGTGCATCTGTGGCCAGGTAGGTTTTGACCTCTGACCTTTGTCCTAATATGACTCTGGAATATTTCTTTTCCTACTGCACACACAGCTAATGGGCAGATTCATCCATGTCTTTTTGACGTAATATTCCCTCATAATCAATTATATTAAACAATATGAAGAATAAAGCACCTAAAATAATATCATGTCCATACTGCTCTGTAAAACTGTACATTGCAACAATACAAATTCTGCATATTACCAGGAGGACTGGTTGCGACCAAAACAGTTGATCTATAAAAAGCACTGGTGATGTTAAACAGTCTTTACGTGAGCTTCACTTCACTTCTCACAGTCGCTGCTGCTCTGCACACAGGACGACTCCTTTTCCTCTGAGCGTTTAGGAAAGCTGAGAGATGAACGAGACGGGGGTGAGGACAGGCGTCGATGATGCTGGGATACATGTTACCTCGTTATGGCCACACACAGAAGAAGGGAGTGTGTGTGTGTGTGTGTGTGTGTATGTGTGTGTGTGTGTGTGTGTGTGTGTGTGTGTGTGTGGTCTTCCACTTGAATACAAATTTGTTCTGTTTATTCTGCATTGTGTTTTTCTGTGGACAAACTTTTCCTGCAGTCATCAACGGGCTGAGGTTGGTTTGTACTGAATGCACACAAAGAAAATGGGATTTAATTAGGATGTCTTTCAACCTTATCAAAAAATGGAACAACGTAGAATTATATTTTTGCTTTCGCTGCAGAACGTTTTCCAAAGCTGATTTTAATGTTTGAGTTCATTACAATGACACACGACTGGCGCACCCATAACGTACGAATCTGTTGAACATTTTTTTCCATTTCTGCCTGTTGATATGATTCATTATATGGCTCTATAAATATATAGCTGTTGAGCTGTTAAAGTGTGGATGAAAGTGGCCAGAGGGTGTCTGGAAGAAAATGTTCCTTGAACTCCACGTACTGTAGCTGCTCTAGAATAGTACCATGCAAATGTACAGTATTTCCTTTCATTTCGTTTTTATCTGAGCGTGAAATTACTCCGTTAACGCATCACCTTCACGACTGCTCATATTTCTAGATGAAATAACTCCAGAGCTCCTAAAATAAAATATGTCTAAATTCATTATATCATTTTTAAGCAACAGACTTTATGGCATATTTTTTTGCATGAGTCTTTCAATATATTTACAGCCTACTTTATTCTAGACACATTGAACATCTATTATAGTGTAAGGTTTTTAGACATGAGTTGTTAGTTTAACTGCTGCTCTCGATATAAAGTTGCTGTTTGCCATCAATGTTTTCCAGTTTGAGTCAGCTCTAAACAGCCTCCAGTTGTCAGAGGATCCCGTCGGTCCCCAAACAAACACCACGAGGCTGAGGAAGACAAAAGCATTTCTTAGCAATCAGTTTCCCGGCACGCAGTCACCTTGGAATCAATTCAAGCCCCAAACCACTGTATTATTCACACCGCGTAATTGGTTTGCTCGTCCATAGACGCTAAACACTGTGATGAGCTGCAGATTCAAGGACGGACCCTGCCTGGAGGTCAGGCTGGCGAAGTCGGACCGGGCTCTTGGAAAATGACTCACACGGAGGCCTCTCCTTCGTCATGCCCGTACATTAGATATGGACAAGCGCCTCACGACACGCGATTGTGTGGAGAGCGTAATACAGTGTCCCGACAACGTGAGGATGATGACATCTAAAGTAAGGCTCTGTCAAGTGTGAATATCCCTGCAAAGAACGGAAGACGTTCACTGTGAAAAAGTATTAAAAACCAGAACCTGCAGGTGCTGAGTGGGAGAAGCAGGTCTGCCCAAAGGTGAGTGTCTGCAGGTACAAGTACTGCAGGAGGCCAGAAAATGTGAGTGCATTCATTTAACCAGAGGAAGGTTTCCTGAGACGCATCTGATCACTGGATTTAAACCCAAACTTAAACCATGTATTGCACAAGTGGCCCAGTGGCCATTATAAATGTAATCATAACATTTCCAAGTCTTGCATCTGCAGTGACCTAGAACGTCTTTCCTCACTGAACATTCAAAATAAACATGCATTGGCTCCGGTCCACAATGATCTTATAGAGGTTTGTTTCAGGTGTAAACCACACCAACTTACGTCTTGGCGTGGCTGAAGACATGATGCCGCAGTAGGAGAGCAAGCGCGGACAGGAACATGATGGTGGTGCACATGGTTCACAGAGACCAGTGACCAGAGACCAGTGACCCACCACCAGAGAGAGAAGCTCCAGGCGCCGCCTCCGCTGCCGCAGGATTAGTCCGTCCCAGATTAGCCAGCGCCACTGACGCTGCCCTGCTGCATCACTAAGCTACGCCGTGATGCGTCTGCATGTTTTGTGCACGATGCCTGCAGAGTCTCAGCACCTCTTGCCTGACATTTACCGCGTGTGATACACATGCAGATGTTTGTTAGACAGACAACCCGGCAGCGGAGGAATGCCGGCTGCCGACCTTTATGATGAGGCGTTGATTACAATGATGGAAAGCACCGCGTGAGCGTGAGTGGAGGAGAGCAAGCAGCTGCAGAGGGAAGGGCTCAGGAACATTTACATGGACAGCAATAAAAGACAGCAAAGCCAACTTTTCAGACTAAACCCACATTGGGCTGAAGCTTTGCATTGAATTTCCTGCAGGCAGAACGTTGATGCGCTGGAGGCAGCGATGACATTCACCACGGCGGCACGCGTGACCCCGTCAGCGGCCCGTCGCGGACCCTGACAGACAGACAGACGGATGGGAGTCCGCGTTGGAATGCCAAGTCGCCGCCGTGTGGCTGCGCATCTCATCCGCCGCTCAGAGACGCGTTCGTGGCGCCTAAATGGAAAATCCATCAGGCGTCGTGTTGATGGAGAGCAGCAGTGACGGAGAAGCTGGGCCTTTGGGTGTCACCTGGCTGTTATTTGTGCTGTTGCTCCTCAAATGGACTCACACAGTCCTAAACGTGCAGTGAAACAGGATTTTCATAAATTTGTAATTTATTTATGTTCTTGTATGTTAGTAAGATAAATGTATTTTATTGATCATAGGATGCGTCTGTATGTGATGCAATGCTGCGTTTATCTGTCCAGCGATCTCTCAGTCTCATTTCCATGAGAAGAACCAGCGCAGGTCAGCTGGCTAATCCCAGTAGCTCTGCTACTGACAGAGGCAGATGTGTGGCAGACCATCATTAAAAGATAAGACCGTGTTATTGCTGCTTGAGTAGCTTAGCGCTGGTAATACGTCTCCTGTTGCTGCCTTCTGCCGGGACCCGCTGCTCATTCCCAAAAATATTATTAGTGTGTGTGTGTGTGTGTGTGTGTGTGCGTGCGTGCGTGCGTGCGTGTGTGTGTGTGTACTTAGGCTGATGTGCTTGTGCCTCAGCCCCACAGGATGCGATGAGACCCTGTTACCAGCTCCCGCTCCGCAGATGACAATACCTGGCAGCAGGAGAATGAGTCGCCATGGTGACAAGTCGGTGTCGACCACTGAGCGGGGTGGAGGCGCTCTATTTGTGGAACTGTTTACCTGTTTCACCTGTTTTCACTTGGACACAACTTTGATTCCAATGGGGATCATCTATATTCCAATTTTTTATTTATAACGCTTTTGCTATAATTTACATACGTATGAATGTGTGTTATATATGGAATCACCATTCAAGTAAGAGGGGAATGAATGTTCCCTCTCAGGAAGCACATGAAAGTCCATATAAAACACTACATATGCCTTATTTCCATAGTAGATAAGATGAATAAAAGAAAAAACATCCCACTGAAGCCTTAGATAGAGTCTCGCCTGCAGCGTCAAGCAGCGAACATGCAACCATTAATCATTGATTAAGAACATTTACATCTCATTCCAATTAATTATCTCTTGTTCCTGAAACAGTGGGACTGCCAAGCAGAGTGCGTGCGTGTGCAGCAGCCGCTAGCTGCAGGCAGCAGATACGTGTGACGTTAGGTTATCTGGGTCACGAACACCTTTGGTTCCAGGAACGGCGAAACCGAGCGCGATTTAAACAAACTGGATTTGACTGAATGCTCGGAAAAAGAAACACACGCTTCTCTGAGGCTGAAGAACTAAACTTATTATAACATAAATACAAAAAAAAACCTAACCACTAACACCAGAAAGTGGAGCGTGTCGCGCCGGCTCTCAGATCGCTGCAGTGGCTTCATGCGCATCAAAGAATGGATTTTAACACACTTCATGTTCATAGAGAATCTGAGCCAAAAGGCATTTCTGCTCCGCCGCTGCTCTGGACCTCCCAGGGAGAGGCCGCTTCCGTTTCCCAACGCCGTATCTCTGCAGCCTCTCTAGCGTTCAGCACTGAAGTGTGTGCTCCACAAGGTTTAACAGTAACAGGCAACACGTGGAGCATTTGCGAAGCGTGTTGGTGTGGATGGGAACATACTGTACGCGTATGCATGCGTAATAGTCACATCGCTGCAGACACAGCAGCAGTTTCCCAGCAACCTTGTAAACTGTTGCTTTGTTCTGTATATGAGCAGATTTTTGTTTGGGCTTATATCACGACTCAGACGTTCACACGGTGCAACGTGTCCACACATACTGTACAGTGGACGCTGTGTTACAGCTTGGGCCCATGGTTTGCTTGTCCGTCACTCACCTCTGTTGTTATTTAACAAGTTTATGTGATGATTTAGATTTCTGTGAGTTATTAGGATCAGAACACAGGCTGTGTGTCAGTAGTGGGCTGTTAAACTGCAGGCGCATCAGGCTGAGAGGAGAAGGTTAACATCTAACAGTGGCGAATGAAATGTCACCGTAGCCCGTATCTTCCCACACTTTTCCTAAGTTCCCAATTTATTTTACAGAAAACGAAAGTGAGTCCTTTTTTTAAAAAGCAGTTTTGTTCCAGGTGATGTAACCTGAACGCAACATTTTCAGACTGGCTTGAACTAACGGCTGCAACATCTGCTCCTTGATTTCTGTAATTCATCTGGTCGCTACTGGAAATCTACCATTTCACAGTTGACGAGTCTTGATATTCATTTAAGCCTATATGAGAAAATATACCTGACATCCTATGCTTGTCCTCAGAAAAGCCTTACAGTCACGTGCACTCTGTCTTTATGCTTAAACAACGTGGACCAGCAGGACAGACAAGATTTTATTGAACATTTTATCGGGTCTGAAAGGTACAAGTCTGTGGTACATCATGTGCAAACATGCTCAAAACACTATGAAACAAGCAAAGCCACTGCACTCGCTCCTACTAACAAGCAGAACACAGTTACATACTCATATACAGTATTCAAATACACATAGTCGAGTCCTTCTTGTAGTTATATATAGAAAAATATAAATTCCTAACTTCTCAACTAATTGACAGAAACGCTTCAAAAACCAGAATGTGTACTTCCACGTATGCCCTTGTTTGCAGACAGACGATGACTGTGTAACATGAACGAGCAAAACTGCATAGACAAAAAAAACAATGACAACTGCAGCTTAGCGTGCGAGATGGTTGAATCAGCTGTGCATGTGTTTGTCTATGAAGTACAGCGTTTGATAAGCTGATGCCAGCTGAGCTCTGATGCCCGAGTCGAGAGTCAGGTAAAAGGAGGGACCTGCAGACACTAGCAACAGGAAACATGCATTTCATAAGAATGTTGAAAGATATCTATTATTATTATCTCTGATTCAAATCATAATCACATAAATCATTAAAAAAACGTGTGAATTTCTGCAATTTCTTCATTTTCCAAGTGAAGCAGAAGTTTGTGAGGTATTATTATAAGTGGCGCGGTGGCTTCAAAGCCGTCTGTTAAGTCATAATTGCCATTGCTCTCAGTGGCGCGGTCCTAATGGAGGTAATGGGAAGTTACAGTAGATGAATGACCTGATGAGGAGGCGAGGAGACTCATTAGGTCGTCATTAATGCCAGATGCCGATGGCAGCGGGGGGTCTGATGGGACACACAGGACGTCAGTGGAGCAGATGCGAACCCGAGATTGGATCAAACGTCCGTCCTAAACGGATTTACTGCGTGCGTTACAGAATTAACTGGAGGGAGACTCGCATATGGGGACTGTAAGTGGCAGCGCAGGTGAAGGGGAGGGTACGTGAGGTGCAGTCTGACAGCGAGCAGCGGCCCCGGATGATGAACGACGCCCCTCGGGTGGGGGTGAACCAAGCGACGGTGGTGTAAATACTGGCGGCGGGGGCGTGTGCACACGTGTGGGTGCTCGCGTGCCGCCATCATGCGCCTCAACCACGTTTCTGTGAAGAAAAGCGCTCTCGCTCGCAGACGCCCCCCCCCCCCCTCCCTTCCGCGCGTTAAAGCGATTCCATCAGCGCCAGTGGGCTGTAAACAAAGGCGGAACAGTATGCACACACGCCAACTGTACACTTACACAAGCAACACCTCTGCACAGTTAAACATTGAGAGCACGCAATAGAGAAGGAGAGGGGCCGGTCCCCTACACATGAGGATATACTGTAGGAGGACGCTATCTGTCTATCTATTAACAGTCAGCAGCTACATGGTCCCGTAGCCTGGGCTTCAACAAGCAATAAGAATCCCTCCTCACAGCATGAGGCGCGTCCGACCGCCTCTCTCTCAGCAGGATTCCACAGAAATGAACTCCTTAAAGTGACAATCTACTGTATCTACTGCGTGCGTCTAACGCTTGCTGATGGAACACCGACAACGACAACGCGAGGCGCAGGAGATTAAGTTGGTGCTTTTTTTTTTTTTATTTTCCAATAGGCCGCGCGTCCTTTAAGGGACAGCCGAGCTAAAGTGTGTGGAAACACCGGAAGAATCTCTGGCTCAGACACAGAAAAACACCAATGGAACACTTCCACACACAGTATGCGATATACTGTACTGAAATCTTTGTACAGGATCTAAGCCAACAAATGTCAGTAATTGTCTAATCACGGTAGCGTTTGAAAAAACTGCATTGACCACTTTAGGAAAAACTGCATTAGGAGAGTGAAATGATGTGTCCAACAGTGAAGTTATTATTATCACATTAATCTTATCCATGTCTGTGAAACCATCCCTGATCTCCTCTCATGTCCACTTCTTCTTCTTCCACATTTTAATCACAAACACATAATTTAGCTGTTGAGTCCACGGGATTCTGATTTACGCCGTTCTCATGCTTCACACTGCTGAGCTGGAGACCTGGAGCCAGCCCACCTCCTTGTACGCCCCGGTCACGTGCCAGTACAACGCCCCCATCAGCTTGGACCACACCACCTGCACCTCGGCCGTGAAGAACTCCGGGAAGTCCTCAGAAAACACTTCCAGCATCACGCCGCTCAGGATCTGGAGGGAAGGAGGCGAGAAGGAAAGTTGAACCAAAGCGGGAGAGAGAGAGAGTGGAAGCGTGAGGTTTAACGGGACGGAGGAGAACGAGGAACGCTGGGGTTCTGCATCGCGCAAGTGGGCGACACAGGTGAGAATGAAAAGGTGAAAATGATTACAGTAACATGAACGTGGTGGGCGGACTGGAAATGCAGACAAACGGCCCAGAGGAGAGGATGAGCGACTCATCAGTACAAGAGAGGACATAAAGCGAAAGCACCGCAAGGAGAGACGGGTCTATTGAAACGCTGGAGACGAGCAGCTGAAAACGCATAAAGTTATGTGACAATAAAAAAGCACATTTCACCAAACACAACATCTGGAGTGAATGATAAAGACAGTGGCACTAACTCATTATTATTATAGGAGCAGTTATAGTATGAAGGAAATGTTTTTATTTCCTTACAAATAATTTCACTAAACACATTCACACAGTACCATGATAACAAAATATGAAAGTATTGAATGATGATGACCTGAAGGAATCACCTTTCAACATGTACAGCATGTGGTTGAGTGTCTGTGTGTGTGTGTGTGGGGGGGGGGGTGCGATCTGTTTCATGGCTTCTCAGTCAGGCCTAAAAACACACTGTGGAGGCAGGAAGCCAGCGGAGGGAGCTCGGATGCTGCGCGCGTGTTCACCTCACAGCTGCATTTCCGAACCTACTGCATACAACGCTCGGAAACACTCGAGGACGGGAAGCATGGAGCATATGCTCCCCTCTCCAATCAGATGAAGAGGGAAGCATATTGAAACGATGCGAGCATATGGCTGAAATTAAACGCTGGCTCTCGGGGCGATATTTATTCTGATTGAGTCTTTCACTGCCTGCGCAGGTAATCAGGGCCTGAGTACATATGAGCGTGAATGCAGTCTGACTGGCTGCCAAATGGCTGGATCACAGTAACGTATAATTCAATATCTACACAACAGCTGCATTGAACACACTGGGGAAAATCCATTAAGGTAGTGTTTGGCCCAACAAGCCCTGTGATATTAGACTGGTAATGAGAAAATTATTGGAGATGAAAATCAGATACCTTCACAAATCACATGAAGTTAATCGGTCAAAACCAGGAAACATTGCACTAAAGCACCGGATTAATTAATGAGATTGTTAATAATTCGGGGAAATAGAGAGAAACAGTAAAGCAGCAAGAAGGAGGCGTGAAGATTATTTCCTGAAGGTACCTTGAAGTACACGGGTTCCACCTTGTGCTTCAGCGCGTGGGCCCTTCCCACCAGGGCCAGCACCGACGACACCTTCTGGGGGTCATGGAGGTTCTCCACCACCGTGTTGATGGCGTTCATCACCCTGCAGGCGTGCTGGCGGAGCTGGCTGCTTCGCTCCATCTCCTCGGGGTCCTCCATGTCCTGGAACTGGCTGAAGTACTGTTTGGCCGACGGGAAGTTCACAAAGAACCTGAGGAGGCGAAGCAGAGCGAGGAAGCTCTTTATTTCAGCTTTGGTCCCTCCGGCTCTCAGTACGTGAGGTGTTAAAGCTACCGACGCGCTACAAACAGCATGTATAAGTACATTACTGTTTTACTCTATAGCGGTTTTTGTAGGTGAAGTGAAGCGCTTCCACTCAGCTGTGAAGCGTGTAATCCGTCTCTGCCCCGTCGGCGCTCGGCAGAAACCTTCACTGATTAGACTGTAATTAGACGCAGGTGTGGCGAAGATTGCTGTTTAATTTCCTGTCACGTCGGCCGCTGCTTGGTAGATCCTGGAAGTCGCGGTGCAGCACGTTAACGAGCCGCACCATGCGTCGCTATCTGGGGTTTGCTGAAATATCCATCTCATTTACAACCGTGCACTGTGTTTGGCCCTAAAATGATGGCGCATTCAGGAACATTTAAAGCGTTGGCTAATGTGGAACACAGCATTTCCACCGTTATGTTGGGACTGACCCCTGCCCACTACGTACAGTGGGTTATTTTACAGGCGCGTGTACAGTAATAAATTCCGGTCTTGAGCCGCCACGGTAGATGGAAGCGCAGAGATAAACAAAGAAAATGGAAACCGCCTTGTGGGGTTCCAGTCACAAAGCCTTGTTTTGATTCCGGGGCTTTCACGGTCGACTGTGAGCTCCCGGCAGCACAGACAGAACGGAGGAGAGGCTGCGCGGCCGAGACGTAAATCCTCCACAGGCTTCGCTTGAGGGGCTTTGTGACAAACCCCAGATAAAGTATTGTCACTTTCCAGTGACAACTGTGCAGAGTGCAGATAACGGCGTCAGACACGCGCGCCGGCCGACTGATGGAGTTACACACACACACACGCCCACACACACACACACACACATACGCTTGTTCTGACCCACTTTATAGCTTGTCTGCGAAGTTGCGGGTACAAATAGTCCCCAAGTGGAGTCCGACCCCCCCGGGTCCCGTGTCGGGCTACAGATCCGTGATTCAACATTTTATTATGTTTAGTACAATGCAATTCTTCCATTGTCGTCCACAGTGAATGCCGAAAATATAAAATGAACTAGATGAGAAAGAATACCAGCACACTATGCTAAAGTGGATATATGGCTTCCAGTACAAGCCCCACAAAGGCTGGGCCTCCCAGCAGCAGCTGTCACATGCACGCTGTCCTAATACGGAGGACGTCTGCTTAGAATAACATGAAAGGTGATGGCAGAGCTTGAAGGAAAAACACTGGCGTTGTGTTTGAAGAAGAAACAGAGTGCTTCTTCATGTCCACTCACCTTGTGTTGGACTGACAGATGTTTAATACAGATGTTTAATACAGAACAATGGAAGGAAATAGGCAAAAGGCATGTTGGCGCCACGAGGAACGCTTCTTTGTTCAGTGCACACATCAAGGAAGCTTTTTAAACAGTCTAGGTCCAAGTAAATATTCCTCATGAACAGTTGATATTATTAGTTATAAAGAAAAGTAACATATTATCAGTCATGTCACTGAATGGAACATTACTTTGCCTTCAAACAGAATAATGTGTCTAAACAGAAGTTTGACTTTGTATATTGAAGCGCGGGGACAATGTTTAGTCACTTTACCAGAATAGAACTGGTGAACGCTTCAAAAACAGATTCTCGCACCTGTCTCTGCGTTTAATCGAAGCAATTAAGCCCATAACACAGAACCATTAGTGAGGCTTGTTAATTATACTCTGATTAGACTAGAAGAGCTTTTAAAATTCACCAAGAACAACTGTGACGCCGCTGTTGGAACTTGGAACAAAAATGATTGCCTCAAATAGCAAAGCCTCCGTGCTGTTAATAAAAACGGGCCTTGTCTATTAAATGAAGACAGACAGATACCTATAAGTAAATAAAATGACTCTAGAACAGAACATAAACCAATAACCAGTACATGTAAGGACTATATCAGCTGTTTTATCATTCTGGAAGTGACGGACTCCATCGTGTGTCAGTGTTTGAGTCATTATGAGCCGTTTGAACGTGTGCCTCGCATTTGTAGGCATTGGTGAGATCCAACGGGCCCTTTGTCACTGTTCATTCAGGAATGTTGATGTCACGCAGGACCCTCAAACCAGCCAACTGTGGAGGGCAGATTTAGTGCACAGCACCGAGATAGGGGTTGCCTTCGAAATGTAAAGTGCTGAGAAGATTTGAAGTGGACAGTTGAGCTTGAATTCAGTTAATGGATGCACACTATTCAGTCCTGTTGCTCCCCAGTCCGGCAAAACACCATCCTGGTTTTCTATCGCGCTCGCTGGCTTCGACTTAATCGATGTTGACGGCCATCGCGACCACCTTTTCATCGAGGGAAGCGAAAATGTGGCCAATGAGGGAAAGAAAGGCGCGCACGGAGCTCACGGGAGCGACGGAGGAGGCAGAAAGCGAGGCGCGAGGCATGGGGTGGGGGGGGTGGGGGGCATTCATGTGCCAAAGCTTGTTGCTTCCTGTCATCCACAGATAAGCCACACACACACACACACACACACACACACACACACACACACAAACACACAAACACACACACACACACACACACACACACACACACACACACACACACACACACACACACACACACACACACACACACACATGCTCTCTGCCCACTCTTCTCTCCCCGCCATCGCGTCGCCCTCCACTGGAGTCAGTTTGTCGCCCTCGCCGTCTCCTTGGCTACGACTTGCTGTCCATTTCGCCGAGCACCTTGGGGGCTTTCTTAGCGTGACGCCGTTTAGTTGGAATAAATCGTTCCTCATTGTTCTGATACACAGAAAAACGCACAGTTGCTGTTTTAAATGCATTTGCTCTGCAACACTTTGCACTGAGACTCTACAGAGAATTACTGACTGTTAAAGATTAAAATCTCTTATAAATGTTGGATTTTGTGTTTATGGAAACATTAATGGCAACTTAAGCAGTTACAATAATAAAAGCGCTTTCAGTTTAAGCAGAGTCAAACATCTTTGAAGCTTAAGCTGTCTTCCACTACCCACTTAGATAAGGACCAAACTCAATATATTCACCAAGATGCCTTCCTGTCAAAATGCAAGAAGACGTGCTCTTATTAGGAGAGAAATGTGTGTGTGTGTGTGTGTGTGTGTGTGTGTGTGTGTGTGTGTGTGTGTGTGTGTGTGTGTGTGTGTGTATGTGTGTGTGTGTGTGTGTGTGTGTGTGTGAGAGAGAGAGAATCTGAAGCACATGGATTACTCCACACATGAAGTGTGTGCAGCCTACACTTTTCACCTACACTATGCTTTCATTATATATTTGTGATTTAGTTTTGTAGATGATTACGTACTCCATATTTGTTTAAAACATAAGCATCTTGATTTCTATACATTTTCACTAATAACACAAATATGCATTTTGGCGTGTCTGTGATGCTCAGAACCTGAATCAGCCGTCGGCCATGTGTTTTAAACAATCTGTGTTGATTTTGGGGCGTTTTGCTTCGCGGTCCAGCTGCATTCGGGAGCACTGAGTCTCCTCCGTGCTCCAGCTGTCAGCACCAACACACACCACCCTAACACTGTGGTTGGACACGCAACAAGCGAGTTTCATGCCAACACCAGATAAAAGTTACACATTAAGACAGTAATATTGTGTGACAAAATACCACCTATTTCCGCCTCCACGCGGGGATTAAGGGAATCTGGGACGCACTATTGTACAGTAGCCTCTAAACCGAGCAATTCCTCCTTTCAATACTTAAAATGATAATTACGTGTAAAATAACATGCCCCTCACCTTCGCTCAATTATCTACTTAATGCAAACAAAAAGTCGCCCAAAAACGACAGTATATGAAAAATATGGAGAAAGATCCCGCTACATTAGACTTCAGCCCCTGATATCAGCATATTTGACTGAAGACTGAACACATGGCGTTCAGTCACCAACTTGAGGCAACGTTGCCGCGTTTTCACACGACGAGGCGAAGAGGAGAACGTGGAGCTCACCTTATGAGCACGGACACCCCCACGTCCTCGCAGCTCTTGTACACGTGTCCCCACGTGTCCTGGATGACCTCGCGCTCCGCGTCGGACAGCGGCTCCGCGCGCTCCGGACGGTCCTCGCAGTCCGCGTCCCCCCGCCGCACGCCCAGCATCTGCGGGGGCGGAGGGGGCGAGGGCGGCGGCGGCGGCGGCGACGACCCCCGGCGAGACATCCTCCTGCGCCGCAGCAGCCCGGAGGCTCCCAGCAGGGCGCGCGGGAGATAGGGAGCGAGGGAGGGGGGGAGGGAGACGGAGAGCTGAGACCCCACGGCGGGAGCTGGGAGAGGAAAGTCGGGGTGAGAAGAGGAGCAAAAAAGGAGGGGGAGGGGGGGCGGAGGGGGGGGGGGGGAGGAGGAGGAGGGGGAGGAGGAGAGGAAGCAGGTAGCGCTCGCGGCCAAAACGGGGAAGGAAACGGCGGAGCTCCTACTCCAAACTCTCCCTCATTAGTTTCCCTCGCCAAGTAAAAACTTGTGTCCCACTGTTTTTGCTGCCGCTCTCCCACGCCACGTCTCCTCTCTGCTTCCCTCTCTCCCTTTCACCCCTGTCTCCCCCAGTGAGGGAGAGGCTTGACAGTGAGGCTGATGTTGTTCCTCCGTCACTGCTCTCCCTCTCTGTTGCTCTGGCTTTGATGAAGGAGATGAGGCGCGTGGAGGCTGTGGGGTGTGCGTGTGTGTGTGTGTGTGCGCGTGTGTGTGGGGAGGACCTGATGGAGAGCGAGATGGGGAGAAGGAGAGAGAGAGGGAGAGAGGAAGAGAGAGAGGGGGTGGAGTAATCTGGAGATGAAGAGAGGGCGAGAGAGAAAGTGAGCCTTCAGCCCCACACACAGACATGGTGTCTATGTACATCTGCATCACACGTGCATCACACGAAAAGTACATTTTCATTTATCGCTCTCTATGAAAGAAACACACACATTTTATACATATTATTACTACAACATGGTGCACAGGCACTATGGGGATGTCAGATGAACATACGGCCGCCTTCACTCTGAGGCCCCAGGATTTCATTTTCCACGCTGCCTTCAGGTTCATCACAGGTTATAATGGCACTCAGCACAGTATGTGATAAGGCTGACCTTCCCAGCCTGAAAGATGTAATAACCAGTGCGACTGACACAATGGTGTTGGAAAATTGCCTTCTTAAATCAATCACATCTCTGCTGTGGCCCGTTCAGTGTTTAACCTGCTCCAGTGACCGGTTTGATGCCGTAGGAGCCCTGAACCAGAACTGATCCAAGAAAGACGGCCTCTGCCAGCTGTAGCGCACAGTGGCACCTAAAAGTGAGTTAGACCTCCACAGCCCAACATGTTGCTGTGTGCTTAAAGATAACTGAATACAGTAGCATGCCGATAAAATATTGACAAACACAGTATATCTGCAGCAAGGCACAATAAACATAAAATAAAACGGTTCAGCTTCTCCGCAAACGCTCTGTGCTTATTGCACCAGACGATTGACCAGGTAAGGAGGAAGCTGAGGACGACCTGGAGACAGGAAATAGGTCAGAATTTCATTACTGTCCGTTTCCTGGCTGATGCATAACCACACTGTGTCTAAATATTATCATTTATAATCAGTCAGAATGCGATACTGCCCTCACTTTAAAAAGCAAATGATGATGCAGAGGCAGTGGCTAACATTTATTTTGGAAAAAATAGATAGAGGTCAATTCCCTAAAATCTCTCACTTGATACAATAATTCATCTATATTTTAAATTGTGTTTTTTGTTTGTTTATTTATTTATAATCATTGTTATTAGTAAAATATGGGAGACAACAAATTCTGGAATCCAATAACCACATTTTGAAGTTTAAAGGTGTAAAGGGAGCAGCGCATCAGTCTATTATTTGATGGCAAGAACCAAATAAGAATGTGACCAAGGAGGTTAAACACTTATCTTAAATCATCTTAATTGAGAACGCCCCCTCTGACATTCCTTATCTGTGCCTGGAGAAAAGATGGAGATGTCTGATAAACTGCTGTCTAGACCAAAGCAGATGAGGGAGGGTGGAGGACGATTCTGATGACAGGTCTATTATGCCACAGAGGCGGCTGGAGAAGCCAACAATTGGGAGAAGGAGCTGTCACAGCATTTTGCAAAATGGCAGATTTTTGTGCCACATCAAAGGTTGTCACTCTGTCAATCAAGGTAAGATGAAATAACTCGCTTAGAGAACTTATGTCCATTGCTCAAACTATGCACATGCTCAATATGTGACGTGGAATACAGAGAAAAAAGTCAACTATTGGGTGCCTGATGAATTTGTGTGGCAATAAATGACTCACCATACATCAACCAGTGCTGACATGAGAAGAAAGGGAGACAATGTACAGTCGCTTTTGTGAAACTCATGCGCCTCTGAGACACTATCATGAAATTAGAAACAGTATAAATGTTGCTACAGTGCAAACAAGATTCACAAATGAGCAAACACTGAATCTGTGTGGTTTACTTTTACTGATGCTGCCCTCTACTGTCTATTGCACTGAGTCAAATCATTTGAGTAACAAAAACAAACAAAGACGTAAAAGCTAAAAGCTACCTCTGGGTAATAAGAGTCATGAATTAATTAGCAAATAACCAAAAAAGCAACAAAGTTGCCAAATCTTGCTCGACTTTTACAATGAGTCTTTTTGATGTTTTACTCTTTGTTTGCTGTTCTTCAGACTTCATCCGAAGTCTTCAGATAATTTTTACCTAAGTAAATTAAATAAACCTTTTATTTAGGCCTTTCTTCCAGAAGGTCGTCACTATGGCAACGTTCTGATGGGTACTGCACCTTATGTACTGCAGTTCACGGACTCCACCCAGTAGACAGTCTTAGTTAGTGCAGCCTTATTGGTACCTTTTCGGTTTTAGGTGCAGAGATTAGATTTTTTTTAATAGAGATTCAACTGAATTTATTATTAGAATTGCAGTTTTCTATGGAAACATCCACTCAACATTTGAAATATATCGTTTTGGGAGAACTGAGGAGTTGTTTGTTTGTACAGCTGCTTTTCTGCAGAACTGCATTCCTGTGTGAACTCATTGGATCTATTCTAAGCCTGTGAGGAGGCGACTATCACTGCAGCACTCCACCAAGATGAAAACTTTAAGATGGATGCCAGGAGGTGTAGGGAGAGATCTGTTCCAGACTGGAAGAAACAACAGCAACCGTATCTCAGAAGATCTGAAAAACATATGGTGCAAGAAGTCCTACAATATAAAACTGGCTATGTAGTACAAATACCTAGACGGTATTATTAACCAAAAATATACAGATTATTCATTTGTAAATTCTCTAGAAATGTTTTGATCATTATTATACTACAGCAATAATTGTCTTTATTCATGTAAAATGTTTATACACACTTAAATATGTTACCATATAGCAGAGCATAACCACCTCAGAAATACAGCACCTTGATATGATACAGTATATGTTACTGCAGGTAAAGTTACTTTTAACGGGTGACGAGTAGAATTAAAGCTCCCAGAGTGTGCAGTTCTTCCTCACTAAGGTCCTACATGCCAGTCTAAGTCACCTTTTAAATTCATCTCTTGTATCTTATGGGTTAATACAGTAGGTAATAATGTTGGGCTAAATACATTGTGCACATCCCGTTATTTTGCATGTGATAAAGGTGGAATTAATTTTACTTACCATGCATGATATATGTTTTTATTTTTATATAATTATATTTCTAAATGAACAATGATTACCCTATATAATTATTAAATTACTATGATGTAATCTTAACCAATAACTGCAGTTGTCAAATAAATGTGGTACAAAAATAAAACGCACATAAGTCTGAGAAGGTAAGTAGAGGTTGAGTATTTCTGTGTTTTCTGTCCTGTAGCAGAGATGTCTGTGATCCTGCATCTTTGATAAACTGATTCCTTTTTTCGCACGGCTTCTATACCTGCATACATCCGTGATGGAAAACCTGTCAGACCTGCAGGTGTGGATGTGAAGGGCGGTTGTCGTCAACTAAAAAAGTTTTGGGACGGAAATTATTTTGGGCCAATCACGGTGTGGCACAAGACTCTAAGAGCCAATCAAAAACCTAATATGCTTAGTGGGTGGTACCCAAAAGGAAAGTGGCGGTGCGGTGCATCCTCCCCGACCGGCGAGAGTTCGGTTGAGAGGGTGCTGGATGGTGGGGGAGTACCACTGATGAGAGAGCGGGCGAAAGAAGGGACTGTTTTATCGCACATTGGAGGACTGTTCCATCTATCTGAGGGATACGGCTAAACAGCGGGACAGAGTTTCTTTGAACACTGCGTGTGGTGAGTTCAGCAGAAACGCCGTTACCGGTCATTTGAACAAGGATGCGTCTGCTAGCTGCGGAAGCCGTTAACGTTAGCTAGCGGATTATTGTGCTATGACTTTTCAGTGATGGAGGACCGTTCGCTTTGCTAATGTTAGCCGGTGCCGCAGAGTCAAAGTGATGGTTTCTGGTAGACAGCATTATGCCATGTGGGAGCCTGCGTTGCAGTGATGGGTTTTAGAGGATTACCGTTATAGAGCTAGCTACTGTGAGGCGGTGTGGTCATTGTCCGCCAGCTTTTATCCCCACCCAGACGTCTTTGAGCCACCCACACCCTTGATGGGATTTTGCGTGGGGAGGCTGTGTAGTTCATCCGCCCAAACCCCTGCCTGCGTTAAACATTTCCCACTTTTGCACCACCTTCCTGCGTATAATACTGCCACTGCGTGCCCCTGTTTGTGTTGGGGCTTTTACTCGGGCTTGTCGAGTCGTCGCTGGGATCTTTTCCATCGGGTGGGATGTGAGGCACAGCACGCCAACTTTGAGCTAACGCTAGCAAGCTAACCTAGCCGATGCAGCTGTTTGGCCCGGCTTATTTGTCCATGACGGGATATTCCAGAAGCTACCATTAATTGAAAAAAAACTGGCCCTCATGAGTAAATATTCAACACATGATTCGGCGTGACATTTGTTCCGGCGCCCTAAAGAGGAGCTAAATCGGGGATGGAAGTACAGCAACTGTTTGAGGATCAGAGTGAGGGGATGCAGCCAGCAGACACACAGATCCCCCATCCCGTGACCTGACCCACATTCGTGTCCAAACAGCGCCTGATTTAAGCATGGGACTTAATTGTGTGTTTAAATGTCTCCTAGCGTTCATCAGATGAGGTTCGTCTCAGATTTGTGCTATGTGTCATGACATCACTTGAGACTGAGACATTAATAAGCTGTTGAAAGCGTTAAGTCAATGTTTTGCAAAGTTACAGGTTCATTTTTATTTAAGTGGGTAATTGTCCCAATAATAAAGTAATTGTAAAATCATATTGTATTAAACTGTTACTATAAAAACCACAAATAATCTACATGATCTACTTTAGATAAATACTATTTGGAATGCAATAAAAGCAAATATTTACCATGTTAATATAAATCCTTTTGTCATTCAATTATGTGAATTTCTGCGTGTGAGTTTGCTTTTTAAGAGGCTACGGTATATGTGGGTTGGTTATGCACAGGGACGGAGGTGTAAAGGCTTCCACATGAGTCTGTGTGGGCCTAACAAATCCATCTGGACACTAATGCAACAACCTAGAACAAAGAAAACGCCTCAAAGTCCTTACCTAAAAGGCAAAATACACATTATTTACACCTGTTTGTTTTAAATATTCTCTCTCCGGTGGTCTCTCTGTCACACATGTCCAGGATTCTCTACTGTTAATTTAGATTTAGTCACAACCAGTAATAACCATCCGTTACTGTGATACACTTAGGCCTTTGTCAGTCAGGCCAACATCCCCTAAAGTATTGCTACAATGAAATAATGCTTCATCATTAAGCACTTTACCATTAGCTTTAACATTAGCTATATGAATCGATATCTTACCTGATGGGCTAAAAATGGCTTGTGCTATAGCCCAACAGTTAAAGCCAGTCTACTGTATGTGGCTTGGCATCAGAGCTGACAATGTGATGACACGCACTATAAAAGTTATGCAGTAATAGCTCTCACTTTATCTTCTTCCTTTACTCAACTGTTACAGCCACTGTTGTCATTTTTTATACTTTATTTGTGGGGACTTCTGTTTGCTAGCCATGAACATATTTGTTTTGTTGCCTACCAACAATGTTCAATTAATTTGACCAAAGAAAATAATTACATCATTACATACAGTTCATCAGAATGCATATATGTGCATAGTAATTTATAATGCTTACAGACCTAATGTTAAGAGCAACCAGTGTAACATTAGTTTGCTGTTCTTACTGTAGATATCATTTTTATTCTCAACTGAATGTCGTACTTTTTCTCCCCACTTGCAGGTGGCCTAGTGCATTTTGCTTCTGGTCTCCAGCAGCAATGTCACAGAGGAGCGGGCAAGAGGACCCGGAGCGGTACCTGTTTGTGGACCGCGCTGTGGTCTACAACCCAACTGCCCAAGCCGATTGGACAGCCAAGAGACTGGTATGGATCCCGTCGGAACGCCACGGGTTCGAGGCTGCCAGTGTTCGTGAGGAGCGTGGAGATGAGGTGGTTGTGGAGTTGGCAGAGAATGGGAAGAAGGCGGTGGTTAATAAGGACGACATCCAAAAGATGAACCCACCTAAGTTTAGCAAAGTCGAGGACATGGCTGAACTCACCTGCCTGAATGAAGCGTCTGTACTTCACAACCTCAAGGATCGCTACTATTCTGGCCTCATATATGTAAGTATTTCAAGTCACTTTTAAACATCTAAAAAGACGTCCTCTATTATATTAAAAATTTTAACTGTACGTTTGCTTTTTTTTAATAAAGGTTTTAAAATATTTGCAAAAGCTATGTGGCTCTGAGCTTCTAAATGACAGACGCAAAGCAACACATTTTCTACATTAACAAGCCATCATGTCCTACAGTATATTAGCTGGCAATATCCCCCGTGATTATGACCCACTTTAACATGCATTCCTGGAATAATCCAAACACAGAGCTTATGGGCCACCTGAGACCCAGAGAGAAGGTAGGGGCTGAGGGCTTCACACCAGCCACAGAGACAAAAACATGCTCAAATATTTACTTGCAAGGAGTTTCTGCAGTAACATTTAATAATGGCACCAATAGTTCATGACTTGTTAATGAAAGGCTTATCCTGTTGACATCAGCATTGTGGGGGATATTGTGACCAAGCAAGGAGTAGCAGCATGAGCTTTGCCATGTGATCACTGTCTACTCATGGCTTCCTGCCAAGAGACTGATTTGTCTGTTTGTACCACTTGGGAGCATATGTTGTTTGCTACCATTTTACAACAAAGCTGAGCATCAATTATTGGCAGAACCTCTTTGTAAACCTGTTGAAAAAAGTTAACAATCAGCACCAGTGACTGTAATATATATCAAAGTACATTGTGGCAATTCTGACCTTTCCAGGTTAAAAGACCATCATTGTGTTTTATATGTATTCTTCGGTATTTTCTGAGGGCTATTAATGGAGAAGAGAGGCCAGTGCTGAGTCACACTGTAACCAAACCGCCTTAACACAGTTCTTTGTTTGCTGATAAGCAGCATCTGTCTTCTCACATAACTGAAATGCTTTTTAGCTCTCAGAAGACATGCGCTTAATTATCGAGCAACCCATGTCAGCTTTTTGCTGTTTTGGTTCCTCTGCAGGGTCACAGACGCCTTCTTTTCTGATCCAATGTGGAAGCTTTGTCAAATTTACCATATGTTTTTATATTCCTCACAGACAGATCCCCAAGCGTGAAGCTAGTGCATAGAGTTTTAAAAGATTAGAATTGTTTGACTACTCAAGTCTTTCAGGTTCTGTATATTTTTGATGATTGATTGATTTCTTTTTTTGTGTTGATTCACATTAACATACCAATGCTGGCCTAGCCTCCTTCTACTGTATTTCCATACATAGCAGTGGATCATCATACTTAATAGTTGTTTGCATTAGAAAATACAATTTAAACAATTTTCACACATGGACTCTAGGCTGAACATTGTGTTGAGCATTTACACATAGTATACAGATTAAGTTGCAGAAGAGAAACACTACCACAATTTCCAAGCTACAGTATAGGGTACACCCGAAATTTAAGCCGCACCCATTAGATTTTATTTAAAAAAACGTTTTTTTGTTTTTTTTTTACAGCAGCGTCTCACAAAAGTCATTGATCACTATCTACCTTTATCTATCTGTCTGCTTAATGCAGATAAATAGACTACTAAACTACTAAAGTCTTCAGTGTCAGAATTAAACGGCCTTACAATTACTTTGTCACGCACTATCTCTGCCTTTCTTTCACTGTTTTGTTGACTTCTTCCTCGTAGCCGAGGGAGCTGCTGCCATGGAGTCGTCCGTGCCTTGATGGACAGGCATTTTTGTCTTGATTTCTTCTGAAGTAGAGATTAATTTGGCTTTTTGTTGAGTGCAGCAATTCCTGCCTGGTTTGCATCTAAGAATAAGTGAAATGTCTTTACAATCTCTTTTGGCGAGTTAGCCATTTATTTTAAGGCAGAAAGTAGGATGCTTTTCTTCCGCTCTGTCTATCCGACGCGGTGAGCAAGAGCTGTACTGTAGTACCAGTAGCAAGAGCACACTGAGGATTCTCAATGCTACTGCACAACAAAGACTAACGAGCTCATACAACATGCAACCCGAAACAGCAAGCAACAAGCTGTCAGTCGGGTCTGCACAGTGTAAACATCTCGGCCGTTTTCAGAGGCATGAAGCTTTAAGTCGGTAAAAATCCATAAATTAGCCGCACCGTTTTTTAAGCCGCAGGGTTCAAAGCGCTTCAAAAAAGTAGCGGCTTATATTCCAGAAATTACGGTACTTGTGAGGGGAAGGGGTGCAGACTACACATGATGACCCAGCAGAGATCACACTTGGACTTAATTCTGAACTAGAGGATTTGCAGGATAAAATCTAACCTCTGACATTCTTCTTCTCTGCCAGTAATGTCTAGATATGTTAAAAGTTTTACTGTCCTGGCTTTGATCAGTATCCTTTCTGCGTGGAGTTTGCATGTGGTCTGCCTAGCTGCCCTCTGAGAACTCCCGCTTGCCCCATGGCCCTAAGACATACAGTCAGGTTAATTGGTGAGTCTAAATTGCCCCTACTGTAGGTGCGAGTGTGATTGTTAAAGGTTGTCTGTCTCTATATGTAGCACTGTAATCGATTGGTGACCCTTCCAGGGTGTACCCCACTATTTGCCCAGTGACAACTGTATTTGATTTTCACATAAACCGACTGAGTAACTTTGCGCTTGTATAAAAACATCACATTCCGCCATCTACATGCTAGTAGGGCAATCCTCTTTGACAAAGATCTTGGCCCGTAATTTACATCAAATTATTTGCATGTAGTTATTAAAATAATCTATACTTTGCTCTTTTTAGTCAAAGCAGTAAAATCCATCGACAATAGGTTTGTCATTTTAATCTTTGCTATGATTAGATTATGAGTACCCCATCATCAAAAAAATGTTACATATATGTTGGGTTACAAGACTTGGTCAAGTCCAGTTAACCCAGTATTTGCAATAGCAGAGACCCATTATTAGGTTTGCCCTTTGAAAGAAGCTCTGTTGCTAAGCCCTGTTGGATACACAGATATTTATTTGGACATTCAACTGTGTCTCAGTTTATTTTGTTAAACATTACTTCTCTGTAGGGTCCAGGGTTGGGTTCCCTAGCTCAGACCTATTTATCAGCTCAACATAATCAAATTTAAGTGCTCAGAAGTTGATATGTGCTGTAGTCAATCTATCGATAGTTTACAATTATTTGTCATAGTCATTTTCCTCAGAGTAGAAGTTACAAACTCAACATTTGGGAAAGGAATGAACAGAGCAGCTGGTGTTATGCCTGGTTGTCCTGGCCCCTTCACCTCATGGCTCCACTAATCTCCCAGATGCCCCCTGGGGTCCACCGCCAAGGACAGCAAGCTGAGTCATTGCTTACCTAACTGCTTGTGGACCACACTGGGTGGGGAGCATTGATCTGTCTGCCTGGCGCTATGCCCACCGTGGGGGGCCAGAGTTGGGGTCATTATGGCAACAGTCCTGCAAGATTTTATCTCAGGAGTCAATGTTTACAGTTGGTGTCACTTAACAACTGGATTATTCCATATGGTTGGTTGATTTGATACGGAACAACCCAACCATTTGTTCCTAGAAACACTGTATCATCGCCAGTAAATGAATCCGTAACAAATTTGTGCTGAAAGCCGTTTCCTGAAACAAGGAGAGTGGGGTTTGATGTGGCTGGTTGTTAGACACAGGCCCTGTGCAGCCTGCCGGTGCCTCAGACAACAGAATTAAAAGCGTGTCGCATTGAAAACATATTCTACATTCTGACAGGTTGACGAAGTTGATGCAAGGAAAGTTGTTCTTGTTTGTAACTGGATGCATGTTTGTGGCTGTTTTATCCATCAGGGAATATTTCATTGAAGAAAAATGATTTACAGTATAATGTTGGGCAAAAAGCTTAATTTTATACAGTACTGTCTGTACTCTGACCCCCACCACCATGTGAACTAAGGCTCCAGGAGACATACAGTGTGTACTGTGGATTAAAATCACCACCCTCGAGAATGATGAGATGATGAATATCCATATGTGTGAATTAAGAACTTAAATTTCATGATAAAGTCAATAATAATTGACTTTATACAGTATGTATTTTAACAAAATCGAAATTAATCAATTGAAAGTTCATTCAACTTGATTAAATTTCTGCTTACTTACTGCTCCTGTAGGGGGCCAGTGGCAATCATAGACTGGTACATAGCTGCTGCTGATGTCAATATATTTAGTCAATATTCATGTTTTTTGTTTTTCAGACATACTCGGGTCTTTTCTGCGTGGTCATAAATCCCTACAAAAACCTGCCCATCTACTCAGAGAACATCATTGAGATGTACAGGGGCAAAAAGAGGCATGAAATGCCCCCTCACATCTACGCCATCTCAGAGTCTGCATACAGATGCATGCTTCAAGGTAAGTTGCCTTTCTGTTAATGATCTGTGTCAAATAAACTAATCCTTTGTCATCATCAAACATACTTTCAGCAAATCTGTATTACTGTGTTATTCTGAAGCACGTCTCAGTATCTTATCTTCAGAGATTCTGCCGGGGAGCTGACAGGCTTCTCAGCTCTATGACCAGTGACTGACTGGGATCAGACCAATGAGAATGAGAGGGTGACCCCATTGTGTACCACAATAGGTCCTTTGTGTGATGTTGAGTACTAAACAGTGGGGGTGTTTACAAGCTGGACAGTCTCATTAGGCCTTAAGCCTTGCTTTGCCCATTTGACTCCTGTTGGTAAACAGGAAAGTCAACCAACTGTATCATACTCTACTGTACCTTGTTTTTGTTCAGACGTGTTATTTTTATACTTTCTATATTAGAGCTGTCACTTTTCTTTACACCCTACGTGTTGTAGCACATGACTACACTGCACAGACAGACGTGTTTCTGTCAGTTTATAAAATCTATTTACTGGCTTATTTAATGAAGCTGTGACTTCTGCCATCAAGCATCTACAGTAAATACTACATGATTTTATTGTATTTTTAAGTGTGCACAGATCTGACCAGTGTTTTTTCCCAGCTCCTGCTATATGACTGGTCATATTGGAATTAATATTATATTAGAGTTGTGGTTGAAAAAGAGGTTTGTAGGTTGGAGATTAGTAGAGGCCAGCTGCCATTCAGCTGTGGCCCCAAGCATTTCAGCAAGCTGGTTAATGAAAGAAAATATGTTAGACGGAGCAAATATAAGCACAACAATATGACCTGAAACACATATCAGTGCATGATTACAGTGGACAAAAAGTATGGTTATTTAACATATATAACGTTTTCTATTAAATTTTGTGTGTTATGATCTCCTAAATTGAAAGATCAACACACAGTTTATTGTTAAAATTAGATGTTTGTAGTTGTCAGCAAATTATCACCAGCATATAAAAAAGCTAAGTTCTTTTTATATAAGTCACAAAGTATCGTAAACTGTCATCCAGTAAAGTGTAGAAACATCAACAGATGATGGTATTCATTTACTATTCATTTGTTCAATAATCAAGCCAAATATCAACACGTATTTAAATGCATGGACCAGATCAGATCACACTGCAAAGGTTCCAGCTGAACAAAAAAAACACTTCAGGCAGAAAATATGTTGGAGCTGAACATATTGTTGAATAATATTTATGGCCAAGGGGTGTCTGAACCTTGCGGGGGTGTGATAATTACTGAAACACTGCTGTGAAGTCAGTTAAATGAGGTGCTACCTAACAAAGTCAGTCTGTCTACGCAAATCTGCAGAACCTATTGCACATCTGTTATTGATTATGCTTCACATAATTGCCCTCATTTCTCTGCCACAATGAACTTGCTGACATACATGAAACAAATTTTTTTTATTATATCTGGAAATACGTAGTAAGGACATACCGCTGGTGGCTTGAATAACAACATATGTTAGAGAAAGTAAGTCAGCAGTTCAGATGGATTCCAAGAACTGAAAGTGTCCCTAGGTGTGGTCATGAAACAGGGGGTCTTTGTTTTAGTGCATGAGGAGAAAGACCCGTTTCCAGAGTTTTTCCCTAATGTTTAATCAGGGCATAAGGTCACATCTAGCTAACTTTAAAGAGGCACAAAACACAGCTCTTTTTCCGCCCAGTGGTCCATTTCATCAGCAATGAACAAAACACTCCCCATCTCATATGCCAGCAACACTGCACTTAGTTATAAGGGTTGAAATGAACAAATAAGTATGATCCACTCCGTTAACCTGCTGGTAGGATAAAAATGGATATAGTTAACTTTCTCTTTGTATATTTGTTTCTATTTGCACACAAAACAGCAGCCTACCTGGCGCTAGTCAGGTCTGTAGGACCCGCTAATGCCTTCGCCTGCCTTTCGCATCGATCCTTGATGTTGGCCCTGTTTTGGAGGAACACCAGAGCGCCCTAAGTACCCAGGGTTGTGTTCCTTATCTTTTAAAAAGAGATTCACCATCACATTTAGTGTAAATAAACCACAAGAAGCAGAGGACCAGACCTACATTTCACAGAGACAATGTTGTACAGAATCCTTTCCCCACAATAAACTAATAGAACTGATGTTTTTGAGGCCAAAAAAGCAGTTTAGAGATTAAAGGAGCACTTGAGTTTTTATTTTGTAACACATCTTATTATATTTTAGACCTCTTTTGGCTTTTATTAAAAAAAAAAAGTTCACTCTATATTCTAGTGCTTTCGTCCAACTCATGTTCTTCTGATTAACACTGATTCACAAATTGCAGGGAGGGAGCAATGAATGTATATTTCATTAGATTTTATTTTACAATCCTGCAAAAATTGTAAAATATACAAATATCGTTGTTTCTTTTTTTCTAAAATATTGTGCATTTTTAAATGTAGAATCATCTGTAGGTTAATTTTCCCTTTCAAAGTCTGACTGCCTGTCTTCTCCTCTCCACTCCCCTCTCTTGCCCTGCCTGAGTCGTCTCCACCTGATGTAAACATTAGGTGCAATCTGCTTTAATGATTTCCATCAGTTCTGTGTGTCATTATTCAGACACACTTAATCTCAGACACGGTTAATCTTCCTATCAGACTTTATTAAATACAGACTTTCCTTCTCAGGAAAAGTAAGGTACTGTAAGAAACCAATCACTCTGGATCTCGATTGTGTTTGTTGGATGAGCCTCGGTTCTCCCCACACCAGAGGTCTTTTCCATTATAGCCCTAAAATGGTTTCATACAATGACTGCTACCTTGGCGTCACGTCACTTTTGACCAATAGTGTGTTTTTTTTTTTTATTTGGAAGGTGAAAACACAAAGCTGCCTTTTCACAGTCTCTAAAGCACATTCAATGCCTCTAGAAATACTATAATAGAAATACTGTCATGTGTTAAACTAATTGATCACAAATCTCTTTCTGGAAAATAGAAGCACTTGAAAGCTGAACTCTTTAATAAACAATAGCTTCCATATCTTTTTAGTTGCTGGATTGCATAAGTAATTAATTAATATCCAAAACCCTTTTTTGTGCCTGTAGGAGGAGTGTAAACTTTGTTGAACACATTAACTGAAACTAGATTCTTTTAGATTTCAGCTGCTATAATGGAACAAGTGTTAGGGTTTATTTCAAAATGTTATTGTTACAGTAGCTTCGTGGCCTTTCACCAAGCTATATACAGTATCAGACTTGTTCAAACCTAATGCGCCTGCATGTAACTGGAGATCTTTTGATATAGGTTTCAGCATCACAACAGTGATCCTCATGGGATACTTTAGTAATGTCTAGATCAATATAAATCCCTGTTTTTCGAGGTGAGTGTTTGAACTTTATTGCCACTTCCAAGTACTGGCATCAGCCATCAGTGCAAGCCAGTGGCCAAGGCCCAGTGTGCCACAGGCTCACAATGAGCTCACTGTCATGAGCCGAGATCAGCGCCCCCTCTTCCACCCTCTCTATTTACAGGGAGAATCACCACATGCAGAGCTGCTGTGTTTTACAAAGCTACAAGACATCCTCTAATAATCTGTGTCTTTTGTATTGGAGAACAAATTGTGTCAACATCTGATTAGTCTATAGTAGTTTCAGAATGTTCTTTAACTCTGAAGAATCTAGTCTATATTTCTTCTGTAATAGATTTAAATGAAGTGTTAATGTTATAATGTTATATATCTTCACTGCCCTTCAAGATATTAAAGTAATGTGATTCTAGGAAAACATGTGGCCAAAATGTAATGTTACAGAAATATCAGCCCCTCAGTCTGGGGAGGTTGTTAAAGTTGTGCAGCCATTCTGGTAAAAGACAACATTTCTGAGCGTGTGCAATGTTTGCAAGCGCCTTGTTACAGTACTTCAACTGAAGGAAGTGCCTGGTCAAAGCCAGGAAACACAGGTTGCCCTTGATGAGCTGTCCAGCTGTGTCCTCAGTCGAATAACATTTGATTATTTCAATTCAAAGGAGCCCAGTCAGCAGTTCGTTCTAAAAAACCTTCACCTCTGGCAGAACACGACACAATAGAATACAGTGCAGTTTTTCAACCATTTTCTTTGTTTGGCCCCTAATTATGTGTAACTTGAAAGATTAACTGTTTTTCTAAATTTTGAGGGCTCTCAAATAGTGAAACAAAATCAAGAAATTAAAAATTTCTGTGTAACAGATTGTTTCCCTTAATCCTCGTTTGAGCTCTTAAATAATAATCTGGGACCTCCTGGGGTGGTGGCGGGTTCCTGACCTGAATTTTTGTGAACCACGGGTATGAGTGATCACATTTTTGGATAGAAAATAAGTATTTTTATTAGAATGAGCAGATGTCTGACTTTTTACCATGGTGATTAGAACAGTAATACAACAAGCATTATTAGCCATTATTTTCTCTGCACATAATGTTGTTGCTGGTCTGTTTAATTGCTGAAGTTGGTTTCAATAAGTCAGTATTCTGACAGGTGAGTCTATAAGACTACAGAGCCAAAATGTTTTCATTTGCACATCTCGTTGATCCAGGTAAACACGTGGTTGTTTTTCAGTTTTTGGATGCACCATTGAATTAATAATAGAACACTAAAAAAACACCTTTGACTTAATGTTATCATTAAGGTTTGAATTTTTTAGTCTCTTTCTCTGATTGATGCATGATTGACCACTTCCAAGTCAATCTACTAATGCACTTTTAAGTCCTCCAATTATCTAACATGCAGACTTTGCAATACGGCTACAGTATTAATGACCTCAGGGATTAGGCTCATTAAGGATCAGCCATTTGCCCATCAAAAAGAGATAAATACTGTCTTAGCTAAAACAAACTAAATTAAACCCTGTTTTAGAATAATTGTATAATCACTAAGATTTCAATTTAAACAGATGTATTTTAAGTAAAAATCTTTTAATTAAACTAAAACATTCAAATGAAATAGAGCTTTTTGGAAACATGTTCATTTACCAAGTGTTCATTTTAAGTCTAAACAATAATTTAGCAATGTTTTTGTGGGCCAGAGAATAAGATGTATAACGTTAGGTCAATGAGTTCAGTCCTATCTAATCATTGGTGTTCTTGCTGCTATGGTGGTAATGTGATTGGCCCAGTATGTGTATGTTGGGTGAGGCATCATAACTATACAGTGCATTTGTATGACCTCTGTTGCACATGACACTCCTGCATGTCTTACCAGTACTTGGTGCTCATAACTCTAAGATGGAGTTTTATGGAGATCCTTTATTGTAATATTTAATTTCCGCATGACCTCAGTGCAAATTGCTCACAGCACAGCACACATTAACATAATGAAACAAGAAGCATGGGTTTAATAACAATAATATTTTTAACATCTTCCAACATAATAGTGCACGCAAAGTATAAGAATATATAAGATGGTGTTTCACATTGTTGAAGCCTAAGTCTAAATCACAAAATTCTCAGTCTCAGAGTCAGCACCTCGTATTTACTCATTTAAAGCTGACATTTTATTAGCCTTATCTCGCCAATGCAGTGGTTTGACTTACTGTAGCATTTGACTTGATATTGCATTTTGGAGATTACTTGTGTAGAGCGCCATGAAGGTTAGGTCTACAGAAAATGAATGTTTTATTTTAGTCTTAACAAGGTGGTAAAAAGAGACTTTGTTTTTTCAAATCCACAGTCTGCTGATCAGAATTTTCCTTTTGCGGTGATGGTGTCAAAAAAACGTAAAATCAGATCAAACTGAGTAGAAGAGCAGCTGCCGAGCTTAACATTTCTCCCCCTTTTTATTTCCACAGATCGAGAAGATCAATCTATTCTTTGCACGTGAGTATGCTGACTTACTTCACTACTGTATTAATTTAGATTAATAGGTCACATCTAAGAAGATTTTGCTGCAGTGGTTGGGTATGATAGATATTGAGGCTCCACACATGTATGCATTATACTTAAAATGAATAGCAAATAGCGAACGAATGCCATTCATTCTGCATATGTTCAGAAGGGCAGTGAGTCAGGTGCCCTTAGGCCTGACTGTTATTTTAAATGGTGTCTCTTAGCGATACTGACCAGGCTGTCCCTACTTGAAAGAAAAGTGAGAAATGCGGTGTCTGACGAAATGCCTGACATTTCTGCTGTGCAGCCTTCTGGTGTCTGTTCGATGACAAGTGTTTGGAGTTGACAGGAACGTGGGGAAGGAAAATGTCAGAGAGCATATCAAGACATAAGCTTTTTCTCAGGAAGGGTGAATGATGAGGTGTTGACATTTCTGGAAAACTGTACAACTAAAAAACTATACAAAATTGCTTAAGCAAAAGTCTGAAACCTCCTTTAATGCTAAATAATGCTAAACGTGATTGTAAAGCTGACCTTTGATTCCCTGGTGCTTTCAAGCTAAATAATCTATAAGTCTGACTTGACATTTTCCAGTGAGCACTGCTTTTTTAAGTGTCTTGTGTTTTTAAATGGGGACCTGAGGAATCTCACACCCAGAGGTCCAAGACCAGCAACAGCAGCAGTGACGCAATCCATACAGTACATAATTACCCTGTGCACAGTAGTCAAAGAGCCTGACGGCACTTACACACCAGTCTCCTAGTGTGTTCTCTCAGCCTCATCACACTCGCTCAATCTGAAACCTCAAGAATATTTCATGCATACTTGGCAAGTGGAAATTTGCACTTACTGTAAAACCTCAGGTATGGCCTAAATCTAAACTGCTCGCCTCAAAGGTTTCACAGAGGTTGAAGAACCTGAGACGGTTTCTTTTTCTAAGCCATGGTCACTGTATGACAGAGCAGTATGAACAACCACACGACCACAACCACAGGCCTCTTCTGAACTGACACTTAAAAATACATCGCAGAGAAAGATGCACATTATATGCACCACTTAGTATTATGTTTCTTTTGCTCTTTCACTGTTTCTTTCCGTAACAGGGCAAAGGAGCATAGGGCTATTAATAAGGTTTTTAGATAACCCCGGTGTCTGTGATGTAGTTGTTTGCAAATGGTTTATTCATGACAGTTCAAAGTTGCACTATTTTCAATCTTGCTTTTTTTATTTTGCAGAGGTGAGTCTGGAGCTGGCAAGACGGAGAACACAAAAAAGGTCATTCAGTACCTCGCACACGTTGCCTCCTCCCACAAAGGAAGAAAAGATCACGTCCCTGTGAGTATTGTTCTGCATGTTTAATAAAGTTTATAGTTTGATAGATGTTAATAAAAAATAGCTGAAGTTGTGTTGTTGTGGGTGTAATGCAGCACCTGTGGAACAACATACAATGCATACAATTTAACAATTTGCATTTGTTTACCTTTCACAAACAGCCAGAATCACCCAAACCAGCGAAGCTACAGGCAAGTCTTCGTTTTCTTATACATCATGTTTATATGCATGCTATAATATTTTACTCTTAAGTCAATCTGAACAATCTGTGTTCATAATATAAAACTGATTTAACAATTTAGTCAATTTTTCAATGAAACCATTTTTTTAGCTATATATATATATTTATCTCTTTCTATCAGGCACAAAATGCCGTTGTAAGTACATTTATTTTAATTCTGGCATGATGATAATTGAGAAGCGAGCTTCCTGTTCTGTGTTGTCAATTGACTTGCCTTACTGTGATTCACACTCAGAAACATCACACGCATGTTTATATTTGTTGTTGTAGCAACATGTTAAAGACTTGGACGTCATCTTGTGTCGTGTCTCTTGTTATTAGTCATTGTAGTCAGGTTTATTTCAGGCGGTTAAAATTGAGCTACTGTAATGATGACACCTGTGAGATGAGGGTATTCCAGTCAGAATGCCAGGATTACAGACCACAGCACAATAGGACCCTTTTCAGTTAATAGACTGCTATGCTAAAATGTAATGTAAAAAATCCACATTCTTTCGTATCCATTGAATTACTGTATATTATATTCCATAATAACAATTGAATCTCCCCATGTCCTACAGAGTGGAACCCTGTTTTATGTGAGTAGTATGTAGTTTCTCATTTGTCTCAATATGAACAGGGTGCATCACTCCTGCCACTACCTTTTTACTTTACTACACAGAGTAACTAATACCTCTTTAATATTGCCTGGATTCAGGCCGTATATTCTTTTCATGCACCTTAATCTACCTGTTTGTATTTTTGCTTTAACCTCTGCACTGCATGATCTGTCATTTTGTGTTCACTAACTGAATCAAGGCTTCTCCTTTAACTTTAAATTTGAGTTATCACAAAATATTGAAATAACTGAGCTCCCTCTTGGCAAATAGAATCAATGCTATATTGTAGCCTGTAGATTAAACGGCTTATTCATTTTGCATGTATAATATATTGTCCTTGTTCCCTCTAAATAACCTTTTAGTTATTTAGGCGGTCAAGCTAGTTCACGGTCCCACTGAGAATATAACTTTTCCATTACGATATGGTACAAGCACGAATACTTATATTTAAATAAGATATAAATATATATAAAGTTTTGTCATTATAGCCAGTGAAATCAGGAACCTAGTAGTCAGTGTTAATCGTTCCACTTTAAAATCTCTTAAACTGCAATTTCAGCAGGCAACACTTTGCTTATGAAACCAGTAGTTCTTTTTTACCTATAATCCTCTTACGTAAGATGTTAGACAATAGTTACATGGGTACAAGGTATTTAGCCTACTTGTATGCTGATGATGATTAAAGTGAGTCACTGGTTTTAAACCAACTTATCTTAATCACTTGACCTCTTTTAGTGTTTCTTGTGTTAAGTTGCAGTTAGCTCAATTCTGTCAGGTCACGTTGGCTCATTTTTGTCCAGATGACTTTTTTTTTTGCGGGTGGAATGGCAACTTGTCTGGCCTCAGGGCCTCTGGAGCAGATGTTGAGTGTTGAAAACAGATTCACAACTGGCCTCGAACTCAGAAGATTTAGTGGAACTGTTTTGACTGATCCTCTTTGGCTTCACTCAATACAGTGTATGTCTTTAAGTACTTCATGGTTCCTGTGAACAGTACACAGCATAAACTTGTATTTTCCATCCAAGCAAAAAATGAAAAAAAAAAACCAATAGTTTCTCTAGCTGTGAATGAATGGGGAATTATTATTGTTATCAACTGAAGAAGGTGTTATACTGTATTTTTAATCACAGAATTTGATCATCTGAAATGGAGGAGCCAGCTCCATTGTCTTCCAGATATCTGTCATGCTCACTTTGCAGCAGGAATGTGGGTCAGCTTATAATGCTGCGAAATCGGACCCCCCTGGTGTTTGTAATCTGCTCTTTGTTTTTGTGTGCACACAGCAGACCACACAGATGAACAGAGGTTGTGAACAGTTGTAGCTACCAAGTCACACCACAGGCCTATGTTTATATAGAAACAAAGGCTTTGGGTTTAAATCCTCTGCCCTACGCAGTTTTGATAGCTGGAAAATGACCAGGTTTATCCACTTCAGCCCTGCTTCATTCAGCTGCTCAGAAACTCAATTAAAAGCAGCCCATCATGCTCCCCAGCCAAAGATCACATTACATGTCTCACATCCTGAGTGCAATGCTGCTGATTCCTTAGTTCCCTTGTGTGGAAAATGGCCTCTTAGGCTTTCAGTGCATGGAGCTATTTTGATGTAATTGAAAATGCTTCACTTTACCACAACTGAGAAATAACGGTGGAAAGAAATAGGGTTTGGTGTTATTTTTTCCAGTGATTTTGATTGCTTTGGCCAAGACAAAGCCACAATGTGGCTTCGATGGAAAAAGAAGGCCACCTATCCAAACATCTGTATAAGTCACTTATTTATTTATTCAGCCTCTTAAAGTGGCCAGTGTGCCAAAAAGGCCAGAGTGACATTCTGATATGGTAGAGTGAATGTTTAGCTTTCATCATAGCAAATGTTTCTTCACAAACTTTTTCTCTGTCCCTCTCTGCAAAGAGAATTCTGAGAAGTCTTTGGTTCCGTTAAATCTTAAAATAACCACTTTCACAGAATTTATCTAAACACATGTTTAAAGACTTTGTGAATA
Source organism: Betta splendens (assembly GCF_900634795.4). NCBI lineage: Eukaryota > Metazoa > Chordata > Actinopteri > Anabantiformes > Osphronemidae > Betta > Betta splendens. Next base: position 8,127,808 of record NC_040881.3, read on the forward strand.
ACTGCAGAGAACTCCTTTAAAAGGCCTAAGTATAACAACTGTATCAGGGGGATGACATGTCATCATCTTGTCTCTCTAATTCTGCGTTTCAGTCTTCTGTGAAAATACAAACCACAAATTTTCCATTTTCTTGTCTGTGTCTGCATGTTTGTTTTTTCAGTTGTCAGTGATAACCACTATTTCTCACATAATACCTAATTTGCTTTGACTTCCATATGATAACAAAAAGGCAGTTTTAACGTGTCTCTGTTTGTTCAGGGTGAATTGGAGCGTCAGCTTTTACAAGCCAACCCCATCCTTGAATCATTTGGGAACGCTAAGACGGTGAAAAATGACAACTCGTCACGATTTGTAAGTAGAGTTACCCTGTAATAAATATATCAAACTGTGCCCCATTGATTAAGTGACAGTCTTCTGTCTTATTTTGCCACTTTAGATCAAATCTTATTTAATTACACTACTTAGAAACGTTCTTTAGTCATTTTAGACATTTTTTATCATAACTTTCATGTGAGCCATTACAGAGGCTGGCTATAGATATCTATTACCTTGTGTTTTTTCTCTGACCATTTATGTTAATCTCTCCAGGGAAAATTTATCCGGATCAACTTCGACGTCACCGGATACATTGTTGGAGCCAATATTGAAACCTGTATCCTGTTGTAAAATGATTTACTCACTAGGACATTTCACTCATTCTTGGTGAGGTATTTCAAAGGGTGTTTGTCAAGAGGGGTTTTGGATGCTTGCACAAAAATAATATCAACAGTACATTTTTATGATGATGTAGAACCTTTTTGTAGAATAGTAGAATATTAAGGTGTAATTGTGTAATCACAATAACATTTTATTTTAACTACGAAAATAAAATTGTGATTCTACATGAAACTGACCCAAAAATATAAAAATATTCAATTTTCATTTCCTTGACTGCTTTGTGTCAGACCTACTGGAGAAATCCAGAGCTATTCGTCAAGCCAAAGATGAACGCACCTTTCATATTTTCTACCAGCTAGTTGCTGGTGCTGGAGAGCACCTCAAATGTAAGAGCAACTATGCTTGTATTTAACAACAAATTCAAAATATTTTTTGTCTAGAAGATTATCTGCTTCATTATCCTCATCAGGACATGAGCTATTATGAATGATCTACTAATACTGTAATATCTTAACTGTCCCTCTAAATGTGTTTTCCTTGTTTCTGTCCACAGCGGATCTGCTTTTGGAAGGATTCAATAACTACCGTTTCCTGTCCAACGGTAACATCCCAATTCCAGGGCAGCAGGACAAGGACAACTTCCATGAGACCATGGAGGCCATGCATATTATGAGCTTCGCCCATGAGGAGATTCTGGGTATGTTTTCTGTAACAACAACATGGAGGTTACATAATCATTTTTGCTCATTTTTTACTGCTCCACCTGCATAGTGTACCCGTTAAGATCATCTCAACAGGACTGCAACATTGGGTGTAATGGTTCTGGTTTCAGGTTAAAATCACAGTGAAACACCATCTATGTTTAGGTTAGTTAGTTAGTTACCTTATGCAGCCATGTGTGGAATTGCAAAACGGATTTACATTAAAACATTCACGAGTGTCTCAGGAGGAGCTGTAGTTGACAGCTGACTTGTATGTTTTTATTTTACCTGTAATGTCATGAGTTTGCTTAAACACTTTTCTCACTGTATTTATTTTATCTGTAGCCATGTTAAAGGTGGTGTCCTCAGTGCTTCAGTTTGGTAACATTGTATTCAAGAAGGAGCGGAACAGTGACCAAGCTTCTATGCCAGACAACACTGGTAAACTCTCTCTCCCTCTCTCTCTCTCTCTCTCTCACACACACACACACACACACACACACACACACGCACACACATCTGCATCTACATCTGCTTCATGACCCTGTAGCTCAGAATTTGCAGGTCAAGACACTTTCTCATCCTACTTTTCCTTTTCCCGTATATACTTCAGCGCACCCTGCACCTCATCCACAAAACAGAAGACTGGTGATTTATGTCTTTTCTCCCTGGGCGCCTTGTCAGCCTGCCATTAAGCCACAACATTATAAGATTCTACTCCTGAAGGAAATGGAGCACAGCCGTCCAGTTCCACCACATGTGGCACTGCATATTTGGCAGTTAAAGCAGAAAAACAGGAGAGAATGAATCTAATGCCAATGATGCAGCTCGGCCAGATATTCCCAGATGTTTTTGTAGTGAGACTTGGCTGCTCTTTTATGCGTAGTACTTTCTACTTTCCACTTTCTCTAGCCATGCAAAATGTAGTATTTTCCTCATTACAGTTAATGTGGTAATTTGTCATCTGTGAAAGATTTTTGATGAATCTTAATACAGTATATCTCAGCAATGAGCAAATAGTGCTGTTGATCTAACATCTTTGACACATACTTGAGTTCTTTTAGACACATTTACAATATTATCTATGTATATATTCATTCATGTGCCATGAAAAACATTGTGAAAGATGCTTATTTCTATTAGCTCACAAAAATAAAAAATTACTGTAGTTCCCATAGGCATCATGACATTAACAAACACATGAACAACAAATTCAGTTTAAATTGCATTATACCTTGACCTAAATAACCTTTTTGTTCTCTTCCAGCTGCTCAGAAGCTGTGTCATCTTCTGGGTATGAATGTAATGGAATTTACCAGAGCTATACTTTCACCAAGAATCAAAGTAGGAAGAGACTACGTCCAGAAAGCTCAGACTAAAGAGCAGGTCAGTACATATTTTATAACGGCTACCACTTAATTGCTGAAAGTTGCTGAAGCATGTCTGGTCCAATGTCTGAATTAGTTTGAACCGCATTTACTTACTTACATATTTTAAATTTGTCTCCAGTGTGGGTATAAATTTTGCTGTTTTCCCCAGTCCTTCCTTTCCTTCTCAGTCATCTTCTTTCTGGCTTCTTTGTCTTCCTTCAGGCTGATTTTGCTGTCGAAGCCTTGGCTAAAGCAACATATGAGCGTCTGTTCCGCTGGCTGGTTCATCGCATTAACAAGGCTCTGGACAGAACCAAACGTCAGGGAGCTTCCTTCATTGGCATCCTGGACATTGCTGGTTTTGAGATTTTCCAGGTGTGGCTTGAAATCTTTTAAATTATCTGTTGATTTGGTTTATCCCAATGTTGCTACTGAAAGGTTCTGACATTATTTCCAGTAAATGCATTGTCTTTCTTCTTTTACAGTTGAATTCATTTGAGCAGCTGTGCATCAACTACACAAACGAGAAGCTGCAGCAGCTCTTCAACCACACCATGTTTGTCCTGGAGCAGGAGGAGTACCAGAGGGAGGGCATCGAGTGGAGCTTCATCGACTTTGGCCTCGACCTGCAGCCCTGCATTGACCTCATCGAAAGACCGGTCAGTCTCATAATCTCTTAGATAAGAACTGAAGCATATATATGTATTATGTATATCATATATACTATATAATATAATTGTGAACACACCTTCTTAGAGTTTTTAATATTGTTTGTGAAATGTGTATGACTCGTTCTGTTCTTTGTCAATATACTTTCAGGCAAACCCTCCTGGTGTGTTGGCTCTGCTGGATGAGGAGTGCTGGTTTCCTAAGGCCACAGACAAAACCTTTGTAGACAAGTTGATCCAGGAGCAGGGCACTCACACCAAGTTCCAGCGACCCCGTCAGCTCAAAGACAAGGCCGACTTCTGCATCATCCACTACGCCGGCAGGGTACGCTGGTCTTTAGCTGTTTGAAAATGTCCCTTAGCTGTGTGTCTTTACTTTAGGCCTTCACAGAGCCCTTTTATAGGAATTTAAACTGTTTCCCAAACGATAAGACTCGTGCTGCTTCTCTTACAGTGAAATATGAGGAAAATACTGAACCTCAGTTGATTTATACAGTATCGCATGAGATGGATTTGGATGTATTAAGTGTTGCAATGCAGTAGTTGAACACTTCTTGAGATCCGAGTACCACATGTGCTTACTATTACTGCACGTGAAATGTGTCCATTTGACACCACAGTCTTGCAGATACTAAAACATTGTTGTAGACACTGCAGAATAAAAATCTGTGTTCCAGGCTCAGACAAAAACAAGAAAATGAATTTGCTGCTTATGTAGCAAATGTACAAGCATTTTCACATACTAAATATTTTTTTTTATTTGGAAATCAGAATCTCATACAGGCTGTAATTATTATTTTATTTCATTGTTGCAGGTGGACTACAAGGCTGATGAGTGGCTCATGAAGAACATGGACCCTTTGAATGACAACGTGGCCACACTTCTGCATCAGTCCACTGATAAATTTGTGGCTGAACTGTGGAAAGATGGTAAGATGTTACTTATTCATTTCCAAACGACAGGACTGGATAATAGGAAGGATGGAGTTTGCTGTAGTAGCACTTTCTATAAGATTCCCTATGTGTGTACCTTTTTGTTTATTCAGTTAACAAACACATCAGTAGACCTCTCACACAAGCCTACTAACAAACTACTGCTAACATCTGTCTGCCTTGTTGACCCAAGCTTGTAGATTAATGGTTTCCTAGACTGGATGTAACATCACCCTCCCCCCTGTCTCTTTCTGTGTTGTAGAGATTCAGACCATTCAAAGGGCTTCATTCTATGACAATATCACTAGTCTGGATGAGCCAGCAGGTGAATGACTGGGTCATGCTGTAGCAGACCTGGGCCAAAATAAAAAATATATAGCTGAAAACTACAGTAGCAGCGCTGTGTTGTAGAACCCTTCTGCTCACAGGCATAACTGACCTCCATGCAGGTTAACTTCTTGTGCATAGGTATATTTTTGCCCAGATCTGGCTGTTATGTCTCATGCTTCAGCCAATGCTGTGTCTGTCATAGCTACAATGGCTCCCATCTGCTTTCAGGCTGCATGGCTCACTCGTCTCAGCCACAAGCAGTAGTGCCTAACTCCTATATAATGTCAAGTGGAATCTACTGTAGTCACTCTCTCCTCAGCGTCTCCAACCGTGTTTTCATGTATGTTTTTTTTGTGTGGCCTTGAAGTAAACACTGTTGCAGAGCTTCATAATTAGCTTCTGTTTTCATTGTCCTCTGTAATGTTATATTACAAATTAAGGACTTGAAGCTTGACTGAGGACTATTTAATTGCATTAGTTTGCCTCCTACCTCCATCCCAGATAGAATCACAAGTTAAGGCCCTGAAACTACACATAGCAGATGTTCTTCTTGGTGTTTTCTTTGGCTAAAAACTCGAATGTCTGTGTAGACGGTCCAAACTGTGGCGCATGCATCAGTTCAGTCTAAACATTAAAACTGCAGTAGCCTGTAACTCATCAAATACTTTTTTCTTTTACTATAATTATCTGCTGGGACAATATTACTTTAGGTGACATGTGTGTATTCATTATTTAGTGAACTACTAAGTCATAATTCATTGGCAATGTCATTTAGTTTAATCGTTTTACTGTAAGTATTTATTGATGGAAAGTTGGACTTGTGTTGTGTGAATAGCCAAAACATGATAAACGTCTATTCATAACTCATTACTCATAACTCATAAATTAGGAAATCTCACAAGAGACTATGAAAAGACTGACTTATCCTGACTTTTAGTTACTGGTGTCAGTCAATTTAATTGATTTATTTGCTTGAATGCCAATGTCTCATCTCCAAACCTCAGAAATTATTTTCTCGTTTTGTTTTGGATGTTGAACTCGGACCACAGAAGAGCATTTGACCTTGTGTCTCTTATTCAGTGTTTAGTAAGTGGTACCAGAAATGGAACATTCTACAATATATCGAGTGGCGTATGTAGGATAAGATCTCCTCTGAGCTCCTCTGCACAATCTACAGGTTGTTTTATACTTTGAATGCTACTTCTTAGAGCTACTTAGCTACTTGTTGAGGGTAGTGCGTAATGTCTCCTTCATCCATCTGCTCTTGTCATGTAGCTACATTACATCACTGTGTTGCTGCTGCTGTTTCTTGACTGTTCCTGTCAGTGAGGTCTGCCCACTCTCACCTATTTTCGCTGTGTCCCCACCAGTCGATCGGATCGTTGGCCTGGACCAGGTGGCAGGAATGAACGAGACTGCGTTTGGTGCCACCTACAAAACAAAGAAAGGCATGTTTCGCACTGTGGGACAGCTCTACAAGGAGTCGCTGACCAAGCTCATGGCCACACTGAGGAACACCAACCCCAACTTCGTCCGCTGTATCATCCCAAACCATGAAAAAAGAGTACTTATATTCTTTAAACTTATTGCACATTTAAACGCTTATATCATCTCCTACTCACGTTATACACTTATTTGTTTCTTCCCTTAGGCTGGTAAACTAGAACCTCACTTGGTCCTGGACCAGCTCAGGTGTAATGGAGTTCTCGAAGGGATTCGCATCTGCAGACAGGGCTTCCCCAACCGCATCGTCTTCCAGGAGTTCAGACAGAGGTGACAACAGAGATTGTTCTTGAAATCTGCTTCTCTGTTTAAGAGGGTTTGTTTTTAGTTTGCTTTGATATGCTGTTTTGTTTACAGATACGAGATTCTGACGCCCAATGCAATCCCCAAGGGATTCATGGATGGGAAACAAGCTTGTGAGAGAATGGTAGAGATATTTTTCAGTATTTTTTTGTTACAAAACATCTCCAGCTGGTGCAGCCTTTGGATTTAAAGAGTCAAACATTTTAACATTTTCAATTCAAACTACTCTAATGTTGAGCTCACTGTTTTGTTCGTAAAATTAGCATGTCTTCTTCCTGCATAAGATCTACGTCTTAAGATTCAAGTTGTTTCCTGACCATGAAACTCCTATTATTTCTTTCTTCATTTTCTAGATTCAAGCCCTGGAGCTGGACCCCAACCTCTTCCGTATTGGTCAGAGTAAGATCTTCTTTAGAGCAGGCGTGCTGGCTCACTTGGAGGAGGAGAGGGATCTGAAGATCACTGACATCATTATCTACTTCCAGTCTGTTTGCCGTGGATACTTGGCACGCAAGTGAGTGTCAGATCATAGTATAGCATGTGCATTTACACACACGGAAGAAAAGGAAATTTTGTTGTATTTTGCACCATCAGGTTGTAGTTACATCTCTAGTTTGTGAAGCAGACTCTAGACAATCATAATGAGGCGCTGTCAAGTAAACTTAACTATACTGTACTGTATGTGGTTGTTAGGAAGGATGTGATAGCAGAGTATAAATACAAGGTTCTACCTAAACACTGATTTGTCTTCCACTATTTCATGATTTTCCTTCCTCAGAGCCTTTGCTAAGAAGCAGCAGCAGCTCAGTGCACTGAAGGTCCTTCAGAGGAACTGTGCTGCTTATTTAAAGCTGCGTCACTGGCAGTGGTGGAGACTCTTTACCAAGGTGACACCTGCTGTGATGGATGACACTCAGCCTTTATAACAATATCATTTTGTGTTTTGTAAAATAATGTTTTTATAAAAATAGCATACTAATATAATAATAACAATATAGCATTGGCCTTTGTTCATCTGCCCCCTGCATCTTCTAATATACCTAAGGATTCAAATCTGTAATTCTCTTCCTGTCACAGGTGAAGCCTCTGCTACAGGTCACCAGGCAGGAGGAGGAGCTACAAGCCAAAGACGAGGAACTAATAAAAGTAAAGGAGAGGCAGCTCAAGGTGGAAAATGAACTAGTGGACATGGAGCGAAAACACCAGCAGGTGAACGTCCTGTGTTGCACAAAATATATACACATATTTTTACCTTGCCATGACACGGTTATTTGCCTAAACCTTTACACAGTAAACCTAAAAAATATTTAAAAGTACAAGTACCATTTTTAAGAAATTATTGTTTGTAATTTTTCAAACATTTCTTCTTGTTTCAGCTCCTGGAGGAGAAGAATATTCTAGCAGAGCAACTCCACGCAGAGACTGAACTGTTTGCTGAAGCTGAAGAGATGAGAGTTCGTCTTCTGTCAAGAAAACAAGAGTTGGAGGAAATACTTCATGATCTAGAGTCCAGGGTGGAGGAGGAGGAGGAGAGGAACCAAAGCCTACAGAATGAGAAGAAGAAGATGCAGTCACACATTCAGGTTTATAGCTATTATAACTTACCTTGTAGTAAATAATTTGATGTTCAGAGTGTGTTTAAGCTGGGAAAACATGGGTAAAACTTTTTGAAAAGGTTTGTGAACATTTTTTTAAATTTAAAGTCAAATTCCTAATAATAATATTAATATATGTTCTCATTGCCCACAGGACCTGGAGGAGCAGCTTGATGAGGAGGAAGCTGCAAGACAGAAGTTACAGTTAGATAAAGTGACAGCTGAGGCCAAAATCAAGAAGATGGAGGAGGACATTCTGCTGCTGGAGGACCAAAACTCCAAGTTCCTCAAGGTGAGAGGATAATGTCTGAAGACGATGGAGTCAAAAAAACTACCTTACTAGAGTATGTTGTCAAAAATGTCACATCCTTAAGACGCCTTAGTACAGTATCTCATGTAGTATGTGGCGAAAGAAGTGACTTGATTTGTACCCAACAGGAGAAAAAGCTGCTGGAGGACAGGATCAATGAGATGACCTCTCAGCTGGCGGAGGAGGAGGAGAAGGCAAAGAATCTTGGCAAAGTCAAGAACAAGCAGGAGGTGATGATGGTCGACCTGGAGGGTAAGCCACAGGACCAGGGTCAGATGAAGGTCGTCCTGTGTCACTGTCTGATTGGGTGAATTTATTGTTGACAGCTATGAAGTGCAAAGCAGAAACTGTTAAAGGAAAAATTCACTGATTTTCAACCCCCATTGAAAATCGGAGGTTTTCCTTTTAAGTTGTGTCAGGCTGTTAGTGGGAAAACCACACACACATCATTACTGTGAACTCTTCACAAGCCAAAACATACACCACCAAATCAGTATGCGCATATTGTTCATAAAGCTCATTTGTTCCTGTGTATTGTTCAGAGCGTTTAAAAAAGGAGGAGAAAACTCGCCAGGAGCTGGAGAAGGCCAAACGCAAACTGGAGGCTGAAACAACTGACCTACAGGACCAGATTGTTGAGCTCCAGGCTCAGATAGAGGAACTGAAGGCCCAGTTGGCCAAGAAGGAGGAGGAACTGCAGGCTGCTTTGGTCAGGTCAGTCACAGACATGAGCATTAAGGGACGGTATGAAACCGTTTTAATTAAACAAAGAAAATTAAGAAAATGCACAACAAAATCTGTAAATTCTTTTTGCAGACCCTTTTTCTCACAGTTTAGGTACAAAAGTGAGTAAACTATTGGTTCAATCACAGACAATGGAGGAGATAATAAGAATGTTAAGAGCTTAGAAGTTAAACAGTTCTTTTGTCACGATTAAGGAACAAACATATTCAGTGTTTGTCACAAATAGCTCATCAGTTTATTCAGACTCATTTTGAATTCCTCATCCATCCTGAGAACATCTGTTTTAATGTCACCATTTGAGTCCGAGCAATGGCAATATGTTCATCACAGTTAACTAGATGTTTGCAACATTCAGCACATTGTGTGGGTTTCTGCGGCACATTAGAGTAAGTGAGAAAATTCACAGGAGTTAATGCACAAGCATCAATTGTACTTGGCCTCACATCCGGCAGTAACATCTTTTAATAGAGGACACACATTTTGTGTGGGCACTCTCAGCGGTGAATAGTTCAGCACACTGCCCCCGTCTTCTTTGCTGTTTTCCTATTGTTTTTGTTGTAGGTGGTGATCTGAGCTCTGAAATCGGGAAAGTTGATTTGTGTTTTTTCTTTCCTTTAACCAGGAGTGACGAGGAGGCCCTCCAGAAGAACAACGCTTTGAAGCAGGTCCGGGAGCTGCAGGCTCAGCTAGCTGAGCTTCAGGAAGATCTGGAGTCTGAGAAGATGTGTCGGAATAAGGCTGAAAAGCTCAAGAGGGATTTAAGCGAAGAGCTTGAGGCTCTGAAGACGGAGCTGGAGGACACACTGGACACCACTGCTGCGCAGCAGGAGCTCAGGTGCTTGTGCTAAATGTTTTACCCTGTACCTAATTTTAATTTAAGTACAATAGTCAATGAAACAACAGGAAAGCAAACAGTTTGATATTTACCACGCCCACATTTTTCCCACATTTCACCAGAGTTTCATAGACGTGCTCTTGTTTTAACTTGATCCCTTGTGTTTGAACTCCAGGACCAAGCGAGAACAAGAGGTGGCAGAGCTGAAAAAGGCCATAGATGAGGAGAGTAAAAACCACGAGGCTCAGATCCAGGACATGAGGCAGAGGCATGCCACAGTGCTGGAAGAACTGTCTGAACAGCTGGAACAGGCCAAGAGAGTGAGTGGGTTGTTCCCTGAAGGGGGAAACAACATTCAAACACTTAGGATCAAAGCAACAACTCATTATTACTGCTGTTCTGAATTCATTGTCACAACTATAAAAGTGATATCTTTTTTACTTGTGCAGTTCAAGGCCAACCTGGAGAAGAGCAAACAGAGTCTGGAGAATGACAACAGAGAGTTGACCTGCGAGGTCAACGGTCTTCAGCTAGCAAGGACTGACTCAGAACACAAGAGAAAGAAACTGGAGGCCCAGCTGCAGGAATTTATGTCCAGAGCCACCGAGGTGGAGCGGGTCAAGGGGGAGCTGGCTGAGCGCTCCAACAAGCTCCAGGTAAATACACCCACACCACTGCATGGGATGATAGGACGCGGCCCCTGCGATTTATTGTAAGATGAGCTGGACCTCACAGTGGCTCTGATTGCTTTGCATCATATTGACACAGTTTAATAAAGTAAAGATAATGTAAAATTCTTGGATTTATTTACTTTTGTCTTCACCCTGTTTATATTTCATTAGACGGAGTTGGATAATGTGTCTGCTTTGCTGGAGGAAGCAGAGAAGAAGAGCGTCAAACTGGCCAAGGAAGTTGACAACCTGAACAGCAAACTGCAAGACTCAGAGGTGTGAAAGACAGCATCACCATCACACTTCACTCACATCATTAATTTGGTGACCAGCACGTTCCAATCAGAACTAGTTCTAGAATTACAGTACATTGTTTGATCGTTGCTGTTTGCTGCGCAGGACCTGCGACAGGAGGAGACTCGTCAGAAGCTGAATTTAAGCGGCCAAATCCGCCAGCTAGAGGTGGACAAGAACACGTTGCTGGAGCAGCAGGAGGAGGATGAGGAGGCACGGCGCAACCTGGAGAAACAGCTGCAGTCAGTGCAGGCTCAGGTACAATCATTCATATTCACAGCGCATGCACCTACACAACTGCCGCTCTGACACACAAACAGATTTCAGGTACCAATGATTATTTGACTGAACGCCAAGAGAAGGTCCAGGAAAAGGTTTCTGCTGTGAACACCTGTCATTCATGCAGATGGCTGTTTAGCAATGAGGATTTGCAGGCAAATAAAAATCACATGAAATGAAAATTTGAGCAGGATTGAACTGCATATGTTGTATGGTCAGATAATTTTGCTGCAGCTGATGTCATCACATGTAGGATCACTTATTAATAAAATGAATGAAAGTAAGTGTCTCTCCTAATTGTTTTACATCTGTACTGTTTAGGATGACTTGAAAATGTTGCATATTCTTTATTCATTTTTTGCATAATCTTTGTTTTGTAGCTGTTCGAGACTAAGAAGAAGCTGGACGAGGATGTAGGAGCAATGGAGGGCATGGAGGAGGTGAAGAAGAAGCTCCAGAAAGACCTGGAGCTAGCTCACCAGCACCTGGAGGAGAAGACCATATCCTTGGACAAGATGGAAAAGACAAAGAACAGACTGCAGCAGGAGCTGGATGACCAGGTGGTGGACCTGGACCACCAAAGACAGATAGTGTCCAACTTGGAGAAAAAGCAGAAGAAATTTGACCAGGTACATTAAATGACCCAAAATGGTTGAGCATCAGATTGAACCACTGTCCGTGTCAGCGCATTGAGGCCATTGTTTGATCACGGCCCTCAGATGCTGGCTGAGGAGAAGACCATCTCTGCTCGCTATGCTGAGGAGCGAGACCGGGCTGAGGCTGAGGCCAGGGAGAAGGAGACCAAGGCACTGTCTATGGCCAGAGCTCTGGAGGAGGCGTTGGAGGCCAAAGAGGAACTGGAGAGGTTCAACAAGCAGCTTCGTGCTGAAATGGAAGATCTGATAAGCTCCAAGGACGATGTGGGAAAGAATGTGAGTCACATTAGAGCTTCGTCTTCTTTTTGCGTATGTTTTTCACACCATTGCCTGGCTTCTCCTGCAGCTGTATTACTGACAGGTCTATCTTGCCATTGCATAGGTCCACGACCTGGAGAAGTCCAAGCGCACCCTGGAGCAACAGGTTGAGGAGATGAGAACCCAGCTGGAGGAGCTGGAGGATGAGCTCCAGGCCACAGAGGACGCCAAACTGCGTCTGGAGGTCAACATGCAGGCCATGAAGGCTCAGTTTGATCGAGATGCGCAGGCCAAAGACGAGCAAGGAGAGGAGAAGAAGAGGGCACTGGTCAAACAGGTGCACGGGACAAATGGCTCATAATCTTTAATGGTCCTATGTTTATCAGGAAATAGAGAATTTCCCTCTACACCACTTTAATGTTGTGTTACTTCACAGGTACGTGAGATGGAGACAGAGTTGGAGGATGAGAGAAAGCAGAGAACTCTGGCTGTCGCTGCCAAGAAGAAGCTGGAGATGGACCTCAATGAGCTGGAAGGACAGATTGAAGCTGCCAACAAAGGGAGGGAAGAGGCTCTAAAACAGCTCAAGAAACTCCAGGTGAATATGCCACAAATGCTATAACAGTTACATCAGTGACTTTAACACCTGTAGCACGTTACTGCTAATTGTGTTTGACTGTGATGAGGCACAAGCTTTTCTGCTGTCACAGCCGTTGGTTTGCTCCACATTATATCTGCTCTCCTGCAGGCTCAAATGAAGGACTATCAGAGGGAGCTGGAGGAGGCCAGAGCCTCCAGGGATGAGATCTTCACTCAGTCTAAGGAGAACGAGAAGAAGCTCAAGAGCTTGGAAGCGGAGATATTACAGCTGCAGGAGGTCGAGCTTTACTGGAGATAACCTGATTGTCTGTGACGTCTGCCGCTTAACAAGAACAAAGTGAAAGCATGATGGCTTTAACGTGTGATGTTGTGTAGGACCAAGCAGCAGCGGAGAGGGCGCGTCGACACGCTGAGCAGGAACGGGATGAGCTGGCCGACGAGATTTCAAACAGCGCCTCTGGAAAGTCAGTGTCTGCTTGTTTTTACTCATTTTATCATTTACTTCAATAACGGTAATAAAAGATATAGCATTCACAGATGCTACCTGAGCAATTCAGTAGGAAAGTAGATGGAAGCAAGAACAAGACACCAGCGTGTTTGTGTGTGTCAGGTCGTCACTGCTGGAGGAGAAGAGGAGGCTGGAGGCTCGTATCGCCCAGTTGGAGGAGGAGCTGGAGGAGGAGCAGGGCAACATGGAGATGCTCAACGACCGCTTCAGAAAGTCCACCATGCAGGTGGGGTGTCTGCACACAGCACAGTATTAACAAGACCGAAACGCACATTCACACAGGGAGGAAGTAGCTGTAACTGAAACGTTACAGACCACACGCACACCCGTTTACTCACCGTCTGGTCTTCACCTCCGCGTCTCTCAGGTCGAAACCCTGAACACTGAGCTGGCCGCGGAGCGTAACACCGCCCAGAAGAGTGAGAACGCGCGGCAGCAGATGGAACGGCAGAACAAGGTTTGCTGAGCTAAGCTAACATCTGTGGATCTACGGCAGATCACCTGCACAAACTGCTTCATGTTGCCAGTCACGTAAAATCATGTGTACCTGAACACATGTGTACATGTAACTGTCGGTGTGACTAAAAAAAAGTGTTTAATGCTCACTACGCTAACAGTTGGACATTTTAAATGCAGGAGCTGAAAGCCAAGCTGGCGGAGTTGGAAGGAGCTGTCAAGTCGAAGTTTAAGGCAACCATCACTGCACTGGAGACCAAGATCCTGCAGATGGAGGAGCAGCTGGAGCAGGAGACAAAGTATGAGTGCGATCTCCTTATTGCATCCTTATAAAGGTGGTGGATTAAGCTGGTTGTAGCACAGCTTGCTAAACAACTAGTCTGAAGATGGTGGTCTTCTCTTTTTCCTGTAAACTTTTCAGGGAAAAAGCAGCAGCCAACAAAACTGTCCGTCGCACTGAGAAGAAGCTGAAGGAAGTCATGATGCAAGTGGATGATGAGCGTCGTCATGCCGACCAGTACAAGGAGCAGGTATGGACGTGCCTTCAGAGCTCTGGTTTTACTATTATGAGTCCCTAACCGTCCCTGACCTCCATCTGTCTCCCTGTGTGTCCATCTGCCTTTCAGATGGAGAAGGCCAACTCTCGTCTGAAGCAGCTGAAGCGCCAGCTTGAGGAGGCGGAGGAGGAGGCCACCAGGGCCAACGCTTCTCGCAGGAAGCTGCAAAGGGAGCTGGACGACTCTTCTGAGGCCAACGAGGGTCTAACCCGGGAGATCACGTCCCTCAAGAACCGCCTCAGGTACTGGGAGTCTGTGAGAGACTGAACACTTAACAGAGTTAAAGGCTTTCCTTGCTGTTCCTGTAACCAGTCAAGCGTTACCTCCTTTCATCACAGACGCGGGGGTCCCGTCAGCAGCTTCTCCTCCAGCCGCTCAGGGCGCCGCAACCTCAATCTGGACGGCGCCTCTGTCGATATGTCGGACGACGACGCCGACAGTCGCTCCGGCGACTTCAACGAGACCCAAACCTCCAACGCCGAGTGACCGCAGTGACCCGGTCACGTCGCCCCTCTACCCGTCATCAGCACCCACTACTTCACCTCATCCACCTGTGACTGCACCCTGTTTTCCCTTCCCAACATGCTCTGCTTCGGCTTTTCTATGGAGTCACTGACGGGACAGGAGATCGGAGCGACTAGCTGTCGTTGGGTGAAGCCAGGCAGAGCTGCTGTTTTTCTACCCGTTAACACTGCAGGGAAAGTCTGCGTCCTCCCTGAGGTCTCCCTTCAGCCGTGGAGGGTCACGGAGGCCAATGGACAGGTCTGCCTTACTCCTCTGGCAAGCTGCTAGTCTCCTTGGCCATGTATCATCTCAGCATCATAAAATAACACACCGTCCCATCAGTGAACCCACCTGCTCAGCTTAGTGAGAAGTGTTTGCTTAGAAAAAAGTGCTTTTTATACTAAGGAACCCGCGTGCGTGGTGTCGGTGGAGGCTGTGACGTGTCTGTAAACTCACTCTGTACTGGACACGCAGGACTACGAGGATTTCACAGATGTTGTTTCACATGTTTTACTCACTAGTTGTGAAAAGGCCATTCCACATATCCCTTCTTCCCAGTGTTCACACTGTCGATCTGTTCACTGTGGCCACCGGGCCGCACAGGGTACAGATGGCAACACTACAGAAACAACAAGCATCAGGGGATGTGGCAACGTGGATGAGAAGTGTGCTACTGTGGGAAAAAAAAGGTATATTATTTTGTGTCTCATCTCAACATTTAATGAAGGAATGTCAAGCTGGGCTTTAACTGGTTTTAAGCTTATTGTCCTCCAGTGTGTGTTGGCCGGAGCTGCCAATGATGCTGGAAAATGCACAGAACTGCACAGGAAGACGTTTGAATTTTAACAGGAATGAAGCTCCTACAGAAGCACTAAAGTGGTTCTCACTCATTTTCAATGTAACACTAGGTGGTTACAGCTTACGGGAAACGTGTGACTTGTTTAGACAGGAGACTGAAGGTAGTCATCTTCTCTGTGTTTGTGCCTCACCTCACTTTATGTTCAGGTCAGCCAAGTCTGATTCTCAGCGATCTCTGGAAACTTGATTGTTTATCAACTGTTCTGAAGGTTTTCCACCGAAATCTTTCAATACAGTCAGCGTGGTACATTTGAAGAATTTTTAACAATTAAGTCTGCTCAGTAAAATGGGAAATGGAAACATGCTTCACTCAGTTTGTGATAAAATATAAACAGTTATTTTAGTTAAATGTGTGAATATTAATGCCACATTTTACTCCTTATCTGAATATTATGTTTGTGTCATACTGTACGAGCTTTAGATTGGTTACAAATGCAAGTCCAAACAATCTCACCTTGTTCACCACCGGTGGTTGTAGTAGTTTCTGTCTCGGTGCCTGTTGAAAGTAGAGGTTAGTGAGACGGAAACAAAATGGAAGTGTTAATTATTCCTCCAGGGTTTTCACTGACTGATAAAATGAGTCAGGGCAGCGTGGTGCCATGATTTACTAAGTTAAATCCTGACTCCTCAGACGTTTCACTGACATAATCAAGCACTTAGTATCCAGAAGTCGTCTGAAAATGCTTTGAAATTTTCATTGACGTTCTTTCGAGTAGTATTTTAGTGAATTGAGATACAACAGCCGCCTCAACCGTTGAACCACAACAATGTGAACACTAAATTAGGGACCCACCTCCACCCTTTACTCTACATTTAGTTCCTTTCCCGTATTTAGGACATGCCGATCAGGACGGTCGTCGTCTTTGCCCTTCCAACGTTAACACTTAACGGTATGTTTCTTTAAAAGTGCCTTGGACACTAAGAACATCAGCGGTCGAGGGTTCCATCCTGATGTGAAAACACTCCGAAAAACTGGCACATCATGAAAATGCTCACACTTAATCTTTGTTTCTTTTTGTATTTTTGCTGTGCTTCATATCATATCCGCTGTGTACCTCCATGTTCTTTATAACCTAGTTAGGAAGCTCGGGTCAAAACCTGCATTACCATTAGCTACATTAAAAGCAGGCAGCTGTAGTTCCCCAAATAGTTTTTGTGCTGAGATGTATTTCCCCTGTTGGTCCCACAGGCGAGGTCTTAGCACTGGAGGTGTTTGGGGAGTGAGTCATAGCACAGGATTTCATTTGGTTGGAAGCTTTAACATCCACACGTAGTCGACGAGCAGGCGTTCAGCTGCAGACGCCCTCCGTTTGTTTCTGGTTTACCTGTATTTCTAGACAGTATTTTTTCTGTTTTGTTTTGTAAAAGGAAAATAAAGCATATTCATTGTAGCTGAGACGCTGTCTGGGTTGATTGGTGTGCAGGACCACCGCTGTAGTAAAGACTCGCTTTCACGTTGAGTCATTTCAGTTCTTCATTTTACCTCTTAACTGTTTTATAGAATAAAAGTTGACCAAATAATTGTCTGCTTTAAGACAGTTAAGACACATTTTCCTATTTCAATATATTTTTTTTAATTTTGTTTAGGAACAAACCACCTTACTACACCTACACAGATGAACTGAACCAGTCAGTGAAGTCTGACTAACACCTGAGCCTGCATCACTGTTAGATTTAGATTACAACAGCCTAAACCAAAGGCCTTTTACATCATTTTTACCAAAAATAAACATTAATGGAGTTGATTAAATCAACTATCAAAAGAAATGTAAAAACAAGAGGTATGAAAACCACCTGTTTTGTTTAATTTCATAGTTGACACACAAAGAATCTACAAAAAGACCAGATTAAGTAACCAGTTAACCACAAAATGTCATTTATCCTCCCCCAAAGAAATCACAATGTATAAGATGCCAGCCACTGCTCCGGTCACATGACTTCACAAGGACGTTCTGAGGGACCACATGTTGATACGGAGGTTTACAGTTGTGGGGAAATCAAATCACACTCTGACCAGGAGCACCCCGTCACGGAGAGCTACAGGAACAGTCTTTGGCGTCGTTCTCGGCGCCCTGGTCAGTCAGACACACGGAGACGAGGAGGAGGAGGAGACTCAGGAAGAACGGCTTTGTTAACGGAGGTATTCAGCTGAGGGAAGAAAGTATCTAACGGTGTTCAGACAAAGAGCCGAGCCAACTTCAGCAGCGCTGCTTAACAACACGCACAGCGTTTACGTCTGTTTTCCTCCAGACGCCTCTAGTTCTTTTGTACTAGTGTCTGGACCGTTCTACAGAGTCACAGCCGGAGGCACCGGAGGCCCCGCTGCATTCACGCCACCTCGGCAGAATGGGCCGACAGAAACAACACTGATTTCACATCTAAACCCACGTCTGAAACATTTGCTGCAGAACCATTGGAAGCTCAATTACATAATTCACCAAAAGTGAATATACTACTTTCCATAAAGTAAATATAATATTACATATTGTATCCCATTACTTGTAATGAAGTCTAATACAAGCTATTCTTTAAGGTTGTACATTTAGCAGGACCTCCCTCTACAGATGTGCCCACAGCTGGCTCCGCCTTGCCAGAATGCAGGAAAGCGTGCCGTCGTCCCCGTTCTGCCAGCGCTGCGTGAACGCAGCGCGTGAAAGTGACCTTTGCATTCTGTCTGAACACGCACCAGGAGAAAAAGGAGTCTCAAGTCACAGAATAACATCTACAAACATTCACAACTCCAGAAATGCACTGACAGGCTGAGTAGAGGTTGAAAGCCAAGCGACGACTTGCACTTTTGCATTGAGCGTTTTACAGTCCTGCATAGATCTTTTTCTTACGTTTTCAATACAAACTAAGGCGTTGTGTTATATTAGGTTGGTTCGAGTCAATAAGCTGAAAGTAAAATTTTAAAATAATAATAATTAATTCACGAAAAACAAAATTCAAGTAGGCTACAATCTTGACGTTCCCCTCTCTCACAGGTGGCTCCCCTCTCCGCTAGAGGAGCCCAGAACTTTTTCAATTCAAGTCTTTTTTCCAGAAAAGGTCCAGTGTGAATCGACAGCACCAAGAACACACTGAGCGAGAGAGGGGCATCAAACTTACACTTAAAAGGGGAGTCACGTCCTCACAGAATAATCTGGAAAATAATTAACAGTATATTGTGATATTTTATATGCACATACACACACATTCAAATCAACCTCAACACGCTCTCTGTCTCTCTCTTTCTCTCACACACACACCATGTTTTTGTCCCTGTGTAAATTACAAATAATTTATCAATATTAATTAATTTAAGCTACTACTTAACAGTCATTTGTGGTAGCAGAGGTGACCAACAGTAAAATTTCTACAGACACAATGATTCCCACATCTGAGACATAAAACAGAAAAAAAAAGAAAATCAATAGTCAGTCTGTTTCTGTTTTATCCTTTTGTACTGCAAGAACGAGAGTCCTGTTATTACACAGAAGCTTAAATACGAATTATATTACGTAGCGTACTACTACTCTCATCTGTACCACCACCACCACCTCGCTCACACGCAAGCCACAGTGATCAAGGTCGGTCATATGTAAACATGTTGACAAAAATAAAAATAAGCAGAACAAAAAGAAGTGTTCTCATCATTCACTCCGTCTTGTTCTCATACCAATTTCATTAGAAAATACTAATGAGTTAAATTAACTCATCCTTTGCTGTGAGGATAAACTAATTCTTCTTTTAGGTCCGTGTTGCAAGAGGCAGTGAAGCCCCGCCCCCTCGTACCACAACATGTCAGTCAACGTGAATCAAAGTGAAGATTCCTATTGGTGGGTGCGTCCGGGAGGCTGTTATTGGTCAGTGAGATTTCCTCTTCATGTCTCCACCCTGGCTTTGGTTCGCATCTGAGTGAAGAGAACATCAGGTTATCACAATGCATCTCATCCATCAACCTGAAGGAGCTCTCGCTGACTGAAGCCTGAGCTCTGCCTTTGTCACTGCCCCACCTTAAACTCTTGGGTGAGGCAGTAGGCTACAACTGATTTCATAGTCCTCCTACTCGCTTTGTGCGACTTGAGTTATTTCACCGGCAGTCAAACATGAGGTTTGCTGCACAGACAGAGCGTAAAGACTGTAAACAGCTGAATTAAAAAGCCAGCGTAGAGTTGGCTGCAGATGTGTCACTGCTCCTGCTGCACTGGCACTGGATGAGTTTCTGATGTTGGGCTGTTTAGATGCTTCTTTGAGCCGTGCCCCTCTCTTACCCCCAGGTGGCACTAAACTGTGAAATTATCATCCGTACGCAGGTGAGAGAATCAGCTCCAGTAGGAGTGAGTCGAGTCTGACAAAAACGTCTTAAGGAAATGCAAATTTGTTCATAACTGAGAGTCAGATCTCACACAGCATTATCACGTTATCGAACCATGTAAACAGCCATGCATGAAACTGAATCTTTCCTTTCCTCCTTGTTTTCTGCAAACCACTGCACAAGGGGCATCTGTGAATACATCCAGTAGCATTACAGCATGCGTCTACTGTGCTACAGCTAGAGGACAAACCAGTAGCATGCCAAACACCAAACATACTGAGGCAAGCAGAAAGTTACAGAACACAAAACACGACCGCTGAGCAGAGGATGACAGGTCGACAGATATGTGTGAGAGAGAGAGAGAGAGAGAGCGAGAGAGAGAGCGAGCGGGAGAGAGAGAGAGAGATGGATGAACAATTGGAGAGATGCAGATTACCTGAGAAAGCAAGCTGCAAGTGAGGAGGTAGGGCAGCCTGCGACCCTGACTGGAGACTCTTATACAGATCTGAGGAGAGATGGAGGGAAAGACGGACAGATGAGAGGGAAGAAGGCAACAACAGCAATGAAGGGCGGGTATTTAAAAAAAATTTGATGAAGGGGAAACATGTTCAATTCAAAAGCCCGGCTACAAAGGAGGGGAAGGATCAAAGTCACGTGAGGCGTTCAAGTACACAAAAGGGACGAGATGACAGATGAACACAAAAAGGTGGAGGGAACAAAGGGGGGTGGACAATAAAGGATGACGACAGGTGAGAGGGTCACAGACGTGAAGCTCAGCAGGCAGTGGACACACTGCTGCGCTGCTCGGCTTCACACACCCACACATCCCTGGACTGAAAACCGACTTCTGATGAGCACAATCATGTTTAAAATAATGAGGATAAAATAAAGATGATAGGTTTTTTTTACTATGGTACTTTGCTCTAAACGTGTTCTAGGCTGCAGCTGAAAACAGCAACAAGGACGAAAATGCTTTTCAGCACTCGATAAGTAATGAAAGAATATTGTTTGATATAATTGATTTAAGCATGGACAAACATTGTTTCGTTTGTTTTCAGGTGCCATGCTTCGAAGATTAAAATGATTAAACACCAGTGTGTTTTCTTCTGTGGTAAACCTACAAAAACTTGTTAATTGCCGACTTTTAAAAAAGGACCATACAACAACTCCTCCTCACCCATCAGGTCGCTCTGTGCTAGGGGGTATCCTGAGTTCGAGCTGGGGCCTGAGCCCATACCAGTGGCCCCCGCGGCTCCAGAAGGATTGAAGTTGAGTAGCGAGGGGAACTGGAAGGGGAGAGAGATGGGCACCAGGCCTCCCAGCATCCCAAAGCCCAGGGGATGTGCTGAGGGGCTGCCCAGGAGGCTGGAGCCTGCCGTGGAGACCTGCAGGAAAAAGGAAGGTTAGTTCATTTCACCCATGAAGTCAGGCCGCCTTCTAACCCACTGCAAGAATGAAGGAAGGAGGAAACCTGCCTGCGAGAGGTGTGATGTTGCAGAGGACGTGGTCAAAGTTCCTGAAGCCACCCAACCGTTTCCTGCCTTTGAGCCTTGGTTAGCTCCGCCCACCGCCCTCTGCCTCGGCCCGAGGCCTGACGGTGACGACGACAGAGGCGTTTTGTCCATGTGACTGCTGACGGCTGACACCGCTCCCTTGGCGTTGTTGGCGATGTTGATGATGCTACTGCTGCTTGTGGTGGACTGAGCTTTCTGGCTTCCGGCAAAGCTGCAGCTGCCCTGCGTCTGCTTCACCTGCCCGCCGCCTGAAACGCTGAACGGGGGCCGAAAGGTCTTGGGGGCTTTGGGGGCGTACTGGTGCTGCTGCTGCTGCTGCTGGCTGGAGATCATCTGATGGGCGAGTGCGTGCGACGGCGAGGATGATGGGGAGGAAGATGGCGGTGGGGTGGGTGCGGGGGGCCGAGGGGTGAGCTTGATGATGGATGAGGAGCTGCTGCTGTGGGAGGACTTGGTGAGGGTCGCCTGCATGGGCGTGATGAAGTTGGGCTGGTGGTGGTGGTGTGTGTGGGACTTGGCTTGAGAGGAGTGTGACGTATGGGAGTTGGGCGAAGGTGAGGGGGGACAGAACTGTCCCTGTATGTGAGAGGTAGCGCCGGAGCGGGACAGGGAGGAGGGGGAGGAAGAAGGTGTAATGCTGCTGCTCACGGTGCTGCCGTTGCTGCTGGTGCCACTGCCTTTAGCGCATCCCTTGCTCAGCCCGTGAGCTGCCATAGTCCCCAGCATCCCAGAAGGACCGACGAAGCCCTTCTGGTGTGGGGGCAGCAGAGGGGAGGCTGTGGGAGGAGGCCGCTGCTTGGGAGGCGAAGGGGAGGGGTGTGGACGCATCTTGCCACCCACACCTATCACTGTACTCTGCCTGTGATTGGGTGATGCCATGGTAACCAGTCTCTGATTCTGGGTTTGGCCCACAAGACCTGATCCTTTGATGGGGCCATAGGGACCATCTGCAGTCCTGGAGGCCAGTGACAGACCTGCTGCCTGTGCACGGGCCACAGAGGAGACAGCTTGAGAGGAAGAGGAGGTAGAAGAGGAGGTCGGTAGCGTTGTTATTGTTGTTGGCAAGTTCCCAGCAGATCCCGCCGCCAGCGGGGCAGACTCCACCTTGGACAGGGAATGATGCAGCCCTGCGGACGTGGCCGGGGCAGAGAGCTGAGAGGCCGAGGGGTAGTGCGGCGTAACGGGGGGAGGAGAGGAGGTGGGTATCTGCAGGGGAGGGGGGGACAAAGGGCTGTCGGACGGACCTAGGCCCTTTGATGCGTTGCTGAGGAGGGCGAGAGCATGGGAGATGGAGTCCAGAGACGGAGCGGTCAGATCCTCGTCCAGGGAGTCCGACAGACAGATGGGCTCTGAGGCCAACGCGGAGGAGGAGGGCTGGCGGCAGGAGGTTAGAACGGATGTGGAGGTGGGTGGAGACTGTGTGGAGGTCATGGTGAGAGGTGGCTTGTGGATCCACAGACCCTCCTATGGAACAGACACGTGAACTCATCAGCAACGTCAACCTGCT